>NC_052134.2:2544532-2859000 GCF_016086655.4 Lepeophtheirus salmonis | reverse complement strand
CGATGGAAACGTATAGACGTGTGGAACACATATGTATATCATGTCTAAAGTTATTCATATTATTAGAGTAACAGGTTTTGACGAAATGTTAAGCAAAAAAGTCGATGGTTACATCAAATCCTTTTTAGATCTCGAGAAAAAGAGAAATATTTGTTGCAAACGAATATATACTCCAACGCCACTTGGAGGATTGGGGATTTTAGAGGTTTTTGTAGGGCACTTCAGGCGGAATGGATTTTGAATTGTCTAAAAGTACAATATTTGTGGAACATTTCAGTACCTCTTGAGGTTTTAAGGTTGTGATGTTCAATGGACTCTACAGAAACTTAAGTTATCTCTCGGTCAAAATATACCTTTGAGAGGCTCAACATGATAGATTCCTGAGTCTTTGCAAAATTTTCCAAATGTTATCACCGTAGGGGATCTTGGAAAATGTAACGGACTTTTGGCAAAGATGCAGAATAAAAAATCATTTTGACATGAAGATGAACCCCAATAAATTACAACTGAAAAAAGAATGTACCTTTAGAAATGTTCTTTCCTTTTTGAGAGTATCAGATCTGAGGTCATGGTGGAAAAGATCTTAAATCAAATTAATTGAGAGTGTTGGGAGACGAAGAGTTCTGAATGTGGCTGGAAAGAAAATTTGTCGAGGCTTTGGGAACCCCATTTTGTCTCCAGCTGAATAGTGGTTTACTTACTGAGTCTATACAGGTACACTTGAAGTGCCTTCTATCATGAAAAACCAGAGGAGCGGTGTTTTTTCTGTAAGGTAGATTTAGAGACCACATCTCACATTTTATATGACTACAAAGCTCTCTGGGCAGCTTTTAACGTCGTTGCAAAGGAGGTGGAATCATCTTTTAGAGGAAAAATTGTGAGGGACGACTTTTTCGCTTGGACGCCCAAAAAAGATCCTACATCATGCCGTTATAACGAAAGTACAATATTACCTTTATTCACATAAAGCAATTAATGACACCACAAATGTTCCATTGGAAAACATTCTTAAAAACAATTTTAAATGTTTAGTCCTTGCTTTAAAAAAATACATGTACTAAGGTTTTAGTTTTTTATTTGATTGTCTTTATATGATTTTTTTTTATCTCCATGTATTTATTCAGGATTCTTGACTGTTCTTTGGAATTATTAGGCATCGACGAACAGACAAAATTTTGCCCTAATGATTTAGAAGATAACTACTTCCTATGTGCTGTGTGTATTACTAAAATCGATCAAAGATGGATAGGGAGTCCATTCTTACCCATAAAAATGTTTAGCTTTCCAAAAAACATCAATAGAAGGAGATTTTGGATCAATGACATCAAACGTAATTCGAACTAACTGGATTATTGATCTAATTTCAAATAAAAATTAATTATTTCATATTTATTATTTAACTTTATAATATCCAATTGTTCTTTTTAAGCTTTTAATTTATTTTTGAATATCTCCTTTTTATTTTAAGTATTAAATATATCTGTAAAGACGAAATATTAACAACCATAAATGAAATAAAATTAAAGAAATTTCAACAAAACATAAAAATGTACCGTGTCTTTTTTATATAAAGACTGGCCCACGAAACTTTTTTTTTCGATATCGCTATAAAAAAAACACGGATGGATATTTTTCCATAAATTTTTTTTATTTGAAAGCCTCAACATTCCGGTTAATAATGGAACACCATTTTATTCATATGGCTGCTTACGCTGGCCTTACAGTAGCCCATTCTGTCGACCCAAATTTTCAATACATTTTCAATTGTGTGAGCTTCAATAGCTGCAATGGCGACTCCAATTTTGTGTTTCAAATCGTCAATCGTCTTTGGATGGTTGGCGTAACATTCATCCTTGACGGTTCCCCACAAAAAATAGTCTAATGGAGGCAAATCGCAGCTACGAGGTGGCCAGTTGACGTTGCCGTTTCGACTTATGATGCGATTGTCGAAGGCAGTGCGCAAAAGATCCACTATAACGTTGGCTGTGTGGCACGTAGCGCCATCTTGTTGGAACATAATGTCGTCGATGTCTTCCTTTTCCATTTGGGGAAACAAAAAATCTTCCAACATGGTCCGATAGGGCTCACCATTGACCGTAACGGCAGCTCTTTGCTCGTTTTCTTTTCGCTTTCAGCAACAGCAGCAATGCTTTCGATTGAGCGCACTGGGCGAACACGGGAACGCGTTGTTTTATCCATTAACGAACCAGTTTTGCGCACACGCTTCACAAATTTATCCACAACACTTAATTTAATGCATGTTTTGAGATAAGGATACTACAAAATTGTACACAATGTTATTATTATTTGATAGAAAACTCAGACAAATGTTTGAGCTAGGAAGCAAACCCTCCATCAGTCATCATTTTCATATTTTTCTCCCACCTTTCCAAAAAAAACAGGGATGTACCGTGTCTTCAGTTTGAGCTTTGGATTTGATAATGAGTTGCTGCATTAAATTAGACAAAGGATTAAATATGGTTTTCCGTCCACAGTTTAAGTTTAAATTTCCTGAGGTCAATACAACAGAGTCAAGCAGAAATAATTAGGTTACCTACATCTTCAATATACATAAATGATCATACATTTGGTAGGAAGGAACCAATAACATAAATGCATTTTTGTTATGCAATCAGAAATAACAACTTTTTAATACTTTGACTAATGAGAAAGAGATATGTTCATTTTCTGAATTTTTACTAAGATGATAATAAGTTTATCAAGAGACGCCTTGTAGGGTTCATACGATGCGCTTAAAGTAAAAAACTTTACTGCTATGAAGGTATTGACAGTTTCATAACACAGATAGATATGAAACAGATAATTTATAAAATTATTCATTCACAAAACTTTTATACGATGAGGTTTTTAAGTCGTTACTCTATGCTCCATAATATAGGACATTTGAGATTAAATGATATTATTTTTGAAAGGAATAGAATGAAATCTGATATTAGGGCTTCCTTTCATCTAATCGATTTATATATGATTATGATCACGAATTGCATATAGAGCACTATTAGACTATAAGACATTTTTGATAAATGAAATCTTTCACTAAACGATTCACAGTTCATCTTTGTGTCTTCAAAGACGCAAATGAAGATCTTCGTAGGAATACCTCTCTATCTCCACGATTATGATTCAGCACTTTCGAACTTTAAAAGTAATATGTAACTCTTCTTTTCAACTAAATGAAAGAATAATTAATAGTTTATTTATTATTTGTATTCTGCTAAAAATATGGAGGCTGTGTTCCTATTGTCGATCCAGATGCTAAGTAATTCATGATCTAAGTGTCTAGTTTTTATTGACTTCAATCCTCAAAGATCCATTGTTAATTTCAAACAGGAAGCCGTTAAGTAACTCATGTTTATGTCGGTGCACTCCCAATATTTTGTTGAATACCCTCCGCCAGGACTTCCATCCCTTTCTCCAATCATTTGCACTCCCTGAAGGCATGCTCCAATATCCGCCTCACATTAGAGCAACTACAGAGGCTCTGCTCATCCTGAAATACTCTCTTGGCGTGAAGTAGAGACAAGAGACTTTTTGTATATCTTTATTTGACTGAGAGGATAATGCAAACGGAATCTACTTTGGATGGCACTATTTAAAGCATTCATACGCACGCTCATGGGGTTGGGTCTTTGGTTCAGAATAAAGGACAGAAAAATGTTATCATTTTAGAATTAAAATTATTATAATTTAATAAAAATATATATTATGCCACGTGACATATAAATAACGTGGGACGATTATGTATTTACGAAGAAAATATATAATTGTACAGATCGGCAAAGAATCTGCATCTATAATTTTTTCTGAAAATATTTACTAAATCTTCCAGCGAGAAGGTTGAGCCTTGTGCAACTTGGCATATTTATAGAACTCATTTGATGGTCATTAGGTTACCCATATAATCAATTTTTGAAAAATAGTAAAAAAATATTATTATATTTTATAAAACTAGTCTATATGGGTGTTTTTCAAATATTTGCAAATTTTTGTAGATAGCCGCTCATTGTCTGTGATACGCAGATTAACAGTCAGACTACATTTCATTAAAATATTTTTATCATTCTTAATTAAATTTGTTAATTCTACTAACAAGCTGTAACTTGTAGTCTACAGATGATGTTTAAACAAAATCACGTTCTTTTCCAATAATATGTAAAATTTCAAAACTTTAGGACCATTCAAACACCTCTAATTATTCATAGAAATTGTTCAAACTTTGTGAATCGTACTTTTTATCAAAATTTATCTTCTTTTTTTTTTACTTTTCCACAAGAAGTGATTTTATTGGTACCCTACTGGTCATATCGATGAGTGTCAGACATAGTATATATTAAGAATCACCTTGATATTATGTTATGATTTTAAAAGGTAAAAAATGACATGCGTCTGACATAGAAATGAAAATCTTCTTAACTTCAAATATTACAAAAGGAGAGTTAATGTAATAATTGTATAAAATTTCAATATAAGGAATAATTTAATTTACATCTTGAGACTCATATAAAAACTTCCATATTTCAAGATTATAGATGTATTAATACTGTTTATCAACAGATCTTTTCAATTTCTTCCCTTAAAGTTGCAATACAAATGATCTGTTATACGATCATAAATCAAAAAATAATGAAATCACTTTATCCGTGGAAGTAGATTATTAGCAAATTATAAATTAAAGTATTATAATTTATTTTTGTGATAAATGAGAAATATTAATTAAAGTTGTATACAGAATATCAAACAAATTAATTCTAACAAATGACACGATATAGAAGTTATTAATATTAAATAGAACAAATGGATTTAGCAAATATAATTAACAACAAATGTAAATGATATTTATATAAAATTTAATGATATATTTTGATACCAAAATATTTTTTCTAACTATGAGTAGAAATACAATCCGTCTTTTTTCTACCATACTTCAAAATGTGTAGAATCATCTTTTTTGCCGTGACAGTCAGATGTACAACTAAAAAATATAATTTAATTAAGGTGTTCAATATTTAAAACAATAATATGTATCTAAAAAAGCCACATTTAAATAGTATAATCCATGAAGCATACACAAGTCTTTAGACAAAGAAACGGATGTTGCACAAACTACTTGCTTACCATTTTCATCCAAAAACCCTTAGAAACCATTATTGTTCTATAGATTTTTAACATATTGTCCTGTAGATAATCAACATTTAACAATATGCTAAACCTAAATTTGAATGTCAGTTGTTTAGTTAATATGATGAATATTTAAATACATCAATCACTTACTACGTTTGAGTGCCCAGCTTTATCATGAATCAGATGTTGTTTGCCTATATTCATGTCCCTGCTGTGAAACAAAATCCTTGAGCGTCGTTTTACTCTGGATGAGGGATTATTTGAACACAATTATATATACATTTTATTTTGTTGTCTTTGGGGAAGTAACTCAAAATTTCATTGCTTTCATTTTTTTTTTTTAATGTATTTTACTGATAATAATATTGTATTAAACAAAAGTAAGTGACAATCTATAGATTCTTTATTAGCGGGAGATGTTATCAGAGCAATGATTTGTTGAAAAATGAAGAGAAAAAAAAGGAGCGTACTTCTTCTTTTTTTAATCTCAAAATAGTGATTTTTTTATATGGTGTAAGGATGGGTATTTCTTGAGAGTGGAAGAAAAGGCAGGAGCAAAACAGATTGCACTACTAAATTAAGTCCCATGTTATCATAATCTGTATGTTTTGGGAGAGGGGGAAATATTACTCCTATACAAAGGAGAACTTTCAACAATTAAAGTAGCATTAGTGATGGAAAAGTATTGTAAAATTCTATATAAACATACATAGACGTAAACTGTCAAATCCAAAATTAAGAAAAATAAGCTTATAGTCAACATTCTCTCAGATATCTACTTTTTTAAATAATAAAATATTTTGTACAGAAGAAACTTGTAGTACAAAAAAATTATGTTTAAATTCAAATTTTCTTCCCTTTTTTGGTATTAACTTCACAGGAATTCATGAGAATGAGGAATTCTTATAAGGATTTTTCCTTTTTTATGGATACAAATTCTAAGCTGGGGCCAAAAAAAATTTTTACTATATGGGATATAGTCATATTTTTATCTGAAAATAGCAGCTTTCTTTATCCAGAATGGACTGTACTATACATTTAATAATAAAATATAATAAAAGTTGGAGGGATTTCATCATTCCCAGCGAGATGTTAACACCACGACGATCTTTTAAAGAATGAACCATAAAGAGCACACGCACCAACCATTTCTCCTTCTCTAATTTCAAAACTGTTATATTTCTCTACATTTTTCCAGACCCTAGGTATGAATAAAGAACTCTCTAGTCCTTTGAGTATAGATATAATATATTAACGATAAAGGGAGATCGAATGGGGAGTTCGGCATTGTCAGGATACAGCATATTAAAATCTTCAGTCTACAAGGATAGCCCTTGATCCAGGAAATTTGAAGAATGTTTAGTAGAAGACCAGTATAGCTGTCATAAAGTTTCAGTAAATTAGCTAAAAGGAACTATGAAGTGAAGGAAGGAAACACAAACCCCACTACGTATCTAACAATGATAACGGCAGGAATTACTTCGAAGTCGATCTTCAATTCTATTCGGAGTCCACGAAGGATAGACAATTATAACTAGGCAATAACTAGATTACTTTATACTATTTTTTATTCGGAGAGAAAAAAATATGCATCCGTTTCAACGATAACATCTTGATTGGAGTGAAATAGCCACTAATTGTTGAAAGCCAAAATCTGGGGAGTTAGGTTTATAAAGACTCAATTAGAAGTTCAATTCATGTAGTTCAACCATTTCTTGATAGCCTTGTGGCACGTTGTGTAATCATGGTAAAACAGCACTTTCTTCATCATGAAATCATAACATTTTCCCGTGATTTTGTCCAACAAACGCTCTAATAACGCTATATAGTATTTACTGGTAATTTTACTTCCCTTCTCAAGATAGTCTATGAATATTATGGCATGCACCTACCAATATACCGAGGCTGTAAACTTTTGAGATGATTGTTGTGTATTTGAAGGCTGTGGTGAGTTTCTGCATCCCCTGATGATGCTTGTTTTGATTCCAGAGTGAATTGCTGGATCCATGTTTCATCCATTCTTGCATACCGATGCAAGAATTCCGGTCTATTACGTTTAAACTCTGGCCAAACATTGCTCAGAATCATCAGCAGTGAGCAAACGCCGCACCCACTTTGAACAGAGCTTTCTCATGGAAACTGATCATCCAATATAAAGGCAGCACGTTCTTTTGATATCTCTACGACGTCAGCTAACTAACATAGCTTCACTTTCCAATCATTCAAGAAGATTTTTTGATGTTTTATGATACGCCACATTTCGACGTCTACTTCCTTCTGCTTCATAAGTTTCTTTAAGGTCAAGTATTTTTATAAGCCATTGCTAAGCTTGAAAGGCATTTTTTATCATCAAGAAGCACTGTCAAAGTTAAAGGCGAAATTGGTGTTGATCCATTGATGTGGAAATAACAAATAGCAGCGTCACGCTTCGCTCAACAACCCACAAACTAAAGAACAGAAAATTTGACAGCTGTCTTTTAAATGATGACACTAATTAAAAATGAAGTGAATTAAAAAAATAGTATTATCTATGGGTAAACTGTGGAACTTTTCAGCCCTTATGCTATAATAAGTTAACCAAATCAGACTGAGAAAGAGAGAGAGAAAGGTGGGAAGAATGATTTGACAGAGAGCAGCTCGGCTGTCATGATGTTTCATTAGATCAGCAGCAAGTGGTGTTATGAAGAAGAAAGAGATAAGGAAATAAACAAGAACATAGGCAAGAAATACTCCACTGTTGATCTTCAATGATATTCTGAGTCTCATAAGGACTTACAATTAGAACTCTGTGACAAATCTCCATTGTTCCTCTCCGTCTTTTATGAGAACCTAATAACGTTCAATCAGGTTTTGAATAAAATAGAGTGTAGTAGAATATAAAGTTTACTACTCAGGAGTTGAATAATAATTACCACAGTTAAAGTAAATAAAATTCATTCTTCAGATTACTTAGCCCAAAAAAAATATGGGCTTACTAAAAATACATACGATTTTCATCAAACTAACTGGCAGTAACTCGCCTGGCAAGATACTCATAGGTGAATACAATGTACACTCCTTATATACAAAAGACTTCAAATAGTTAAAAATTGGTTAATCATAATTCACAACACATTAAGCAACTGCAAATATATTCTTCATCTTTTATTGTCATATTATTTTCATCTATATACATCGTATATATCAATGTTCTTTCATTTTGTTTTTCCAGACAATAATTATGACTGTATTAGAGCATTTATTTATACACATTGAACATGTGCATGTAAAGTTATGTGTCCCTTAATCAACTGATAAGAGCTTTCACTTTAGCATTTTTATTTATTTTATGGGTCAACGATTAAGTCGTCATCTTGAAAAGGCACAACATTTCATTTATATTTCTCCTTTATTTTTCCAAATGCCTTTTTTTAGCACTCCTCAGTGATTATTATCAAAGGATTGTTAATTGAAGGATATGTATGTACTTTTTTTAATTAAAATATGGCAAAAGAAATTAAAAGGAAGGGGGGGGGGGTTAAATAAAAAAGGTTTTGACAATCTATCTTGATATGTATTGGGTTATAAATGTTTGCTGTTTTTGTGGGTTTTTTTAGTTCTTTACATTATAGTACGTTGTTAAGGCTTTGAATAATATTTTATTTATACACGATGTTTTTTACTCTCTTTTCACAACTTTTTAATTAATATTATATAATTTATAGCAAATTAGTTTGAAGCTTAATTGATCATTAGCATGTGATGTCAGTAATCAATAAAAGGCAACATGCAAAACAATCACAATAAAGAGAAAAATAAAGTCTTTAAAGGAGATTTAAATTAAGTAATACGAACCCCTTGTGGTTTTATATTTCTCGCTAATCTTGTTAGAAGACAGTGTGGTGAAAAAATAAAAAATAAAAAATTATTCACAGTGTAAGGCTTGTATTAGAAAATCTATGAATACTTTTTTTACAGGTTTATCATTGGCCTTCAATGTGCTTGCCCTTGTTATAAACAATTGCCGGAGACACATCGACTGACTTTTAGATTGTTCACATATCTTCAAAAAAAAAAAAACCTCCGAGCCGAACCTTCTTGAGCTGGAAACTACATTGACCTCCCCCTCGACCCCATCTTATATATCAGTGTCAAGGGGCTTAATATTAGGTAAAGAGGTTGGACAAACGTGCTTGAAATTATATTATAAGTGTTGTGTCTTATCTGTCCTTATGTACTGTTAGTCTTTGGGACCGTTTGTCCTCAGGAAAATCCTTAGAAATGTCCCTCCTTGGAACAAGAATTAGAAATAGAAAAAACGCCCTGAGGAATCAATTGTACGTCTTTTAAGAACCAACAAGTGGGAATGGACTGGATCTTAAATAAGGACCGAAAAAAGCCTAACTGGAGTCATATACTGTTTTTACAATAATTATCTCTTAAATAACAAAATTTCTACACTCCATACTCTGAATTTAATGATGGCAAACTTAATGGGACTTTAATTCTGGATCAGCCAGCCCGGACATATTTTCTACAATTTGATCATTTGAGTAACTACAATAACAATGGTTATAATTATATGCGGCATAAATTATGCTAAACTTTCTGATAACTGTATTAATTGTTTAATTCTAATAGGATAGCTTTATGAAGTTAAATGAAGATTGAAGTAGTTGCGATACTAAATTACTTTATTGATTTTCTCTATTATTTATTTATTTTCGATCGTTTTTGTTTAGTTTACAATACAAACTATCTCTTATTTAATATGTTTAAGAAGGGGATAAGATAGTCAATGTATGTAGGTGACTAATAAAAGAGATAAGGTTGATGTTTGAATTAATTATTATAATCCGTAACTCGCTCAAGTGAACTTATTTATAATTTCTGAACGTTTTATAGATAGAAATAAGTTCATAAAAGAAGAAAATACAAGGAAACTAAAGTATTGTCTTCTTTGTTTTTAAGTCAAGAAAACCTGGGTTTATGGTCCATTTTATTCATATATCAAATGTAACTTATACAACAATAACTTTGTTGGAGTATACCGACCAGGGTCATATGAAAATACACTTGCAATTTGGATCTTATATGTCAGTGGTATTAGTCTTATTTATACTCCTATTTTTTTACGTTCGGTAGTCAATTGTTGGCATATATTTAGTAGTTGTTGGCTGTGTGTTTTCGAACAAGTTAGTAGATATCCCCAGTCTTCAATGTTTCTCAAACGCAAATTGAAGTTATATAGAATAATAAAACAATGACAATTGAACCTTTTCTGTTCCTTCAAAGTCTATAAATGAATGGATGTTCAAGACATTCTCAGTTGTGAAAGTCTCATGTGGTAAGTTTCTATGGATCCAAACCGCGACTAGTTTTGTATCGGTCCTAATTTAGGCCCAAAGACGACGGTCAAGTCCGGTCTCATTTTGTCCAGTTTTGTCCCGTCCAGTCCAACATTCAGTCCTTAAAGAAAGTAAAATTAATCCTTCGTGACGTCATTCAGGGGTGATTAGTGCCGGAAGCTGAGTTATGCACTCGAGGAACTATACTCGTTAAGGCAGATTACCACATTTATCCTGCGTGTCAGTGTATATATAGGAATACAAAACATAAATGATGTCGGGAGAAGAGTTTCTCTAACAAAAATATAAATAGTTTATACTTCACAGATTATCTAAAGAAAATTAGCTTAACTTATTTGAATCATTTTCATAAGGGTAATTCAACAGTTTATACTTCATAGATTATCTAAAGAAAATTAGCTTAACTTATTTGAATCATTTTCATAAGGGTAATTCAACAGTTTATAAATCAACACTTTAATATTTAATCATGATTGGTGAAAAATAATAGTTTTTTAACAAATAAAATAATGTATTTAAATATTCCTTTTTTGAAAGTGGTGAAGTGGATTTATTAAATCCTTCTTTAATAAGAAAAAATAAAAATTCTCATGTGATATATCAAACACTCTTTAACGGGTCGAATTAAGCAGATTTCCTCCTCTTTTGGATAATTTTTTTTGATAACGTTGACGTGTGGAAGGGGTTTACGACTACACATTACTCGTGCAAAATGTATGTAGCACTAATCAACGTGAGCAAACTTTTTCTCCTCCTGACTCTCAATTAAGTCAGACGTGATAGGTTACTTAAAGATATTTATTAAGGACACAATGATAGCCATTATTTATGCATTTGATATCCGTTTCTCTCAATGATAGCCTTCAAGTGGACACGGAAGGTGGAGCACACTCTGGCAATGTAGTCCCTTCTCATGAGCTTCCACACTTTCTCCACGCAGGACTTCAGGTCGATGGCATTGCTATGGCGTGATCTGAAGGCCTTGCAGGCCTTGGACTCGCCTTGCACAATATTGGTTGTGTGGGTGGGTGATCCATCCTCCTGGAAGACGTAGGACGCCTTGCCCGACTTCTTGGTGATCTTGAGGACCTACGGAAGTACCTGGGTCTTCAAGATCTCAAAGATCTTACCATGATGCTTTAGATCGTTTAGGAGGCGTTTGGCCCACTCCAAACAGACATCTTGGTCCTGTAGAGTCGTTAATTGTCTTTCCACGTACATCTTAAACTTTAACACCAGCTGCCTTGATCACCTTGAGCATGGTGGAGGGAGCCACTGACTTCTATTTGGCAAATTTGGCCATGAACATGGTGGGTTTGTCCTTCTTGGCCACTTCTGCGGTCAGTTTGGCCAGCCTTCGACTACTGGGCTCGATTTTAATGTTTTCCCCCTCTTTTGTGATCTTTACTCTAACCCCTTAGACAGTGTGCGTCTTGATCCCAAAAATCTTGACAATTTCAGGTGTGCTGTTGCATGTGCAAATAAAAGCAACCATCTGATTTATTTTTCCTTCCATTTTTTTTTACAAAAATGATAGAGACGATTGCAAAAGCTCAATCGAAAGTTAAAAAAGTCAGCTTTCACATGAATCATCAAAAATTTACGAATTATAATCACTATATCTCGAAAAATCAATCTATAGTAGTGGTACATCCATTTTGTACGACCTGGTACTTCAATAGTGTTGCCTATCAGTTAACATAAATTCTAAGCAAGTAAGTTTAGGAAGATTTACATGCCATAATGTGCTCGAAAAAGATATATTTTGTTTACATCATAGTACTCGAGTAACAATCTTTGCTAAAAAAATACAATAGGAAATACAATTTTTTTGCAGAATATATGCAAAGATCTTAATACATATCTCATACAACTTTTTCGGCTTAACAGAACCTCTTAATGTCTGGTTCCAAGACAGAACTGGACTGAATAAATAAGAACTGACTCAACACTAACTACAAACTATCCCAAAAAATATATATATCCTTACATCAAAACTGCCGAAAAAATTTGTACAAAACCAGCAATGATTTGTCTAAACCAAAACAATGTCCTTCAAGTACTGTGAACCATACAATTAGAAATCTATGACCTCTCTTGTTAAACTCACTCATGCTTAAAAACATTAACATATTTGTAAAAATATTTTTTTATTCTTTCTATAAAAGTAGAGTCTAATTATCACAAAAAAAAAAAAGTTTCTACTCCACTAAATCAAATTGCATTTTACAAACTTTGATATAAAAAAATTAAAACAAAAATATGTCAGGGAAATACGTGATTTTTTTATGATGGTTTTTTTTTACTTTTATCAACAGTATATATATATATATATGTATTTAAAGTGAGTAATTGTAAGGTTGTTGTTGTATTTTCAAATTTACTCAATTATAACAAATTGTAATTGTTATTTTTTTGCAAAAAAAAATAACTTTCTCAAAAGCTTATCAAACGTGCATTTAGATTGCAGAGGATTTTTTTTTCTTTGATAAATATTATTTAGATGTACTCATATCACGTATGTACTGTAGTTTATTATGTACGTACTAGAGTTTTTCATTTCCCGGGAAATTTTCTTCGAACGGATCCCGGGAAACAAGTTTTTAAATTACAGGATCTCATTATTATTTACTAAATATTGGAAAATTTATGAATATATTTTAAAAAGATGTAGTACAGAATGACTACACAAAACTCACAGTAGCATATTATTAGAATTTTATCCCATTATTTTAATTACGAGGTTTCATTACGCAACCCAAAAAAATAAGTTTTGTTTATAAAGGGAGCGGGGATCAAATTCTCGCCAAAATATTTTTCTACAAAAAACAACACAAGATATACATTTTTTTAACTTTTTTATTGAAAATCAAAACTATGACGAGCATATAGGTATAGAGTAGCCATTCATTCGATATAATCACCGTTGGCATCAATAAAGGCCTCAATACGGCCTCTGAACCGGCCGCAGGCTCTTCTGACCATCTCATTGTCCATGTTGCCGAATACCTCCTTGATGGAGTCCATCAGGCTGGCCTTGGTGCTATGGGGATGTCTGTTGGTATGTCTCTCGACATAGCCACAGACAAAATAGTCCAAAGGATTAAGGTCGGGAGAGTTAGGAGGCCACAAATCCTTGGTTACGACGTCATAACAGTTCTCGGTTAACCACTGCATGGAGATTTTGGACACATGGCAGGGTGCTGAGTCCTGTTGCCACACCCAGGGACTATCTCCGGCCTTCATGGGCCTGGTAGGGTCATCCTCAACCATCTTCTTCACCTTGTCGACAAAGTCGGTGTCCCTGACCTTCCTGTCGGCGCCTTCCTCCTTGGGTGCCTTCTTTATGGTAGCATCAACATCCCAGGTGTCCTCTAGCTTCTTACGGATACGCTGAACAGTCCGTAAATTCACTCCTAAGGTTGAAGCAATCGTTGAATTGGAGATTTCACCTCCATTATTAACCAATGCCATGACTACGGCGGACCTCGAAAGCTCCTCGTTCCACTTATAGCTCTTTATCTCCTCATATGATGACGGCATGAAGCAAACTGAACTACGTATCGTCAGGTGACGAGAATAGCTTTCCTATTTGGTAACTGGTTTTTTATTTGATAATGTCGTCTTCAAGTTATCAAGGTTTAAAGTAGGCGACAATTTGATTCCGGCTCCCTGTATATCATATCCCAAGTTTAAAATTGTCGGTACAACAACAAAAATGCAACGCTGAGAAGGCTGCAGAGAACGTTGGCATCTCCATATAAATTGCTTACAACAGTGGATTACATCTTTGTACATCCAAAAAGAACCAAAGCTTCTACAGCAATACTACGGCTGACTTTGGGCGTGCTTCTATGTGGCCCTCCTTTAACTTTAACCTCAACCCCCCCAGACTAGTTGGGTGCATTTTGGAGAAGAATGCCTGCAATACCTCTCATTCATATTTGGATTAGCTCCGAGATGTCATCATGACAGCATCGTACTCCATGGAGACAGCCCCATCGTCAAGAGCTACCCATCTCTTTCCCGGTGGGTTGAGGCTGTTATTGCTTGTCTGAGAGGACATATTTATATGTATATTATATAAAGTTTAATATAGTATTTGAATATTTCACATATAGGTTTAGTGTTTTCTTTTCTTGATTCCATAAAAATAACGGTTTTCGAAGTTTAATCATGGCAGTGCAAGGCTTGGGTCCTCACTCTGAGGAAAGAGGTGGTGGCATTCCAGTTAAAATAGAATTAATTAAAAGCATATCCCTCAAATATGTTGACTTATTCGCAGAAAATACATTAAAAAAAACATATTTGTAGAATGTCATGAGAATAAAACTGTAATATTTATCGACAAAAATCCCATTCCTAACAATAACGTGAGTTAAAAGATGTTCATAGTGCAAAAAGACAATTATATATATGCCTATTATTATTCAAGCTAGTAATTTTTTCCATTGATATGTACATCACTTCTTTCCTTAAAGTTCCTTAAGTCCTACCAATATATTTTAAATCATTATCTCCTTCATTTTCATCATAATCCCTTGGGCATAGCATTTTGGAATTCCGTAAACCGATAGGACATGCAAAAAATAAAAGAAATAACAAAACAGTAAATGATGAACACACAAAACTTTTGGTGAATTATAAATCATTAAATGAAACATACAAATTGCAAATTTACAAATGCAAAAAAAAAAAGTATTAAAGTATATCATAGAATAATACTTTTTTTTTATTCATCCCAATGTTTCAGCCATTTTTATAAAAAATATTTAAATATAAGAAAAGAAAAAAAAACTATAATTAATAGGGCATACAATAGTTTTAAACAATAAAAAAAAAGGCGTTCACACTTCTTCGTTGGGGTGATTCTGTGCTTCTTTGAACCAAATTAGTTGTTTTTTAAGAAGCTTTTTTAAAATTGAGTTGTCAAGTAGGAACCATATTCCTCCATTAAAATATCCAATTGATTTAATGTAAAAAGCAAGGTGACATTTTAGTGGATCCAAAGGCCTCGTGCATCAATTCACTTTCTTTTTCATTAATGATTTTTTTAATTAAAACTGATAAGTTTCTTGCTATGCCCACCTCCCTGCCTCCTTCCATAGGTCTAAAAAGGAAAATCCATCCCCTTTCCCTTAATCTTAATTTGGCAAGGATCTTAGATGCAAGATACATACCTTAAGTCTTTTGTCATTTCATGCAAATATGAAGTTGATTCCAAATTTCACATAATTTTATTCTCCTTATCAAAATAAAGCAATTATTTTCTATTTGACAACGAGATCAAAAGATATTTTATGATGCTTTGAATGGAACGTGCTTTACAATCATCAATCTCATGGAATAATTTTTGTAATACTTTTTCTTTGAACAAAAAAGTATATTTCTATTTACACTTCTACAATAACTTTACAAAAGTAAAACTTCTTGTTAATTAAAAATTGATCTCTAATTCTTAATGTAATTAAATGGGACTTTATTAGTTTATGAGTTATTAATAGTGTTGTGTAGGTCCTTATTTAGCACCCAGGACCAAAGTACAGTCCCACTTGTTGGTCCTTAAAGAAGGTAAAATTGATTGTTATATAATAGAATAAAGTAATATGATCGTATTATATTGAACTATGTTGAAAAAATAATATTTTATTACAAGGTATGTGCAATCATCTTAATACATATTTAATGTATTTTATGTGGCTCGATATTCTTATGAAAAATTCCAAGGACTGACAGTTAAATACCGGTCCTAATACTAGACTGGACTGGACCTAATAAATCAGGACCGACACAACACTGGTTATTAACAAATTTTTTTTGAGTTTGTTATGAAGGTTTCAATGCATGTTTACATATATGTGCCTTAATTTATTATATATGTACTTCAACAATGAGTTTGAAAACGGAGTTGAATAAGGCAAATGTATTTTTATTTATATACAAAACAAAACTCAAATGCCTACAAAAACATTTGGGTTTCCGTAATTTTAATTCTTAATTAACTTGATACATAGACTCAAAAACTTTACTGGACCAGTGCCAACTATTTTTAAAGATTGATACTTTTGTGATCCAACCCATGGTCTGTTTCTGCTTAAGAGACAAATAAATATTGAGTATTATTATGTAGTATCCGGTTGCTAACAGTTGGGTTTTATTTTAATTTATATACCAAAACGAAATGGGGGATTTTTTTTTCTTTGTTCCGTTCTAATTTTTTTTTTTGTTCTTCTGTATTACACATCAATATGAGTGTTTATCATATTTTATTAATATAATATTAAGCAAAATAACAATAGATTCCTTAAATTTTTTTAATGGATGTCCAAAGTAATCAATATACGGCTTAAAAAGATAAAACATCTTACTTAAGGAACTAATGAAAACGTTTTCAAATTATTTAAATCATTATTGTTAGAGCTGTTATCAAATATGGACAGTAATAAGGAGATAATACCTTATATTTTATTATTTTTCCTTGATAAATTAAAAAATGCAAGTCAGGAAGCTGAAAAAATCAACATTGTATAGGATATTAATACTCTACAGTTAATTTCTTTTAATTACACTTCATTTTCCAAGTAATAAATATATACAATCAATAATACTCTTTCGATATACCTATAAATGAAAATCTAATAATAATTTCTTCCATGGTATCTAAAAAGATGTAATTTATCAACAGTTTAGCTATTTAATTAAGAAAAACAAAGGTATGACTACAGTGCTTTAAAAAACATTTTTAACAAATTTTTATTTATTGAAAGTCCAAAGGCCTACAAAGACTATTCATACTTCATTAAAAAAAAGCTTCAATATATCTTCAAATGATGACATAACGAATTTAAATTGATAGTGCATACTATAACTATATTCTATGATCTATCTGACGGAAACTTTAGTTACGAGGGAAGGCTGTCGATGTTACTAATTCCCCTATTCTTGCTCTCTATTGTCTTACCTGATGACACAAGGAGGTATTTTCACCTAATACCTTTTAAACACAGGAGTCTTAAAAATATGGTAAAGACAGGAAAAATTGGTCAATTTACTGTATAGAAAGTTAGTCTAAATTCAGGACTAAGTAAAAGACAAAAGCACCTCGTTTCAAAATCTTGCTATTATTATTTTTGATCAATAGAACATCAAAAGTGATGATCAACACAAACTTTCATAAGTGTAATTGGGATAAATACCTATTGTATCCTAATATTAGGTGCTCAGACCCATGGGGCTAAGAATATGATATAGTTCCTAGATACTTATACGTGTAAATTGGCCCACTGAAACATTATTACGGATGTAGTTTTAAAAATTTGAAGAAAAAGTTATTTGATAGTGCAACCAAAATAGTTATGTAAAAATGAGCTAAACTTAATACTAAAATTAATGTTAAGGTAAATTATTTAGAAAGTTTAATGAATTCAGTCGTTTCAAATAATCAATAATCATATTTGAGCATTTGAAGCCTTTCAATTGACAAAAGGTAGTGTTATATATATATATATTTTTTTAAATAGAATATAAATTGTTGGTTGATCTTGTGGCCAATGAGTGATTTGCTCCCCCAACTTGGGTTAATTAAGTACTTTATTGGTTAAAAAGCTTCAAGTTACAAACATTCATGAATATAACCTAGGTTTTAATTAGGAATTCATTCTTTCTTGAAGATACATATAGTAAAGACCGGAAAAATTGGTCAATTTACTCTATAGAAAGTAAGTGTGAATTCAGGACAAAGGATTTAGAAGACAAAAAGGGACTAAAAATAGAGAAAAGCTTCCGAAGTAAGGCTATTAGAGTCATATTTTACTCCTTATTTTCTACTTTGTATTTTTTCCCCCTATTCTCTTCTCACACCAAAAAAAAAAAAAAAAAAACACTACTATTTTCAAAGATATTTTCAACAATCAATTTGTATAGATACGTGTGTTTTCTTACAATTTTTGTGTTCATAATGCTTTTTCATTTATCAACTCAAAGAAAGAAAGGGGGAAAAAGAAAAAAAAGCAATAAGCAAAATAGGCTTCCCCAAAGAAGGAAGAGAAAAAAAAATCTCTTTAAAAATAGAAACAAAGTTTTGTATAAAATGAGATACTATCCGTTGAGTAGTATTTCATTCTTTTATTGATCTTATTTTTGTGTTGATAAATCATTTGTAATCAATTACTATCATCGTGGATATGATTGACTAGAACATAATTTAATGAAGGAGATTCTACGGAACTTATCATGTTTATGATTAAGAGATAAAATGAGACAAAAGGACTTATCATTGAGACAATTTATAAATAGTTATTGTTTTCTTTACTCGTATTAAATGAATGTTGTTTCTTATTGTGATTAATTCGAAATGTTTTTTGTTTTTTTACTGGTGTAACTTAGCTTTGAGAAAGTTTGAAAAAAGAACGGAAACTAATAAATTTGAATAAACACAGTCAGTATGCCTACTTCCACGTTTAGGAATTTTGTAAATCCGACTCTAGCTAAAAACTCCACAAACCCATGTCGGAAATGAAGACGAGCATCTCATTCTCAAAGGAATTGAAACAACACATGTTTTCAAAATTAATGTAAAAATGCATTACAAATGACTTAAAGTGAAGAAAGCCCCATTTTAAACATTAAATTATCAGTAAAAAGATAACTTTTTGTCATGAAATCTATCCTAGAACCATCAATCCTATATATATACTTATAGTAGTACTATAAAGATGAACACAGAATTTGAGAAATATAACTTTTGAATAAAATTTGCCACATATTTACAGATATTAAAAGCAATTTAGAAAATCAAATGTTTTATTTAAGACTTTTAGTATAAAAGTACGTTAAAATGGGAATCCGGTTACAGACTAAAAACAGTTATTAGAATGAAATTCAACAAATAATAAAATTAATTAATTACACATTGACTTAGCAATTTTTTCATCAAACTTTTTAAATTGTAGAAAAGGTAAAAGAAAATCGTGTAAGGCCTGGAAAGTATGTTCAAAAATTTAATTGAAAGTAGACCGGTTTAATTGTCAACTTTTTTCATAATTAGATTATGGATACTGCAGAAAATTTTTTATATGGTATGATAATGACCTATGATAAATTTATATTCTCCTACGTGGTAATCTTTAGGTGGAACATCTAGATCAAAGTATGAAAAATGGTAAAAATTCTCTACTTCGTATACTATAAGGAAATTTTTCGTAAATTTGCTTTAGATAATTTTGATAGATCTTTTTTTAACCTCTAAAAAGTGTTTTTAAACTTATGTTTGTTTTCTAAAATTGTTTTATGGAACAAAAAAAAAAAAAAAGTTAAGAAAATTTGCTGATCCGACTTAAACTCAAATCCTTTCATTTACCTTTTCAGAAAGGAAATATAAAAAAATTATGTTATTTTCTCTTTTGGCTCCGTAGGGGCCCTTTAGAAAAACACTTTATTCATGTTTTTATAGGTTAAAATAATATTTATAATCATTATCTTATGCTAAAAAATTATTTGTGCTGAATTTTAATCCTTTTGAGCGAAATAAAGATCTTTTGTCTCTTTTCAAAATTTGAAAAAGATGTGCTACCTAATGATGACAAACTAGGAAAATTAAATTTTGCAAAAGTTATATTCATATCATTCGACAACTTTTCCACTCTACCCATAATCCAAATTTCAAAAAGTTGAAGCTCAAACCAATTCCATGGAAAGTTATTCATCATTTTATGATTTATTTTTTTAAATTGCAAAAAAGAAAATATTGGATGGAACTTTAGAATCTATTCATGGATCCTACATGCAAATGATATTGAGCTAGCTCAATAGTTAGCATGTAACAAAAACTAAATTACCTTCTAATAAAAGAAACGCAATCAAGAAGTATGAAAAAAAAATAGCATGTGGTCTTGATATTAGAAATAATTCGTTTTCCATATCTACATATGATGTTGCTGTTCGTTCATGATGTAATTTATAAACATGTTTAATATGACATTAATGTAGACTAATTATTATTTATTTTTATTTAGACGGCAGGAGATACATGTGTTGCTTAATCCACAATATAAAAAAGCATTATTTTAATTGTTAATATTAAAGTAATTAATGACTCAAGAGAATTAAAGAAGATCTTTCATCAATGCCAATAATATAAAAAAATAAATAAAATATAATAAAAGGTTTTGAGGTTCTTTTTTTAATTTAATGATTTTTCTCATTATCCATATATTCACTACAAATGTATGTGTGTAGGTAAAACTTCTCATGTAGGTGCTTAAGGCTTAAAAAACATTTCTAGTAACAATTTTTTGACCTTAAAATAGCATTTTCTAAATGTTGATAAACAAACGACACCTTCATATAAAAGAAAAAAAAGTCAGTAAAATTTTAGTAATGTATATTTGCATACTTTTTTGAAGGGAGATTATAAGGTTTAGAAAGGAAAAAAAAAGATTAAGACATTAAGGATTTTTGACAATAATATGAAAGTTGAGGGAACGACAGTTTTACTTCTCTCAACTAATAGTTCTTAAAATTTTAAAGTCTTTATATATACATATACATATATGAAGAAGAAGAGTAAAAAATTATTTTTAATTTCTTAATGTCCAGCAATACTGGGCAACCCTAGTTTATCAATATAAATAGGAAATATACTCCTTAAATGATGATCATTATTGCATATATCTATCAACCTTTCTTTCAAAAAGAAAAGGAAAAAAAGAGGCAAAATAAGTTGGCAGTTATGAGTGTAGATGAAAAATTTCATAAAGGGATTGTGTATTTTGGACTTACACGTAGGAAAAAAGAGCTACATGGGAGACCAAAGCAATTGACGTTGCTCTGTTAAACTCCAAAGCTCTTATTGCGAGCAAGCTGACGTCGTTTGAATCTATTGTTGTGGAGTACGTGAACGCTATAATTTTGGCCGCATCTGCGAAATATGTGCCCTTTTTGCTGAAAGTTCTAAACATAGGTACGGATTGATAATCCACAGCATCAGAAATGACCATGTACATATATTTCATCAATGGTTTCCAGCAAGGGAAAAGTTTTTAACATGATTGAACTTTTGTGTGTAATCATAAAAGACAGACCTTGAGGATTTCTTGTAGAGTTATAATTGGAAGTTTTGTTGGACTCAGAGTATAATTGGGGATCGACATTGGAGTAATTTATAGCAATGTTCTTGTTTATTTCCTTCTCTCTCTCCTCCCTTGTCCTGGGACTATATAAAGGGAGATTTACGCCTTATTTTCATACTACCAAGTGGTCCATTAAAGTCAGAACCCTTTAAATTTTAAACTTCAACATGGTATAACTTATTAATTAACAATAGAATGTCAACAAAATTAATACCATAAATAAATGTTTATCTCAGCTCTCTTAATCATTAATGTAGCCGTCCTTAGCGGCAATGATGGCTTCCAAGTGGTGGCGGAAGAACTAGCACATTCTGTGGAAGTAGTTCTCTGTCATGGCGTCCTAGTTCTAGCGGATAGAGGTTTTGAGGGTCTCGGTTTTTCGATGACGAACACTAAAGCCCTTCTTCTCGACATGCACCCAAAGGGTGCAGTCAAGGGGTTTGGCATCAGGGCTATAGGAGGGCCAAAATTGTCAAAAAAGAGTTCAAAATAATGTAAAAGACTCATTCAAAAGAATCTTGCAACAAAAGAGATGGGGTTCTTTCATTGCTGGCGTCAAAAGGGGCCTCTTCATCCTCACAAGGTTCTTTCTACCCACTTTTTGATAGCACTCTGAAGAGTCTGGTCTGAAACTCTGAGATCTCTTGCAAGGGGATTGGCCTGAGCTGTTTCTTTTAACTCTTTCGGGTCCATATTTGGCCTTTTGATAGAACCCGTCTTCCTCTCCAATATTTCGGGCATGCTGACTAGACTGCTTGAAGTATGCAAATGGGAATTCGCACGTCACGTTGAAGCGTCATTTTCTCTACTTGTACATAAGCTGGAGAGCTCAATTTTTGTTTTTTGTAACTAGCTCTTTATGTTTTAATTTATCGAAATATGAATTAATTTGAATCAATCAACCTTCATTATTTATTGAATTAGTAAGTGTTCAGATTTCAATAGAGCACCCATTTTACTCTCGTAGATATGAAAAAAAGAAGAACATCTACATACGTTTACAACTGATGGTAGACTACGAATATTTGCTTTGTAACTTTGACCAACTGCGTCTTATTTCATTTATGAATATTTTTTCAATTTTATTTATTTAAAGGATATACACCGTTATCTTAATATTAGGTATATTTTGATCATTATAAAAAGAATCAATATTGTGAAGAAATCAATAATATATTAAGAAAAAGTGGATATTATGTACTAAACATAAAATCCTCCTCTGAAAAACATAAACCCACAATAAGATCATAATTTATCATTTATCTTCAACATAAAGTTCAATATGATTATTTTGCTAATAGAAACGAATATGATGCATTGAATCAGCCTCTATTACATTCTGATTTTGACTATTATTTCTAGAGTGATACATATATGTATATATATATATATATAGGTTTTAGTAAATATTTGAATAATACTTTGGAAATCAAATTTTCTAAAGAATAAACCCTCATAATCAGCCCTTTCCATCATATAACTAGGATTAATTTATAGTACAGACCAATAATGGTTCTACAACAAATAATAGGAAGGATTTTGAAATGTGGACTCTCCTGATAACAATCACAATAACGAAATAGTATTTGGATGTCCAATATAAAGCCGAATGAATTAATCAGATAAAAATAACAGATAACTCATAAATAGGGAGTGTAAATTTTGAAGAATATCATCGATGTTTTATTATATTTTCAATCATTACTATAACAGTCGAGTTATTATTTTGTTACATTTTAACTACTGTTTTGAATAAAACAATTTATAATTAGCTATTACGGTAAACATTAAAAATGTATATTTGTGTGGAAATCGTAATATTCCAATATGGTGGCAAGCAAATGGGATGTTTAAAAGAGGATTCCGGAATCAATAAGTTTGGAAATTGCAGTGACATTCAGATATTCCGAAAGTCTACAGAAGTTTAAGATGTCTCTTATATCATGTTTTATATCATTTGTAAAACACATAATGGCTTATAAGTTCCAAATAACTGTATTATCTGTTATTAAATTATTTATGTGGAGATCCTAGTTCTTTCCTTGAGTAATATTCAAATAAGGTGACATGTAACTTACTTTCTTGGAAAAGAATTCCCGACTCAACACGTTTGGGAACTCGCTTGGGAACTCACGTTTTTTCACTCGCTTTCCAATGACATAAGATACTCAGAAGTAATAAAGAAATCAGGCGTGAGCTTGAAGTGTCCAGGTTATATAATTATCCGTACATACTAATGTGGTTCTTAATACTGTCGCTAATATACTATATCCAATCAAACAAAAGATTTTTTTTTCCATCGATTCTCTGAACAATGAGGATAATTCTGGAGAACGGTCATAAAAAATAGGACAAACATAGCTTTGCCGTTCCATAATACCCAATTTGAGACACACAGTCTGACGATGAATTTTTATCTTCCCTATCCAAGGCACCAAAATGTCCAATGGAGAAAGTATGTGCCATCGAGAAAGAGTGGACTAAGCTCGGGTCTGACTACATTATTAAGGTCTAAGCCTCATATTGAGACAATTATGAAAGCTGAGGGCTCACATAATGAATAAAGTTGTGTTGAGCAACTATTTTCAGATGGTTTTGAAAAATAAATGTCCTTACATAACATCTCCTTTAAAATTTACTACTGAAAAATTGAAAAAACGAAAATATAGACCACTAGATAGGATCTAGACCCTGTATACATTATACTTAATCAATGATTTTCAAAGATAACTACTTGTTTAAATGATTAATAAATATGCTGGGAAGTGCTGCCTTCTACATTTTCAACATTCAAAAAGGGTATAACATATTTCTTTTGACCAGTGGTAAAAGTTAAAGCCTATAACGATCAACTATACAAATAATAAAGTCAATGAAAGTAAAGAATTTGAATTAGTTTATATAATAAAAATATTTCAAATATTCCATTTAAAATTAGTAAAATTTACTTGAAATTATTCTCATTTCCCTGACCAAAAACCGTTCCATATACAAATCCAGAGTCAAGTAATTCTATAATAAAAGCTATGTTGAAAGATATGTTTGTTAGGTTTGGGGATGTAAGCCTTGTTGCGTTTGAAAGTCTTGCTCCGTCTTAGAGGTATATTTCGTTAAAAAATCAGGTTGGACAGATCTCAGATCCATACAATTAGATTGTAAGGACACATAGTTTCTAAAGTTTCACCATGACTCATTGATTTCCATTTTCTAAATTTTCTAATAACTCCAATGCTTTTACAAATGTACATATAACGTATGGGGAAATGAGTTTCGCTCTGCCAATTGAGTCTACGTTTGGATGATTTACAAAATCATCAATCAATCAGATCTTTTTTTGGCAAGGAGAGAATAAAATATGTTGTTCTTACCTATAGGTATATATATGTATATGACCTCCTAAAAAATCAATTCTTTACTTGCAAAAAAAAACAAAGAATGGATGAGTGGATTTGAAATCTATTTATGAATATATAAGTATATACACATATTCATGTAAGTTTGTTTTATGTTGCAATTCTAATCATATAGCAAATAATGAATTTAGAGATCAATCAATTTTCATTTTTATTTACTTTTCTTGGTATTCATATTAATAAAATGCAATAAATATTGTTTATTTTCATTTAATTTATAAATAACTTTGAGTGATTTTTATGTATACTTCTTTGCTTGATGGCTTAAAGCAATTTAATTTCGAATTTGTGTACAACTATTTACATGCCTTTATATACATTAAAAATTATAAGTATAACTATTCAGTAGATCAATAATATTAGAAATAATTCATAGAGTGAAGTTTTCTTTCATAAATGTTGTTTACTAAAAATCTACAGCTTTTAAAATACAAAGGCATACAAAGTAGGCCTCCAAAACTTTCAGTAGCACTTGATTACGATTTAATTCCCATTATTTTGAATAACAAAGTTTCATTATGTAATCAAACAAAAGCTGAAAGCAAAATAAACATTTATTTTTAGTACAATCTAATTGACATTAGAAGTTGTAAAACAATTAAAATACATATTGACCTTGGATATTATATTATTGAGAAATTTGTGGTTACTCGATATTTCTTAAGCGATTTTTTTCTAAATATAACGCCAAAAGAATATGATATATTATTTTGGATTTTTCATACATTTAATTTAATGATGTAAATAAAACTACAAGAGTTTGTGCAGTGGCTATTTGTACAAAACCCAAGAGGTGTTTCATACCACTGATTCCTGACAGACCTTGCAAGAGGGAAGGCTTGGATTTTGGCTTGTCAAAAAAAAGAGGAGTTTAATACATATGAAGCCAGAATGTGTATTCATCATTTCGATGCTTAGTTTTTCATGATTATTAAATTTAAAAACTAACTTTTGGCATTATATTTAGTGAAATATCGTTTAAAAAATATGGAATAACCACTATTATGATAATGATATCATTTTTTAAATTTTTACTTTTTAAATTTATGTAGTATTACTAACCAAGACGCGTCCCAATGACGTCACCATAAGTAGAATTTTCTTGTTGCCTAACTTTGTTTTAGTAACATTGCCCCACAATTTTTCTCCGTTCTTCGTCTCCTAGACAACTTCATTCAGCGGGCGCGTACGTACGTAATGGCTGTGTTGGAGAGCATATCAACACTAACTTCAGGGTCGTTAGGAGCCTTTAGGTGAATGGAAGAAAAAAGGAATAGCGACCACCACGCTAGCCAATTTCTAGCACAACTTAATGTACATTATAAATATAAAAATAGCAACAAACACTACATAAGATTAAAAAATAGACAATAAAAAAAATCAACAATCCTAACCACAACATTTTCGTTGCAGTAAAGGCATTCAAAGTCCGGCTTTATTTGCATTAATTTAAACTCGTCCAGAGCCCCCTCCGTCACTCTTGATGAAGGGCAGACACCTCTGAAATGCGCCGCAGAGATAAGAATCTTGAGCTTACATATTGCCTTGAGGCCACTCGCTTGAGATCGCTAGCTTGAAATTTGTGAAATTATGCGAAATCTCAATAATGAGGCCTCCAAAGACAAACAAACTATACTAAATTAATATAACTATGCACAAGATTTAATTTAAGCACTATTTTTAACAAAATGGAAAAAATATTTTTACCATTCTAACAAAATATTTCAAAATTTACAAAATACAAATACTAAAGGGCTTCTCTTTCAACAATATTTTTATAATATCTCTCTTGCATTAAGATATATTTATAAACGTTTAACTGAGCATGTTGTTTATTTAAATATTTTTTTTTTAAATATGATATGCTGAGCTGTAGTTAGACTCGTTTGTCGCTAGATTTCTATTTCTTAGATCAAGTAGTAACACTCGAAAATTGGGAAAATTTCAAAACTCTAGACAAAATTTGCTTTATTAATATATATTTATGTACCCATATGTTAAAATTAGAATTATATAATAAACTATTTTTAGTCACTGAAATAAACCTTTTTTTTTATGTAAAAAGAGATTAATCAATATAATTCATAATATAAATCCACTTGATATCTAATGATATAACCAAATTATGTATAAAGTAAATTGAAAAACATTTTCTTCTTTTTAAATAGAAAATTTAAACTTGTATATCTGAAATTGCAGTATAATAATACTATTTTTAATTAGTTACACAAATTTTAAGCTAATAGCCTAACACTTTCAAAACTCTAATAAAAATTGACAATTTTCGAAGTTTTGTTCTTAATGGACAATATGTCTATAAATAGAGATACTAACCAGTTCAAAATAATGGAAACTTTGAAAAATTAGTAGTCAGTGTTTTTAAAGTGAGTTCAATTTCATTTTTAACTCTATAACGCCCACTAGGCAAATGCTCCGAAGAAGTTTTTAATTTTTTTAAATTAGAATTGGTCTCAGATCATTTTTAAGCACAAAAATGGTTTGGTTTTTTTTTGTTTTTTTTAATCAAGAAATTTGAGCTTTTAGTTAGAAATTGAGATTTTTTATTCAACGTAACTTATGACTATTCCTGTTGATATTTCAAAAAAAAAAAAAAAAAAGTTCCATGTTAAACCTCTAAAACACATGGTTTTAGTATTTTTTTGATCAAGCAATACGTTTACAAAAATGAAAAAGGATAAGTAAGGAAATAATACATTTTCTTAATTAAAATGATCCACTGACTATACATTTTCAATTGAATTTATTACAAATTTTAAAAAAAAACGCTAATATCCTATTAAATAACTGTCTTTTATGAGTTTGGATGTCATGTTCTACCATGTAGAGGAATAAAAACAAAGGCATATTGTTACCCTATTGTATTTTGTTATTAGTCATCAATTTCTCTGGGTTTTTTTTCATACTATTAGTGTTCTGTACCTTTATTTTTTTAATTCGAATTAGCTCTTGTTAGCTGTGAATAATCTTCAAAAATTACTGAATAATAACTCGAAAGTGTCAAGAAGAATTGCCAAACCAACAAATAATTTTTGTCTTATTTCTGTTTGGCTGAAAGGTTGTGAGATACAGTAAAAATAATGCTAAGAGAGATGGTCTGAGCATCAACAAATACTGGGCTATAACTTCAGTCCTGTAAAAGTCATATTTTATTATGGATATTAGGTTTTATATAAAATTAAGCTGTATATGGTAGCTCTGTTACCCTTTAGAAACCTATCGTAATAAGAAAAAATCAAACGTTTTCATTCCACGTATAAATGTTTAGTGAAGAATGAAAGCCAACTCTAAACTTATCATTAATTTATACGAGAAACGGAAGAAAAATTCGTCAAATCCCTTAAATATATGGATATAAACCGTGTTTTTGTTTTGAGAACAATTGAATAAATAGATGGATGTGGTGATCGATCTAGTTATGGAAAACCAAAGCCCCCAAGGACTTCCAAAATGATCAAGGATATCCGGGAGTCAATTGAAAGAAATCTTGTAGGGCGTCAAAGTGAATGGAGGAAAATATACTGTATTTATCAGTCTAGGATATCCAACATTTTCGAGAATAATTTAAGATGTATGTGTATAGTTTGCAGAAGTGGCATCTCTTAAACAAAAAAAAACGTAATAAAATGGGAAAAAGCAAGGTTATTATTAATTCCATTAGAAATGGAACGCTCCCAAAACTCATTTTCAGTTATGATAAATATTTCACAATTCAAGCCCCATTTAATCTACAAAAATACCTTGCGATTGGAAAGAAAATTGTTTCAATACCCACTACAATAAGAATTGTTTATTAGATAATTAGTTTTCGGCGATTTTGAAAAGGTCTTTAAAATGTTGGTTTTTCTAGAATAAATGACATCATACTTAAAAGATTAACAATATTAAACTGTTTAATTAATCACAAATGTAATTATATTTACATTTTGAATGTAAGGTGTAAGAATATAATTAAAATTATGCTTCAATTTCAGAAGAGAATGAATTAACATGAAAAAAAAGTGAGAAACTTGTAAAATTACTTAATTTTCTTTTAGTCTTGATGCCAATTAGAGAGTTATTCATGCCCATTGTCCCTACAACTACGATTGATTAAGAGCCAACCTAAATCTTCCAGCTCCCTGAAACAACTTTTTATTTTTTTAACATTCTCATAAATTGATGCAATTTATTTTACTTTTTGACTCTTGGTAGTTCTTATAATGTCTCAGCGGAACTTCAACATTAAAGAAGGGTATTTTAAATATGCCTGTAAAACATGTTTATTTTTGACTCATTAGCCAATTCATTCCCGTCACGGGATAGATAGTGTGTCCTTGAATACTAAATGGAACAAAATACTTTGTGTATTTGTATGTTTAGAGACATGAATTACTCTGAGTTACGAAATATACAAATGTCTACGAGAAAATAACTATTAATCAAGATGGAAAGAGCAAATACTATGCCGTGACTATTCTGATTAATTACTTATAGAAAATATTTAATGTTACAAGTATTTCTAATTCAAATTCAAATTTGTATAGAACATCATTTGACGACCAATATGAGGGCATAAACAACCAATTTTATAATCTGTTACGAATGACATAAACATAAAAACGTCATCTGACGACCAATCCCAATTTTAATATTAAGAAAAATAATGAACCATTGGATGTCTAAATGGGCCCGACAAATAAAAATACTTAAATCTTTCAGTCCCTCAAAAAATTATCTATCTTTTGCTTAGTTTTATTATATAACCCTTATATCTATTAAAAATAAGTTACTGCATCGTTTTACAATCTTATTTCCATAGTGTAAATACAAATTAACAAAATTATTAATAATTTATAAAAAAAAAAGTTTTAAACGTATCTCGTCCAATGTTACAAAACGACATCTAGGACTTTGGAGATCAACAACGTCAAACTAGCCGGCCTCAGATCAATAATACCGTTGTTTGGAGGATTCAAAACGGTTTCGTTGCTACTCACAACAATAATTAGGCCTTTTATGCTGATCTACTTAAAAATAAACTTATTCTCTGGATGAAGCAGGTGGCTGATGAATTCGACGTATTTTATCATGTTGTAAGGGTTAAAAAAGTTTGAACACCTTTATTTCAGTGCTTATTTGATTAAAATTACATATTTGATCACCTTTTTTCATTGAGTAATAGATAGAGTGTATTTTTGAATAAAAAAATTGATAGTAATGTAGAAATGGCCAAATTAATTATTTTAAGCAATGTTAAAAAATGAAAAAATTGAAATATGAAGAAAAGTATGAGTAGAATAAAAAATATAAATATTGTTGTCTCTAAGACCAATAATGAATTCTTTTACTTTATAATCCACTTCTTCTAACAAACAAAAATTAATAGAATGAGTTTAAAACTATGAGAAAAGAGGCTCTTGAAGACAATGTTAGGGAAGTGGGGTATTTAAAAAAAAAAGATAAATATAGAAAACATAAATGATTTGCTTTTTTTTCAATTAGTAAAATAAGAAAAATGAACAAAATCCTGCAACTCATTCGATGTTTCAAAGGGACACAACTTCGAACTATTAAATAACTCATTATTTTTTCATATTTATAGAACGTTTTTACGTCATAATTGCATCATAATAAAATGAATATTGATAATTTTATCTCATAAAATGGACATATTTCTATATATCTTGATAAAACTTCATCAATTGGCTTTAAGCTTATAAAAAGACCTAACATATCCAGGGAATCTTACTTTATTTTAAAATAGATTAGGCAAATCTAGTGTGATATTTAGTACAATTACTCGGATTTGCCTAATTTATTTTTTTATCGATTTAGAACGAGAAAAGTCTCTTAATTTTAAATTTGATTTTTTTAAACAGTTGAATAATTATTAAGTACAAAACTTTTGTATTGCGATTCGTAATATCTATTAAAAAATAATCTGTCATAATTAAATTTGTACACGGTACAGGACAGTCTTATTCAGGTATTAATTATGCACTTTGTTTTAAAAGTTTAAAATTACTTGCTTGAAACAAAACTCTAATTAATTAAATATTCATTTAAATGTTCCGAAGAAAAATAATACAAAACAAAAAAATTGTATTTCTAAATTTTTATTTTTCAGTACGAGAAGAAAAAATGGAAAATATATCTATGTAAAATAAACTTTTCCTTTATGTTAAACCTAAATTAAAAGTTTCACTAAATCCTTTTTCTTGAGAGTGTTAGCTATTACATTTACGGATGTTTTCAAGAAAGCAGCATTCAAAGTATTTTATACCAAGTTACATTCAATGTTGAATATTTATCGTGTATAATTAGTAAAGCAGACTTGTAAATCGTAAGAATTTTTGGTTAGTAAAAAAATCATTGTAAATTGACTTGGTATTCCTGACAATTTGAATAATATTCTGGAAAAGATCAGCCATGACTTTACATTAGCTTCGCTGCAAGAAGTTATAATGAAAAGGAAATAAAAACAAATTCAACTCCGTATCTAGCAATGGCATAGGTAAGATTTACTCCGATGATCTTCAATTCTACTCTGAGTCAAAAAAGGACTTACACATATGAGGTGTGTTCAAAAATTAAGGGGACTTTATATTTAGGAAAAATATTTAATTTTTCAATAACATTTATGTTCTCCACTTCAATGTTATTCCCCTCAGATATTATTTGTATCAACACTTTTTCAAATCCTCTAAGCACTTGTCATAAGCACTTTTTGGTATAGTCTTGAGCTTTTTCAGATATGCACTCTTTATGTCCTCAATCGTTCCAAATCTCCGTTCTTTCATAGGTTTCTTCATTTTTGGGAACAAGAAAAAGTCAAATGGGACCAAAATTGATGAATATGGAGACTAAGGTATGATTGTGGTGTTGTTTTTGACGATATTTTTCTTGCACCTCTTTCTTAAAGCTCATAAATAAAGAGGTTCGATAAGCCTACAGTTTTGCTCCTTGACCCGTACTGAATGGAGAGGTAAATCCAGCGTTTGCTCTACATGAGATTTCCGTCCTCACTGAGCTGGCTTTAGGACACCTGTGTTATCATTTGACAAATGTACCCCCCAGTCAAACTCCTTGCATTGCAATGTACTCGGAGCAGGTCTCAAATAATAACAAAGATTCAATGATTGATACGAGAAAATATCTTAAAATCAAAGTGACCCTGCTTAACCGAGTAAACAGAGCTGCGATCTTAGTAGAAGTATTTCATTTGCAATGAAAGCATCTCTTTCTACGCTCAAGAAACTTGGCTAGAAAAAGAGGTTAGAGTCAAACTCTTTTGGTTTAAATGAAGCAGTTTCGGAACAAACTTCGCTGACACTCGTTTCATGCCCGAAAAAATTATAACACGAGCCGAACGATATGTCGATATCCTTGGCAACTTTCCAAATACAATTTTCTTACCTGCTTCAATGCTTTCATCTGTTGTTGACGTGCTTGGACGTCCAGAGGGGTTCTCGTCATCTTTGAAGAGTTTGTACCCCTTATTAATACTTTTTTTTACTCAGAACAGTTTCACTCTATGACATTTCAAGTGTTTTGTAATGCAAAATTTCGTTTCTATATTAATTTGATTGCAAATTCTGTGATTCATGTTCTTCAATAACAACAAAATGCCGAATACACTAAATACTTCTAACAGATAACAGATGACTCTCACAACCAAACTAAACATATATTATATAGCTGAAACCGTGAATATACATATGTTCGGGGCGAGTGTACTCAAATAAAAAACAAAAAAGAAAACGAGCATACCAAATTTACTTTGCTCACGAAATTTGAAAAAGTCATCATAGGATATGAACACACCCGTATGACTATTGTGGGTGTCCGGTAAAATAATTTAAATTCAAGTGCGCTGCTTCCCTGAGCATCGAGGACCCCCTCGAATTCCTTATAATACACCCCGGCCCACGGGTTGTGCAGGTGAACTTCTATGCTTCAATGAAGTTTAAATTCAACTGCCGCTGCTTTACTGAGCTCGACAACCCCAGGGAAGCAGCGGTGGTGGAATTTATCTTGAAGCCAAGCAGTTCACATGCACAATCTACGGGCCATCATGTATGATGGGACATTGATGGGGTCCTTGATGGCCATTGAATTTATCCTCTCTTAGAGCCGAGTAGTTCACCTGCCCAACTCAAGGACCTGGGTGCATTATGGTGTATTGGGAGATTCTCAAGAAAGCAGTGACGAAGGAAAATTACCTATCTTGAAGCCCGGAAGATCAACTGTACAACCTGTTGATCGGAGTGTATTATGGTGCATTCGATGGGGATTTCGAGCTCAGGAAAGCAGCGGCAAGCAAATTTAAACTACCTAGAATCAAAATGTACTGGATGATATTACCACGCAATCATACTAGCACAATTATTTTGTCTGCTATCATATTACTGAAATCATTCTACACCGAACCACTATCGAGTAACCCCTCATTTTTAACTTTGTTCCGTTCCTTGATTAGGACTGAAGCCGTCAGTCTTGGTCCACTCCAGTTCGGTCCTGCATTTCAGTCCTAAAACTCATAAAGTTTGGTCCTTGATGACCTCACTCAACTTTATTTCTTCCTTTTTAATCAGTTCCAGTACTAACAGTCCGACTACACTGTCCAATTACTAATAGAACCGGTCAAAGACTGTACTGGACGAAACCAATAGGGACTAACATAAACCTATTCAGTATTACTCTCAATCTTTCATAAACAAGCACACTCGTTGTTACACTTTGGGGTGGGAAAATTGTTTAAATTATCGTGAGTGTAAATCAAATGTTTGCAACCTTGAAAGACGACATATCCGCTAACAGAAATCACTAATAAAGTTAGAGTGACCCTTGCTCGGTAATAACTTGTAGACTACCAACTTATATAGTTTTTAAATGTGTGCTCAAGATTATCTCAAGAATGAAAGACTAATGATTACCCAATAGAAAATTTCTAAAAAAATATAATGTTCCGGTTACCAACAACAGCTAAAACTCATGATTTACAACCATAATAATGAAAATTCATTTTCAATATAAGTTTTTCCTTCAGATCATAAACATTTCACAAGGATTTGACTATTGTTATTTTCTTTTAAGAATTTATTATTTGGGCAATTCTAGTTACAAACATTAGTTTCTACGAACAGCTACATTTCAATGAATAAAGCATTTTAGATTATAAACATAATCCATGCCAGAGATGTACTTGTTACTCGTTATCCCATGTAATTTAAACCAGAGATGGATTCAGATCATGTTTCTTATCAATAAGCGTATTACTTCTTGATTTTAATTAAGAATATGTCTTGTAATGAGATGATTAATTGTCTTCTCAGGATTGTCTTCTGGGGTTAGATGAAATGAGCTTTCAGAAATGAATAATGATGTTGTGTTTTTTTTTATAAATGTAACACCATACAAATTGTATGTCTAGATTACTAAGAAATGAAGTGACAGTCATAAGTATTTATAAAACAAACCAAGAATAAATCGTATGATTAGTGTAATTAAGAAAAATTGATTCTACAACATTAAACCACTTAGGACAAAAAAAAACCAGCAATACGTTTAATGACTTATAATTATAATTTCAGTCAAATAATGATTAAGAATTCATCAAATAAAGTAAGGAAATATAAAATGGGATGATGGCAATGTTGAGATAAAGTTGAGTTTATGGAAAGAAAAATAACTGTTTTTAAAAGTACATGTATCAATTCCATTTGTAGAGCTGTATCCTAAGCATGGGATGGGAATATTGTCGACATTGCAGGTGAGTGTACATTTTAAAAAAAAGAGAGTATATGTTGGTAAGAGGAGGATGTGGTTTATTTTTGCCTGTATTGCATTATATATGTCCTTTGGCTATGTAAAAATAAAAGAAACACAAAATTAACTTGGTAATCATGACAATTTGTCTAATAATTAGAGGGAAAGCAGCTTATCTGCCCTGACTTTTGATTCAATTAGCCGTGAGCACCCTTGAAAGGGTTGGAAAGGAAGTAAAACCTGGGCCGACTCCCTTCATAGGAGATGCAAATGTTCACCCCAACTCTGTGTACACTATACGAATCATGCATTAAGATTTAAAATTGATTAGAGGTTGGACCCCTTATTTTAAACTATTTTAAGGGACATGAGCTAACTCTATAATCCAATTAAAACTTTTTTTTTTTTAAACAACATTCGTATTACGATCCAATGCGACGATAGATGTTCAAAGAATAAGAATATCCGAGTTGCTCAACGCTCATGTCAAGGTGGCAGAAATTGTCAAGATAATCGGCTGCTCAGAGAGGCTCCTCTTCAAGGAGAAGAAGCTGAAAAAGGAGGTTCGGACCCTTGCACGGAGTCCTGGCAGCAGTAGTCTCAACAAAATTCGGTCTACAGCCTTTTTGGAATCGGTGAAGGAGAAGATAGACAGAAGCCCAATGAAGAACATGAGAAAGATTGCTCATTTTTGAATTTTAAGAAAGAAAAAAAACCTCAATTATAATCCTGCTAACGCCCTGAAGGGATTGTGGACTTTTGACTCTGTCAAGTCCGGACCTGAACTCCCTGGACCATGAGGTGTAGAGCAACATTAAGAAGAAGCCTTGTCCGACCTCTTAACCCAATATAGAGTCCCTAAAGGCTACTGTGGGCAAGGAGTGAGGGGACGTGAGTGAGGACCTTGTGAGAAAGACGTGCTTGGTCTTCTTCCCCAGGATCCAGGGCATGCTTGGGGCCATGGGAGACCATTTTGAGAAATGAAATAGTTAATGACATCCCAATAAACCGGTAAAAATTTCAATTCTCTAACACTTTTATTTTCAAAAATCTGGGCGTAATTGTACACAGGAATCAATTACTACAGGATTCATGCCGCACACTTTCTAGAATTGTGTATAGGTATACTACTGAGTATGGTAATAATTATTAGCACAAAATCATACTATGTTTGTATCAAGGATGAAAATCTTGTCAAATGCTCATATAAGAATAAAACGATCCAGTGTGGATCATTGATGTTTTCGCCAATAATGGTTATGCTCTCAACAAAGGCATATTGATCAACAATCTGTTGTATATCTATTAGTTTCCATGCCATCCACACATTTTTATTAAATAATTTTTTTTATATCATTAATATTCCAAGTTTTAATTGCTCTATCGTCAAATTGTTAAAACCAGCATATTAATAAAATAATTTATTTGTGTATGATGTATGTTCCGCTTAGACAAACAATGATACAATCGCAATTATTTTATGTTCTTTACTTAAATCAGTGTGAATATTGGCTAAGAAGGTGAGTGTAAAAACTTTGCCTAAGTAACTTTGAGTTGATATATTTAAATTTACCAAATAAAGAATAATAATTAATAAAAGCAGTCATATATTATTTTTATCAAAATATGTTGTGTTTTTTTAAATTTACGCTCATTGCAATGTATTCAATATCCCTAGTTATCATTAGGATGGTATATATTTTATGTATAATTTGAATAAAATATTTTTCAAAAAAAAGGTCACACATAAAATGATTTCAAATTTTTATGTTAGTATAAGCTTATTAATATTTAGTTGTGGATATGCAAAAAACAATATACTTATTTAAATACAAACGTAAGAATCTCAGATCCAAATTGTATAGTGTAATAGTGTAAATTTTCTTTTTTAGGTTCGACCGTGAATCAAACCTACGTATATTGAGTTCAAGTAAATAATATCTTCGGATCACGTAGTCCACTGAACTACGTCGCTCCATTTTGGAACCCTGATTTAATTTAAAAAGGGTTCCAGTGTTCCTGTCACCCTTGGAAAGAAGATCAAGGAAGCCACGTTTTACTAATCAAGTTGATTTTTGTCATTTTTAGACCAAAGTTCATCCGTTGGAAATTATTTTTTAAATAAAAGTTAAAAGGTAATCCTTTTAAATTGGACGAATACCACTGGTTTTTACCGATGTACAAAATACTCATGGAAGTCTCCCACACGTTTAAGGAGCGGCTATCATTGCTTATTCCTTGGTAGTAATTTGAATTCTTCAACGACCATTATTGCATACATAGATACATATGTTTATACAATGTAAGTAGAGACGATCCTTAAATTCGAATAAGTATTTGAGCACATTTCTTTTTTCAAGGATATGAATAATAAATAGATATCATCATATAAATTACAAGGAATGGACAAAAATAAAACAGAAAGGTACTCGATTAACAATTTGTGTAAATTAATGTACGAATATAATTTGAATTGTTTAAATCATGACTTCCCACTTTATAAAAATAGAATAAACCAAAAAATGACATGGTGACCCTGGGAAATGAAAGAATGTATGGGGGAAAAGAAGCTTCACTATCATGCCTTTTTATTAAATTAAATGCAAGCAGCTATGAGATGAAGGAAATAAACACAAGTCAACCTCCGTTGAAAAAATCTATATAATTTCAATCTAGAACTTTATCAAGATGTATTTCAGCAACCAGTTGTAATAGGCTATACCAATAAAATTAAAATAACTAATAATATGTCTTGGCTACCCTAATCATCGATGTAGCCCCCCTTGGCAGCAATGATGGCTTACCGTCTGCCACGGAAGTCCTGGCATCCATTGCGGATGTAGACCTCAGACATGGCATCCCAGTGCTGATTGAATTTGTCTTTGAGTTTGTTGATATTTGGGTGAGGGATGGTGCAGGGCCTGGACTCAGCCTGCACCCAAAAAGTGAAATTCAATGGTTTGGCAACTGGGTGGGGGGGGACGGGTATTTTCTGTGGCCAGTAAGGCAAGATCTCCTCCAACTACTTCTGGGCCTTTTTGGAACTTTTGTGCAGCGCACCATTATCTTGGAACACTACGTTCATGTCCGGGTAGTTGGTCTGGATCTTCAACTGCTTTGCAGTCTCTGTTGGTTTCTTTCCAGTGTCCAAAAGTGCACGGACCGGAATTCGATGGTCACGTTCAGATGGTATTTTTTCAGCTTCTAAGATACTTAGGATGATTTAGTTTGTTCGTTTTTTTGTATATTTTTAATATTTGACCAGAACAATTATACCACATTTATGTAGCAGAACCGAAAGGAAAAACATTCTTTCGCTGCGCACCCGGTAATAAGTGTATACGCAGGATTTACTCCGTTTTCGATCCTATAACTCCAAACAAATCCTCAGTATAACTCAACAACTTTAAAAAGCAAATACACTTATGAGGATGTAAAAAATAATACTGACCGTTATGTTTAAAATATATCTATATATATTTTTTTTAAACCAAAAATAATATGGAATTAGCTTTTGATAAATATTACAACTTGATCCTTTGCAAACTTGGTCACTCAATATGTCCGCCATCAGTAGTAATTACAGCCTCCACATGCAGCTAGAAAGCATTGGATGAGTTGATCACAAACTTTTTGAATATTGTAGCAACGATGGAGGCCTTCACATCCACTACTACTTGAGGGGAGAGTTATGTCCAGCAGACTCAAATTGGGTTAGAATTAAAGGAATATTGTAACCTAGAATACGGCTTTATCAGGCTATCTTTGACTGAAAGTAATATCTAACTGAATTAAAAATATATCTCAAAAATAATTTGTAATGGATTAACTGTGTTCTAAAAATGGTTGCCTGTTGTAGTGTCATTTTTAGAGATTTGACTAAATTAAATGACTCATTTAGAGTGATTTTAGTGCTCTTCAAGATTATTTGTTTGATTTAGAAGATTGAAGGCCACAAATGAACGCATCTCGTATATTTTCATTTGCATCATCAAGAACGTTTAGAGTTAGGAATTTCCTTCGCCAATATCATTAATTCTTTTTCTTGATGTACAATTATACTATCCATAATTGTAAGGGGCTTGTCATAGCTTCTAGCTGCTTCAATAAATTCATAATTCGACGGATTCACGTGGTGTTTCATCAGTCTTAATATGTTCTCTTTTTGCGCCTCAGATAAGGACACAGGAAAACTCTTGAAAGTAAACTTCCAGTAATTCCAATACTTCTCTGCATATGGATTATTCGGATCCCAGTAAAATAGTTTGTGGGCGAGCTAACTTTTCCATTTCTATTTTAACTTTGATAATTTAAAAAAATAGTCTAATAAATTGTTGTAACCTAGAATAAAGCTTTATTAGACTATGATTCTTTGCTTGTAAAATCCAACTGACTCCCAAGGAGAATGTACAGGGTCGTTCAGTTAAATTTGAACAATCTTTAACTATATCCTGACAATAAGGAAATCATTGAACTCCTATATTTCAATTTTAAGTCAGAGGTTGAGCCTTATCCTGTAACTTATAGTTCAAAACAAGTATTTACGATGTATGAGATCTGGAGCAACATCATCATCGATTTTTTTTTGCACGGGACACAGTTCAGCTTACATAAAGAAGATGCTCAGATATCCAAAGAACACAGCCTATCACGTCTACAACCGCTGGAAGTATGTACCAGAATCATAAAAAATACACTCCCATATTCTTCGTAGGCTTGAAATGTTCCTTCGATTCGGATTAACGTTTTTGCCAAAAAGGGCAAAGTCATCCGTGCAACACTCGCCAGGCTCATAGACACTGATCTGAGGATGAAGTCATACCGGTTCTACAATACATATCCTTACATATAAAATGAAGGGCCACCCGGGCTGCCCACGCAAGAAAACTGCTAAAGGATTTAAAGTCCGATGGTAACTGAATCAATTTTTATTCGGATGAGAAACAATGGACTGTTGATATCCAGAACGACAGATGGATGGTCACAGAGAGAGTTAATATCCTCTACTTTTTTTAAATCAAGTTTCCAACACACATCATGACCCTTGGGGTCATTGGGAGGAACAGCTGTGGCATTCCCCCTCTTCTTTAATTAAAAAAAAGGGGGGTAGAACCAAACGATACCTTGGATGAAAGCTGAGGTCAATGGTGTCGAGTTCCTGTTTAAAAAAACTCAGCCCCCTCTCACAAGGCCAACAAGACCTAAGACTTGTTTAAAGAAAATAAGGTGTGATTGTGACACCCTCAGACCGGAACCTGTAAGTTCCCTTATATGAATCCCATAAATTAGAAGGAGTTAGAGAGAAAGATCTCTGCCAATTCAGACAAGATCATCAATACCTTGAAGGCCCTCAACATCAAGTACACGAATAAAGTCTCCCAGCGGACGTGGTCAAAGCCTCAAATATCATTGGCCTCGTATTTAGCGAATGATTGGCAAACACATTCAGTGGATTATTAGAACAAATAAATAAAATTTCAAACCTTTACTTGCTCGGCTTGTTGATCAGGATGTAGTTATTGGTCTGGGTTTATTTGAACGACCCTGTACAACCCATTAAAACCGAGATGTAGATTTCGCTACAAGGCTATTTATACCAGTTTAAACATGTAATATCTCCATGAATATTAAATTTATTTTATCTCTTGTTTTGACTAAGGACGCTCATGATTATCAAAATAATACCTTATTTATATATTTTAAGATATGAAGTACTTTTGATATAATATTTGTAGCCAAGGATAATAGAAATACCAGGTTATACCATAGCACTTTTCCCACTGATGTTTGACTTCCGCCACACTTTTTAATAGTGACGTGGATGAGTATATACTATTCCTATTAATCATATAATTTATAGTATTATATACTGATAAAAAAAACCATTGTTATACTCTATGACATCAAAATGCGTCTGTCTTGCCCAATAGCCGGTACAGTACATTAAAATGAAAATCTGTAAAATATGGTCTAACCTTGTATTTCTATTAATCTTGATTGGAAGCTATATTCATAGGAACCAGTTCAAAAATGGCGCGCCTCACTTTTGAACGTAATGTAACGATATTTTATTTTATATGATACATAAGAAGAATAACTAAAGCAGTGGTTCTCAAATGAGGGTATAGGTACGCCTTGGTCTACTTGGAAGCACTCCAAGGGGTACTTGAGATTTTAAAATATATATATATACATAAGTATCAATTCAAAATTCATTATAAATATCCATAAATTAAAATTTCAATAAAATATAAGCATGTACGTAAACAAATCAGAGGCCCCATTTATAACTACTTTTGTATACATTAATTATATTTATTAGTAGTGAAGGGTGCTCCCCTTGCAGGCTAAATGAAGCATTGTTTATTATTATGAGAGAGAAAGAGAAAGTGAGGAGGCGGTATCTAGGAAAACTCGCCTACGAAAAATTTGTATTCGAAAAGTTTGTCCTGGGATTACTCAAACTGGGAAAGTTCGTATAGGATAAAGCTCGCCGGGCAGAAGGACTGCCTTCCTTTATTTAATCTAAATAATAATCTCACTTAGTTATATCATGACTAATATGTTTGAATGAATTTTCCCAGTGCAAGTAATCCCAGGGCAATTTTTCCAAATACAAATTTTCCAAAGGTGAGTTTTCTTGTCACCAGGATGGTGTATAGAGAGAGAGAGGGAATCATAGATGTACAGAAATAGATAAATAGGGGGGAAATCTTGTAGCCCAACCAACATAAGTATTATTGCTACCAAATTACTCTCAAGTCATTCTCAAAAATTTGTTAACAAGGGTAATATAATTAAGCTGATTTTTATATTCAGTGGCCATTCAGTTTCATTGTTCAAAAAAATATGTGAGTTTTCCCCTGACCTCGTAGAAGGATAGTGGGACCCTGTCAATGTTGCCTTGACAACTCAAACAATGGAGTCCTGGTTCAAGCGTAGCAGCGGTGCTTCTGAGGACACAGAGGGACAGGTGGCCAAAATATATTAACACATGCTCTACAAAAATTCGTCAGTATTCGGAAGAAAACATCCTAATGGGATTCACGTTCACAAGCTCTAGTCCTCTCATGACGCTGTGTTTTTTCCTGTAACGAAGAAGTTGGCTAACAGTGGAATGAAGCCAGCTCATCTCTCGCGTCATCTCAAGACAAAACATCCATCTTTTTTGGTAGGGAACTAGAATTTTTCAAAAGAAAGCTGTCAGAATTCAGGTCATCTCAAGACACAATTCAGAGAGACTCTACAATATCAGCCAAAGCCACGGATGCCATGTGTTTGCTAAAGCGAAGAAACTGTTTACTATAGGCGAAAACCTGCTTATTCCAGCTGCTGTTCTCTGGCTGAGATAATGTTCGATAAAAGTGCCGCGGAAAAATTCTCTGTCAAATGACTCCGTTTGCTGCCGATTAGAAAAGATGAGAACAGATATTGTCGATCAAGTTGTAGCAAAACTAAGCAACTCTTTTTCCCTCCAGGTGGATGAGTCTACAGATGTTAGTGGAAACGCACAAGTTGTTGCTTTTGTCAAGTACGTCAATACTGATTACATTTAATTTTTAATGCTGCTCATAGCTTTTTTGGGGGAAAAGGTCTCAGCAGGAAATCCTGCTGCAGCATCAGCACGGACGCAGCAGTATCAATGACGTGCCGCACGAGAGGACTCATCGCGGGCATTAAAGAGGAAAATTCCGAGGGGAAGTGGACTCACGGTTTGATACACAAAGAGGCCGTGGTGTCTAAGAAAATGAGACCTGAGCTACATGACGTCTTAAACAACACCATCAAATTGATCAACTTTATCAAGTCGACGCCACTTAATGTATTCCTACTTCACCGCCTTTGTGAAAATATGGGAGCTGAACACACACTATACTGCTCTATAAAGAAGTGCACTGACTCTCTCAAGGAAAAATACTTACACTGTAGTTGGAATTACGACCCGAAGTAACCACTTTTCTGGCTGAGCACAAATCCTCCCAGAGTTGTGGAGAGGGGTATATGTACAGGGAAATTTCACTTGCTTTCCTCATGTGGATTATTTTCTCTCTTATGCAGATGTAAACAGACCTCCAGTCAAGTCAATCATAGTGGGGCATTTGACCAATTGGATTCAAGATATACATTCTTACTTTCCTGTCTTAGAGAAGAAATCTGCACAGCTGGATTGGGTCAGAGACCCATTTCCCTTGTCTAAGGTAAACAGAAAGAAGCTACCTATCACTGATCAGGAAGAACTCTTAGAAGTGTCATCTGACCGTGGCCTCCAGTTAAAGTTTGCCAAATCCACATGCACACAGTTTTGGGTGTGTGTAAAGCAGGAGTACCCTGACCTGGGTCAAAGAGCTTTAGAGCAGCTACTACCTTTCGCCTCCATATATTTATGTGAGGCATCCTTCTCTGCAATGAATGTGATAAAGACAAAGCAGAGAAACAAACAGACCATGGAGAAGAGCTTTATTACAACAGTCGCTCCCTACCACAGAGATTGAACACGATCCTTGTTGAAGTACAAGCTCACGTTTCTCACTAAAAAAGGCAGTTACAAAGTGTAATAAAACATAGAGTATTAACACAGTGTTTTACGTTTTTTACTAAATATGTTTTGTGCTGGTTAGGGGTTAACTTGGTTGGAACAATATTTTATAAGGGATTTATAAGGAGCATTATTCTTAAGAACTATTATAATATATAAATGTATAATTCAACAATTAATTGGGCACTTCATGTTTTCTGGATTTTTGCTCAAGATTGTTTTTCATTTAACTCACCACATATTCAAAAATTGCAAAAGTTTTTAAAGACAAAAGAACTTTTATCTCAAGGTCTAACAAAATGGTATATTTTTTATGGAATTTGTAAAACAAACTCTTTTCTTTTCTATGAAAGGTAATTTGATACACTTATAAATACAAATAACTTATCGGAAAACAACTGTTCTTTGAAATGGTATCTGCAAATATTAAATAAAAATGTTTGAATAGTTAAGGTCAAAATATTAGTCATTATAATAACAGATACACGTAGTTTGAGTATACATAAGTGGTGTGTGTTTTTTTGGGTTTTTTTTTTTTTTAATTTCAATTTATAATTATAAATAACTAATTATAATTGATCTATTTAAGCTGAACATTATAAAAGTACATCATGAGTGGCGTTTGTTATTACATATTTTAAACATTAATCGAATTAATAGATACTCAATTTTTTGGATTTTTGACACTTATTACACCATGTGTCCATAAAGCCTTTCCAAACCAAAAGACAAAAAATTTCCAAAAAATGTAGCGTATGCTAATATTGCTATAAAATTGCAAGTCTGTTTATAACAGATAAATAAAAAATATCCCCCACCACTCTCTATGTTGGTTAATATTTCGTCACCGAGTTTTTAGTTTTGTAGTAGGTATTTGGAGCGTTTTTCTTCGTTTTTGTACTTAAATTAAATATAAACAAAAAAAAACACATTGGAAAGGTCCCCCAATCAAACAACGTAGCACAATGGACGACGTAATTATGAGAAATTATTCTCCTGAACTCAATGTACATACGTTTGCGTATCGTTCGTTCCTATAAAAAGAAATATCCTTAATGTATACGGACTACAAAGACAATTCCTAGGTTAGACGGGGTAATTGTTATACTGTAATGTTTACTTACACTTAATCAGTACAACTACATCTGACCAATTAAAGAAACATTATACGAATATATATCATTTTGAAAAAATAAAGGACCCCCATTTTGGCTTTGCTCACCGTATAATTTACCGTGTCTAAGTCTTGCAATTTAACGTAACAAATAAGAAACTTGCGTGTAAAATTATTGCCTAAAAATAATATTCAAAAATAAAAAAGGCAAACGCCCACATATTTATCTTTGATTTAGGCCTCACTAATGGTAATACATGACCTGTTCTCATGCCAAGATTTCATAATGTGTTACCTAAGGATGGGATTTTTGTAGAGCTTGAAGGGATACTTGTAGTATTATTGAATGAAGGCTTTTGAGAACACCTGTAATATGATTTTTGAGAGAGAAAATATATTAATATTCCTCCAAACTCTAGAAAAATAATTTTTAATTTCATTTGAGTAAACCAAAGTAGTTTGTTGGTTTACAATTTGTTTTTTTTTTCAAAATGGAAAATATTCCTATGTGAAAAATGAATTTTATTGAAACTTTTTAAATTCAGCAAAATAACTTTAAAATTGAAACCTCTGAATTATTTTACAAATAGAAAATATCATTAACAAAAGTAATTTTCATATGGCTATAAAATTAAAAAAACGCCTTTTTTAAATTAAACCAAAATGAAACTGAAATTTATCATATAGAAAATAATGAATTCACCATTATTTTTTAAAAATGAAAAAAATAATTAGCATTGACTATTTTCCTTTTTTAATTTTTTAATTGTTATTTTTCTCTACTTTATTCCCACCCCTAGTTATGGACAATACTCCTTTAGAAAAATTTATACGAAGAATCCTGCTGTTCCAAAGAGAAATTCGTATCAATGGACAAAGCATCGTTCCAGGTTGGAAAATACTAAAAGTCATTAGTTGATTGTTTTACTTATCAATAAATTGATTTACTTCCATAACTTTTTTAAATAGGATTTAGTAGGAGGGTTGATTTATATCGGATGAAATATCTTCTTAATTTGTTAGAGTTGTAAAGCTAAACTGCTAAACAGTAGGATAATTATGTATTTGAGTGTTTTTTAGTAAAAAATAAATCGTTTATAGCCTGAATATATTGTTTAATGTACGTGGGTGGTCTGAAAGTTTTGCCTCCAGTTTTGCCTCCATCTCTTTTGTCCGTTTTTACAGTAAAACCTCACTTCAAGCCACTCAAACGGCTGTCACATGACAACTACGTCTTCAAAATGGTTGAAACTTTGATGAGTAACTCTCGACAAATAGATAGATGTGACTAGATTTTATTTACAAGTGCTGCTATATTCACGTTGAGGTTGAACACTCTTCAGACCACCCTCCTATATTATATTTTATTTTTAAATTAGTAAGGAATGAGCAATGATCAAACAAGGAGTAAATTCTCAAATGGCAACAAACGATAAATTAAGTAAATATTTAGTCAAATATAACATGTCATAATTTATCAATTTGTTATAAAATCCTTAAGTAATTCATTTACTCAAAAACAAAATAACAAACTGTTAATTTCATTTTGTTGAAAAAGTACAAAAACAGGAATATTGCATTTTTTATTTTGTTAAATGTAACTGTGCAGGATATTCACTTTGAGTATGGTTCAGCACAGGTATGTTATGGTAATTAGCTCTAAAAGTACAAAGGCTATATGCAAAAATATGGAGAAAATCTAATTTTCAACACTATTGCAAAAAAAAAAATGTGAGGAACGACGTAGCTCAATGGATAACGCAATCGGGATAAATTATTCTCTTAAACTCAGTGTGTGTAGGTTTGCATCTCGATCCTTCCTAAAGGAGGAGATCTATTTAATGTTTACAGACTACAAAGAAGACTCCTAGGGCCGATGGCGTAATTGTAACACTATAATATTCATTTATACTTAATCAGTGCAACTCCATATGACCAATGCAAGGAAGATTTTAAAAAATGGTTCATAAAATTACATATATTTTTATATACTACATACATTTTTAGCACAAAACAGGTTCTTCAAGGATACATTTTTCTTCGTCCACAAAAAATATATGAGCATGGGAAGGTAAATAACTAAAATAAAAGTTTCTTGATCCAATTTCAGCATTAAAAAAGTAGATTTTATCAAACGGTCTCTAAAATAATCTCTCTTTTATTACTCTGGTTCGAACTCAACGACCGTGGAAGACCACATGAATACCTTTCTAAACGTTCCAAATAAAATCATAAGGAGTGGAACTATGGCAATTAATTTTTATTGTTATTTATACAATCAAGTACTCAAGGTAATTATATACAAATTATATCCGAAAAATTATACTGGGGCATGCCTAAAAAAAGTAGATAATATTAATTAATATTTAAAAAATATTTTGTTTGTCTTCACTCTGCAAAACCCTAAAACTACTATATCAAAATAGTTTAAGGAATAGGAGAAATGACGTTCCTTAATAACAACCATCAAAAATGGACCCTTTTTTCCATCAGCTTTTAAGGGAGAAGTTAATAAGTCGAATAAAAACGCTTTACGATATAAGTAAGGAAAGGAAAATGAGTGCATTCGACGTCTAAATATTCATTCCCCCTGTTAATAACATCAAAAATGATATAGAAGTCAGCTTATTTGTTTTCTACATACTGTTTCTCTTCGCACTCTACACAATGCCCATCCCAACCATACCTCATCAATACTCATGAATCAATGAAGGAATTATGAATTACTTTTGTGTTCTAGTTAAAGTGTAGCATTAAATTATCCCAAAAATAAACGTAATATATGATAACATATTATGTATAGATGACAAATTTATTTCAATCGTTTGATTTGTTCATACATTGGAGTGCGGTGGAAAATTATTTTATTGGATAAAATGTATATGTACACATATTTGTAACAACACGTGCCTTGGAGTTTGCTCTCTCGAGCTGTAAAAGAAGAATTCCTGGGATGTTAACTGAAGGAGAATAAGTTAGAAAGGAAGAACTGAGAGATATGTTTATTGGGACCGCTGCAAGGTATTCAGCATTCACCATCAAAACCCGGATATGAATGGTCTATCGTGGATATATGCAGGGGATCTTATTTGCTACTACCCTTCAAGTTCGAATGACATTTGGAAGTTTCTACGTGGCTTGATACGCATCCACAGACAGTTTTAAAAGTTCTGAGCCTCAAAAGTTCAATAGTTGTCTTTTTTTATTGGCATTGAAAATATAGGTTTTTTTTTTCCTTATTAATATTTTAATGTGAATTTTTAGGATTATTTTAATGTTTGTTTTATACCTATGGACATACTTTATCAACCTTGGGAAGAAAATGCATGTAGTAAAGTACATTATCTGTTCAATATGTTTATAATAATCATGTCTTTTTAGTTTACGGATTTAATTATAAAACTATATTGTTTATTTATATATTTTTGGCCTATTTAACATCACTAGACTAATAAAAAAAAGAGAAATGAAAAAGGGTTGTTAATAAAATTAAAATTAAAAAGGTTTTTCATTTGTTATAGGAGTACAAATGAAAAAGGATCATCTTTTAACTACATTTAAGGAAGTTAAAAATTAGGATATTTAGAGTCATATGTTAAATATTTTATTTTTTACAACATTATGGAAAAAATTTCTTCATTATTAACCATTAATCTCATTTAATATTATTACATATAATCGTCTAACCCGCTACTTTTTATGCCAATTTTCAACACTAGTACTCCGCAATCACAATGGTATCTTTCTTAACTTTTCTCAACAGCAAATTATTTTTTTCGTACATATTGCTTAATTTCCTTGTCCTTTTTACTTGTGGAAGTAACTACCTTTAAAAACTGCTTAATCATTCTTATTTCATGTAACCTGCTGAAGACATGGCTTTACAAAAATGAAAACTGCATTCAAAAATTGATCATTGTGTATAAACCTTTTATTCTATGCTACAAACCTTCTTCTCTTCTTCTTAAAAGTATTTATTGGACAAGCATTATAATCAGTACGGCCATAAAAATGGCTTCAATTCCGTTTATCTCATCTTTCTTCTCATTTAATTTTTGTGGCTTATTTTTCCCTATAAGCAATAAAAGTAGATTTTCTGTTTTTAAACTAGATAGATCTATGTAATTCCCTGTAATGAAAATATTTAATAGACTTCACATCCATTGAAAATGCTATATTTGTATATATTTATAAAATATGTACATGTAATTTAGGTATATTAAACTGATTCAATGGCTTTTTTTATATAATAAAAGAAAGTTGAAGTAGCACATGGGAACAGAGATGGATAATAAAAATAGTAGGTCTAATGATAATCTATGTTCATCACAGTTAATTGGCTTCCGATGTTCCTCATGACAACAATAGGATCTTTGTACATAGAGGTTCACATCTTCGATTTATTTGTTGGAGACTGATGACTGATAGCAGATTATATTTATTATGACACAATAATATCTTTATTGTATCTCCCAGAGAACCTTTATACTTTACACACACTAACGTCCATAAATATTTTGAAAGATGAAACTTTTTAATTTATCAAATATTGATGTACAGAGTCTTCCAGCGAATTGCGAATAAAACTTTAGAAAGGTTGCATTGATATACTAAATAGTTTACAGATTTCCCACGTAATATCAATTGATAATTCAATATCAGCAAACAATTATTGTAATACAAATTTCTTCATCAGGCCATGGACAATGGAGATGGAGCCAAAAAAATCGTGTGTCTGTGCTTCTTAAAACAGAAATGAGTTATAATCAGATCCCCTTTTTTGTCCCTTACTCCAATTACAAAGATTAAAAACCTGAAAGACGACAACTCCAGCTTTAAAAGGTAACCTGGGATCCACAAGAGGAAAAAAATTACTCAAAAGTGATGTGAATACAACTTACCTAATTTCTAGACCTGGTCAATGTATCCTCTGTCCTAATCAGACTGCAACCCTCTTGACTATGGAATATGGGGTAATATCGAGAGGAAGGGCTGTGACACATCCCATGTGGATGCTCTAAAGGCTACAGTGGAGAAGAAATGGCCTGACAGGTTGGAGGAAAACGTGAAGAAGACCTGCGAGGCATTCGGGCCTTGGATTGAGGACATGGTGGAGGCCCAGGGGGCCACTTTGAGACTTTATTGTTTATATAGAGTAAAATAAGTATATTTAGTATCCTTGTCTTTCACATGGTATTTTTGAGAATCTTGATTAATTTAAAATTGGTCAGGATTTATAAAATAATTCAGCCAAAAAATCTAAAATAAAACATCCTATATTTTATTTTAGAAAAAAAAAAGTAGGGAAAAATCGATATTAACTATGGAAGATATTATTATGAGCTGTTTGAATTTATTTAAATACTCTTCCAAAAATCTAGAATATGCAAATAAAATATATATAATAAGATGATTACTTTAATTTAGCATTGATTTCAACGTATAGAGAATTGTCTTGTTAAAATGGTCAAGATAGGCGTGAATGAGTTAACATATTTTATGCACAAATTAATTAACAAAGGTACATGGACTAGGATGATACAAAAAATACCCAGTTCAGAAATGACAATTCAATGTACATTTAGTGATTGGTTTATGGAGAGCATTGTGGACATTTGTCTTAGCCCCTGTTTATTATGACAACTTGGCACATTTGCGCTATCTTGCGGCGATTAATGATGTGTTTTTTTTTTACTTTTCTCATGCATTATTGATCAAATTATTTATACAAGATAAAAAAAGGACTTTTTTGTCTGCCTGAAACCTTGCTCATGCTCAAACTAACCCTGTTTAGTTCCCGCATTTTGAACATATTTTCCTGTAAAAAACAAATATCGAAATTAAATTCATGTTTGTAAAAGGCCCGCTCACAACAAAATACTCTCCCTCCAAATAAGTCAAAAACAAGTATTTTCTGGAAGGAACGGACATTGTGCTGAAAAACGGGATCTATGTACAATATTAGAAAACAGCCTGCAGCGGACGTGGAGATAAAGGAAGTTGGCTACTTAATGGACTCGTTAGATTTTATGAGTGGACACAGACGTCCTTCAAATTGGATCGCATTCTTCCACACTCCGAAAACACACTTACTCTTTTTCTAAGTACCAAAAAGTTTGAATACCTTAGCTTCACTTCTTTCAAAGTTAAATACCGTGTCTCTGACGAGGTTGACGATATTATTCAAACTCGTTGTCTCTTCTGATCCAGGACACTGAGTTATTTTCTCGCTTAAGAACTATAACAACCTTTAATCCACTCCCATTTTGTGCTGGATCACATTTGCCGTCATCACACTTTCCCCCTTGGTTGTGTTTTTCATGCTCCTGGACTCTATCAAGTCAAAATATGAAAGCATCATTGGGGGATCCAAGAAGGAGTATATAATCACAAAGATTATTTCATTATTTTATTTTTTTCATTAAAGTTTTTATCCATATTATTATTATTGCTCTTATAAAGACTATTTACATTAAAAATAGATAAAATGACGTTTAAAAAAATTAACTAATTAACGATCAGAACACTAAATAGGTATATGCTTTATTTTTTCTTATACCGTGCCGTATAATCATGCCTAACGTATCGAATCACGGTGCATTACTGAACCTTCAGATTCCTAATAGATACATTAGTAAGAAGTATAACCATTGAATTCTCATATTTGATTTGATCATACTGTCCTAGACATATACGGAAGAGTCTTTTCCGATGATCAAGGAACTTAGTTTAAAAAATGCCTCTTTATATAATTTTAAGGACAGAATATGTGCGAAAGATCCTTTCATCGGTCATTATTATGTGGCATATTTTAAGTATTTTAGTTGTAGGGGCAGGCCTGATCTCACGCAACAGGGACACATGAGAGACCGAGTCAAAGGCCTTAGAGAAATCAATAAAAGTTATAGCCACCCGCCTCTTTTTATTATTTTTGGTAGCGATCTTAATAAGTGTCTTAAGTATTAAGGTGTTTTCGGAGCATCCGTTTACCTCACGAAACCATTTATGTATTTCATCAACTGGGACCTTCTTTAGCCTATTGGCAATAACTTTATGCAGTACCTTGATAACGTGGGGAAGGACTGTTATGGGTCCGAAATCCCCCATCTCCTATGGCTCCTCCTTTTTTGGGATAAAGGATTTATTCCCACAGAGAAGCTCCGAAGGGATTTCCCCGGTGAGAAGAAATTTGTTTAAAGAGTTTGGTAATTACGGGGATGTTAAGGGATCTGAACATACCCCCATCCATAACCGAGAGGGTCCTTCCTGCGCCCGTGGATGGGAGGCAGTTCCTGAATCAATGTCTACATCATATCCATTAACTACTTAAATGTATATATATATATATAGAATAATAACCTCAGAAAATACTTTCAAAAATTACTTTCTTTAGCTTGTGGTATTTCATTAGCCATACTTGTGTTTGTTGATGTGGTTTTAAAAACAAACCGTAGAGTATTTAACACTTCACACCTTACGTACATATACCTATCACAACTGATATAATTGATAACTACAACGTGAAAAGGAAGTGAAGCATTTAAGGACCATTTAATAACAAATCAGAATGATACAAATATAGTTTCTCGAGAATTAGAGCTCCATTCATTTTAACGTCATTACTTTAAGATTTTGTGGTCCAAGTCCCAAATATTGCAGTCAACACTGCAAATGAAGTGCAAGAAGTGTGTAAAGACAACTTTTAGCACTTTCCGAACAAAACTTGCTTTTAACCATATTGACTTTGAAATGTAGTATATGGTCAAGGAGGAGGCTAATGCAGTTTCCAGACTCGGCAAATACTTTAATATTTTGTTATTATTTTGAACAATAACAAAAATAAAAATAACATAACTTGTAAACGAGGCCTTTTCATTCTTTTTCACTCAATATGGCATCAATCACAGCCTTTACACGTCCCTAGAAAGCCTTGCAGGAGCTTATGACAAACTTATTAGACAAGTTTTACGGAGCAATCACTATGGCAGCCTTCAGTAAGTCTACATTTGGGTGTGAAGTTTTGTTTTTTCCTTCTCCAAAGTGAACCACACAATAAAGTACAGGAGATTCAAAGCTGGCGAGGACGGTGCAACATCTCTTTGGACCAGAATACAGCCATGTTATCATCACGGAAATTTTGCCATTTGGTGGACGTGTGAGGGGGATGCCACCCTGAGTCCACTCTGAGTTTTTGTATACTTCCTGTCCAATTTCCCACCGGTCTTGAAGAAAAACGGAGGCATATTTTCCTGAGGATCAATGTGCCAGCCAATTCCTTCTCTCCTAAAGAGGTCTTTCAATCATTTTTCATCTTAGCCACCATTAAAACCAGGCTCCTAGAGCACTTCATGATGTCCATGATCCTCGCCATCTCAGCATCTAGGAGATCTGAGATGGTCTGCCTTTTGACATTTTTGATGACGAAATGCTTATTATAGTTTGTTTATACACAAAGGATGGCTAAACCAGAATGTCAAACATTAATAACTAATATTTCCTTAATGGGTAAGAAATTTAGCACTAATAAACAGTCCATGTTTGCTGCCAAACCCCGCATATGTTATTTCATTACCCATTTCTGGGTCTCACCACTTATTCATTAGATTTAAACAAGTTACATTTAATTTTCCAAAGAACCATTCTTTAACGGACAATAAAAACTTTATTACTGCTCTATATATATGTATGAACAAAGGGCATAAAACCCCGCCGTACATATTTTTTTAAATATGATATTTTGTACGGACATGACTATTGCATATATGTACGTATGTAGATCAAAGTTAAAAGCACTTAATCCAATACAAATCTTGGACTCTCGTAACTACTCTTCATAACAAAGTAATATATAATATTATAAAGACAGGAAATAGCAAAGTATTTTGTCATGCAGTAGTGCTTCATTATTGTTTAAAATCATTGAGTAGAGTATATATATACACTCCTATGTTTTATGTACACTTGTATACTAAGGTATTCAATGTTTTGGGGATTTTTGTTCATGTTTGTCAAACTTGTTTATTGGGTTGAAGAGTTATTTTCATCATTGTAGGGGATGGGTATTTCCACTTACTAGCCGGATCTCATATTTACTTAAAGGGATACATCTATAGACATGGGCTGATATATGGGGATCGAAATTGGCAAATTGATATATCTAGCATCGTATCTGTATCAAAATTCCTTTAACAAAAATTCCGATATTTTTTAAATGACCCAATTAGAATAAAGGAGGGAATGGAAAATAAATTGTTGTTTAATTTTTGTAGTATCGTCTACAGAAGTTAAACTTCTGGCACTTCTGCACACTTCTGACAGCTCGGCGAGCTGGAGACAATAGGGAGACAATATTGAAAAATAAAAAATGTTTTCTATCTTTGTTATGTCGGAAACTTTTCAGACCACCCTCATAAGGCATTCATTAGATTATAAAAATTATCAGAGAAGATATAGTTATTTTTGACTTAAATCACGATAATTAAAATTTATTGTCGACATTTTTATATTCATATATGTAAGTGTATTAAATAATTAACTCTTTAATAGCCCCGAAATGGGAGTAAATTGGATTTATTGAAATTTAATTATAATCAAAATGGGCATATTTAGGTAGATGAATGGTTGTTTAATTTCAAAATAGAATTTTTCAGGATTGCACAAATGAATAATCAGAAAAGTGAATGGTTTAATACTTATAATATTTAATGGAAGGTTATTTTACATTAGTAATCAGCCTTGGCTCGCATAAAAAAATTAAGAAACTATATGACGTATAAATTATTTTTATAACTTTATAAGTAATATTTATGATTTCTTCTGGCAAAAAGTCAATACTTGAAATCGTTTTGAAATGTGTGTATGATAAAATATGTTCTCCTCATTTCATTTTCTATACGTCACCCTAAATTTATAGATTAATTATGTAATTATATAAATATGCATTATATAGGACTGTTACTCGGAGTCAAAACATTCTCTTGGAGGTCTCTCACAGTTTGCAAAGGATATTACAAAAAACAGATAAAAGATCTGTAAGATACTAACGGAAAAATCCCAACTTTTCGGAGAGAAATCGTTGATTCTCTTAATCTCTCTATTAATATTTAATAAAGATGGTGTCGTTATAGTTTTATGACATAAATATCATTACCTCCATCAACGAAGTTGGGTTGTTTTGGTTTGTTGGTAGTTACCAAGATTATACCAAATGTTACAGACAGATTATGATCAAACTTGGTATAAAGATTATATTTAGTAAGAGTAAGAGGCCCTTAAATTAAGGGTTGGTATTCATTTTCAAATTTGAGAACTTAGATTATATTTATTTTCGAATCAATTGATAATGAATATATACGTACAATTTTTATATCCTAAAGGAGGCCATAGATAGCAATTTAGTTACTATAATTAAAATGATTAAAGCCCCTAACTAATACTAAAAATGAGCATAATTTCACAGCTGAAAGAGTCTCATAAAAAATAGGGTAATCCTGAGATACATTATATCAGTCCTCGTTTTCAATTTCTACATTTTTTGCAGCAGACGCAATATCTCGTCTTGAAAGGAAGAATTAGTTATAAAAAATCGAATTTATTTTAGCAGCTTAGACTTCGAGTGCTTCGAAAGATAACGGGTTTGTATAGATTGAATTGAAAATAATTAGTCCTGAATAAGTCAAATTAACAATTAGATTACGGAGGGACTTCGAATCGGAAGGAATTTCATAAACTTAAGGTATCTTTGATGAATAATCATTATTACATCGACGGAGATACACAAAAGGGATTTATGAATTGTTTTAGAGAGAATCAGTCCATTCACTTATCCAAGATCTATGATTCTTTGAATTGGTCATAATTCTTCTCTCACAGCAGATTAATTATGATTAATGACTCTTTCCCTCTCTAAAAATATCAACATCGATAGCTGATATGTTCTATCTCAGGAATCAAGGCTACCAAATTAATTTTATATTCTCTTAGGCGTGGGGATTTTAGAAAAAATTAATATTAGTGTCATGAATTTGAAAAATAGAGGTAAAATGTGTGTATTGCTTCTATTACTGATTTTTTTAACTTAAATTAAATTTTGAAATACTCTGAATGTCCCTAGAGTACTAAATATAGAAAGTCCAACAGATGACGTAATTGGGAATAATATATCCCTTTCAATTATAATTCAACTCCTCACAGTTATAGCTGAGGCCCACATCAAAAACAAAAATATTTTTGACCATGAAAAAATCAGTTATGATCATTATTTGATAGCCTTAGTTTTTAGCCTTCCATTTACTTACTTACTTAATTAATTAGATATGTATATATAGAGGTACTCAATAAATCATATATTCACTATAATTTACATTTATTTAATTGAAAATGCTGTTCAAAATATTACGTATATTTTACAAATAAATATGTTGATATTTTATGCATTTATTGGGAAATATTGAGTAGAGAGACTATAAAAAGACTCAACATTTTAATTATATATAGTGCATATTTATATATAGTCATGACATAGAAAAGCATTTAATAAATTATTATCTAATATTATATATTTGGAAATCTAGAATTGCTCCTTGGTAGGTACAAACATGTTTATCCATAAATGGGACCTCTTAACCCACTTTCAAAAATATTAAATTTGATTGTGGCAATAAAATAAAAAAAAGAGAGTTGATGGGAGCTTTACCCATAAAATCCTTTGAAATGTTTTTTATTCAATAAATCCATCATAGTTCTACATAAATTTTTAACTTCCCTCAGACTCATTCCATGTCGTGTTTTATGGTTTTATTTTTGACAAATATGAATCCATACTAGAGGGTTTTTACGTGACGTCAACATTGTTGATGTCGAACATTTTAAAGGCCTAAGCAACCATTTTTTATTACACCACAAAGTATTTTTTCATTAATGTTAAGGAAAATATTGAGCTATTTGATGTCATAATAGAACCAACAAATTAAAGGACTTGAGCCATACTGTCTATTAAAAATTGCCTAATTAGCCTTCGACTAAAAGACAAATTTTCTCTGAGATAATATAAACGATAAATCCCTCAGAAATCCTTCGTTTTACTCTCCGTTGTCATGAGCACACTCACATGTAAATACTCATTGCAATAATACGATTCATAAGATGTGTTCTCTCCTTGAGAATTAAAGAAGAAAAATAAGATTTAGACAAAAAAAAATCAATGCCTTACAATGACTCCTGAGTAGTTTAGTCTTAAGAGTGTTCACTAATGAAAACAAACAAGATTTATTTTAACATACCAGCTTAAAATTAAATCAAATCTTAACATTTACGGCCCGTGGCCAGAAGTTATACTCTGGGAAGTTTGGCCCTCATACATATATTATACCATGAATATATCTACCATTTATAATTTGACGTCTTCCTTTACTTCAACTTGAAGTCCTTTGTAATTAATTATGAAATTATGGCATTTGAGTAATTAATATGAAATAATTGTTGCTTCTTATTATAATGAATTCGAACCGTTTAAACTGTTCTATCTTAAAATATATTACAATTGAATTAAATGCACTCATTTTACACTACTGAATGCAAAAATGTAAAAAAAAAAAAAAGTTTTAGTGACCAAGGACTGACTCACAAAAATAAAATGAGTTCAAACCATTTTGAATCCGAATATGAATATAGTCCAGGGATGGGCAACTGGCGGCAAATGGGCCGCACACGGCCCTCGTCCTCACTCAGTTCAGGGCGCAAATAGGTAAATAATAATTTTCAAAAATTAAAAAACTCCCTCCTTAGCCCGAGAAACGCCGGTAACCCTTTACTAATTGAATACACAAATGAGGATATCTAAATGCTCTTTTATATTGTATAGTATATTGAAATCCATTTTAATTTATCGCTTTGACGTCATATCTACCTGGACCGGTTAAAAAAATATGAATGACCTACCTTGTCTCTAAGTATCTTGGCAAGGACATTGGCAAAAATTACTCAAAACTAAGGCAGCTAAGAGAAAACAGAAATAAGCATATAAGTAACTCCCTGAAAAATTCAATATCTGTTTTTTCATGAGGTAACTAATATTTAAGCAAATTGTACACATTAGAGAAGAGTTCATTTTTTCAAAGCGAATTCGCTTATTTTCCTTTTCATGAGCAAACTCACTACAAAATTAAATGTTTTTTCCTCAAAAATAAAAGAATAATCAATCAGAGCAATTGTGAAATAAACAATTAATTCTTGGAATATACTATTCTAGTCATTCTACATCAAATTATAAAAAAGGATTTCGCCTCAACAAATCAGAATTTTATAGATTAAACATTACATGTAGAATTTTATATACAAACTTCATATCTATCTTCTTCTTTTTTTCTTATAGGTCACACTCAATTTTAAATCTTTCGAATATAGGGTTCCATTTAAACAAATATATAATTTCAAAGGAGAAAAAAATACAATTGTTTTCTTCATATTAACTTTAGTTTGAGGCAATGATCTTACAACACCACATTTGACCTTAAATTTGGTCTTGTGGATCAAATCTTATCTTTGTTAATTAAAATAACTTTTTTACCTCTACACATCGTTTATAAATATAGAGAGGATAATATTTTTCTTGAGGTTTAAGTTTGTATTAGAAATAAAATTCCGTCAATTTTTAAGTATACTTATTAATTAGAAACATTTGATAAATGCGGATTGTGAAATCTAAGTATTTCTTATAGGCAGCATTTCATTTCTAATTCAAATAGAAATACAGTTTTACATGCGTAACCCATCAATACAAAATCAATCTAGAATAATTTTCTCAAAGTTCAGTCTGAATTACATTTGTATTGATATTTCTACAAATATTCCTCAATTGCTATAAGTGAATGTTTCTTATTATTTTTTGGAAAGCTGCACAAATTGTACTTAAAGGACCAAAAAATTGTCGTCACAATCAAAAAATTAGATATTGATGGATTTTATTAAAAAGTCCCTAATACAGAAGTCCAATTAAGTGTCATTAATCAAATGAAGGTTCTAAGATATAATTGATACTTATGGTGGATTACCACATCTTTCAAACGTGTATATGCAATTTCTTTAAAAAAAAAACTTAGCGTATTCTAATTTGTAATAAGACGATTTAAAAAAAAAAATCCTCATATCGATACGATTCTAATAAAAAATACCGATGCTAATAATACAATTTCGCTATCAGGGGCGTCCACAGGATTATATTTTAGGATAATTAAATTAAATTTCAAATATTAACTTTTTTGGAAAAAAAATTTGTAAATATACAATTTTATATTTAAAAAAACTTCAAACCTTGTGGCCATTCTCAAAAAATTAATTTTTTTGTAGAAAAATTCCCAAAATCCACAACTTTCACAAAAAAGAAAATTGTTTTGGAAAAAAAAATTCAGAAATTAAATTTTAAATAAATAAATAAAAAATTCCATTTTTTAAATTTTGTTGTAAAAAGCAAAATTCCTTCATTTTGGAGGGGGTCTATTTTATATATATATATATACGTATATAACCTAGAAAAGTAATAACTAGTTAAATAACAGTAATAAATAAGAATTAGAATCCCAAATTAAACATTATTTTCCCGATTCCGATTTATCCTCTCATCACTAATTCTAATCTTCTAACTACAACAATTCTCCCTTTCAAAATGAAGAGGTTTTGTGATTTAAAATGTATCTTTGTTTGTAGGAGTAAAAATACCATAATCAAAGAAATTTTTGAAGCACAAAAATGACTTATTTGACATGTTCCCTCCTCCAAACGATAAACATTTTACATTGCTTCTTAATTTTGAGAGGAAAAGTTGTTGAGGATTTGAAGATTATAATAATATATGATATATATGATTTATGGATCATCCTAGAAATTTGAATACAATGCCTATAACTGATCGAAATAAGTCTATGAAATATTGAACAGTATTTATATGTGATGGAAAAGAATAGAGCGTGTAGTTAGCCTTGTCTTGTTTTTTGTTCAAGATTGTTTTCTTTTTCCCTCACTACAACTATACTAAATTTGACTAAATTCTAAAGTAATAGTATGACAAATTGCCACTTTTTTCTGTTATTTGGTGGGGAATTACCTCATTTTTAAAACTTACTTTTAAAAAAAATCAAATAGTTTGATATTTAATTGTTCTGATTTAGAAACAAGCATCGCAAATATTTTATTGCCGTAATTTTCAGCAAAGTGCAGATTCGATCAACCAGTAGAGTTTTGCAATAATACGGTTTTTCATTTAAAGAACTTTTTATAAAATCAATCCTTTACATAAAAAACTAATAAAATATTTGTTTGTAGCATTTAATAGTACGGTGTATCCGCAGAAACAATTATGGAGACTGTTCAATTTACGATATCAGTTTTTCAATTCACACTCAATTCTCTTCTTCTTCTTTTTTTAAAATTGTTTCAAACTATTAAAAAGAGTTAAACTATCACCAAAAAGACCATAAAAGGAACAAATATCATAATGATCAAGACGTGTGCTTGAAAATGAAGATGTATACATGCATTTATAGATGTGTTTTGTACAAGTTATAACTTTTATATGTCTGTGTATCATAAAATTTTATTTTAATTACCTTCTACTAATTGTTCCTATCATTTCAATTTGGTTTATTAAAACTAATTGCTCTGATGTATCTACAAGTAATATAATTGTGGACATTTTTTTGAATTATATTGCGGAAAGGGGGTCAATTTATTTTGAATACACAGCTATTAACACAAAATTATATTTTTGGAAAAAAATTTCAAAACTTAAGTTTCAAATATTAATTTTTTTAGAAAAAAATTTCAAAAATCTACACCTGTACTTAATAAATTAAATTTTTCGGGAAAAAATAAATCTTTACCTATTCACAGATAATTAAATTTTTCAGAAATTAATTTGAAAAATTAAATTTTTGGAAAAAAAATTCAATTATTAAGTTTTCTAGTAAAAAGAAAACATTTCTTAATTTTGTGGGAGGAACCACAGCCCCCAGCCTCCAGTACACGCTACAAGGTTTTTTTCTTTTGTAGAAGGTGATGGTTTTAGTGTTAACTTTTTGACAAACTTTTGACAATTTCGACAGAATATTTTTTTAGGGACATACTTTTTTTATGATAGATATTTATTTTTTACTTTAAATAAATGATCATAATAATTTGAAATTGTGACAAAAAAATCTAAATTCTGACAAGATACATTCATTTTTTGACAAAATTGACCACAGGATTGTCGTTGGAACTGAGGGATTAATCACACGACTGATTGCATCATTAAAATATTGCCCATATAAGGAGTATTGCATATTCTTGTCACAAGGAATTTAACTTTGACTGTAGAATTCAAAACTGATCTCCATATTTTTCTTAGTCGTCTGAATTCTGAAATATATGGGATTATATTAATTCGGAACTATTATCATTCATAGTCATTTTTACACTTAAAACAATTACCAAATTAAAAATAGAATTTATAATTGTTATGTAAAAGTATTTTTAATGATTCAGTATCTTCTTCTGAACTTAACATGTTTCTATTTTTAGGTTGAAAAATTATGAAAAACGACACTACTCTTTAGATTCTTATAACTTATTCATCATTCATAATTATATGAGATATCATAAACTGTATATACTTGAAAGAGAAATTGTGTGTGTCTCTTCGTGTAGATGTCCTTTATACGTTCCCACAACGTTGAACCTAGGAGCATGAAATTTTGCGTGGTCCCTTTTTTGAGCTTAAACAGGCTAAGATGGGAGTGTCGATTTTTGGGGGTTCATATAAGGGGGCTTATGCTATACCCGAAACACAAAAACCGTTTTTTGCAGCTCAAGGAGACTAGATAGGGTTTTAGTTAGTTATCAAAAAGAAATGGGGTTTCGACAGCAACTGTACGAATAAATATGTTTTCTAAATTTATTCAAAATCAAAAAATTTATGGGCTAAAAAAGAAATCGGTGAAAATTGCAATTTCATTTATTTCAGGTGCAAAAAAATCAACTTCCAAAGGAATATGGGATTAGCAAATAGAATAAAGTTTGTATAAATTTGTCTGGAAATTCGTTTGCATATAAATTTGCTAAATAAAAACTGATGTTTAACTGAAATATCTGTCATTTTCTGAATAATTTTTCAATTTTTATGATTTTTTCTCTCTTTTTTTTCATTTTTCAATCAAACATCAATTTACAGTTTTTAAAGAAATGCCACAAAACGATGTTTTTTTGCACCAAAAAATGCCAACGCAAGTTCTTACACGGAGTAATTTCAATTTTTGGAACATTTTATTAGATAATTTTTGCAATTTTTCAAAAATAAAGCAGTTATCAAGTGTTATTTTTTCAACAACATTATTCTTCATAACTTTTTTTGCTTTTTGCAAGTATGAAATTTTTTTGTTAGGTTTGTGTTTCTTTTACAATTCTAATATATGCTATTAACTATTTTATTTTTTTGTAAAATTAGTGCAAAAAGGTTTTTTGTAATATTCTTCGCGAATTTTGATTTGGGAATTTTTTGAAGTAAATCAAACAATTAATTATCATCTAAACAATTTCTTTAGATGCTTATATGTTGTAAGGTTATTTCAAGTTTATGTTGCATTGTTATTGTTTTTATTCATAATAATACTACTAAGGTTACAAGAGGCAATAATAAGTGTAATTATTATTTATTTTTAAGAATCCAAGAAAATAGGAATTAGAATTATCAGGATCTTTTTCGACAACAACGACACATTCATATAATAATGTTTGGTATATTTAGTATACAGAAGTATTTTCTGAATAACTTTTTAAATTTCTCAATTAACTTGCCATTTACAGTATGATTTCCCTCTCCCATCTTAGCACGACCAATGCTGGGTAATCCTTAAATAGTAGCTTACATTATAGAAAAATGTTCAATATTTAATTTATAAAAAGTTATATTCAAAAAATATACATCTACATTGATTTTTTTTTCAATTTGACGTTTTTATGGGGGTGTACTTGCAAATATGCAACATTTTATTTCATAATATTGTTATCAAATATCAAACTCAATTTCATGACGTCATTCCCCGTAATAAATCTGTAATATCATAAACTGTAACTTAAAACTACCCTTGTACAAATTCAAATAAAATATTAAATCATTATTAAGAATATAATGATGTATTAAAATATCGTGAATGGATCTCTTCATTGTTTTGATACTGATATCTCATTCCTAAGGAAGCTCCCTTATGAGGCCTTGTAGTTTTCCTAGGATGAATTTTCATCCCGTTGTCCCTCGTTGAATTTGGAATCCGAAATAGAAAATCTATTGAGATAGATGATCAAGTTAGAAGTATCTTCCTTCGATTACCTCGATCTTCCTTTGGTCTTAACTCTAGTAAAATATAGAAATCCAGTTCTTTTTTTCTTAATTATTGAAGAATGATCTTAGGCCTAAGCAATTGTCAAATTTATAAAACATCTAAATGTCAAATGTGTCTCTCTTAAAATGATTCAATTGTTTAAATGTGTTTTGTTTTTTTTTATTTTTATTTTATGGTAATAACTTCAAATTGTTGTAGTAGCCATTTGTAACTATTTTAACACTTTTTCTTTATTCAATATTTCTCATCCAAAGCCTTATATATTAATCTGAAAGTGATTGGATCCGTTAAAGTTTCAACCCCTGAATATATTCTTTCTTGTACAGGGTTCATCTTATGTAGTGGTATATGTACATATTATTATTTTCAATCCAGAATGACATTGATCCAAAATCACAGAGGAGGACCACAAAATATCTTATTTCTAAACTGAGCAACCTGGGGCGGTTTGGAAAAAACAAAGAAAATTCTAAATTCCAACAAAATTCGGGAAAAGTTTTGCACTTTTCTGATGAAAAAATATTCACCGTTGATGCCACGTTGAATAAGCAGAACAGGCGCTACATAACAACCGACCATCCAAACAATGTTTCAGCTTCAATGAGACATATCTTTCGAACAAAACATCCAGCCAGAGCTTGGGTCTTGGGCGTTGTGGACCCTCCCATTTCTGTAGAGAGGAAGGAGCCGCTCAATGTAGATACTTACATCGAACTTTTAAATAAGAAAGTGCGACATTGTGCCAGAGAAAAGTTTGGGGGCAACTTTGTTTTCACTCAAGGCGGAGTTTCATGTCATCTCTCCGCTAAGACCCAAGCCTTCCTGAAAGAAAACTTACCGGAGGAACCTCAATATGTGGTTTGCCTCTTCTCCAAATGTGAAACACTTAGACTACCCTATCTAAGCGAGTCTGGAGGGTAGGGGGTGTGCTAATTATCACAGGAGTGTCCAGTCTTTAGATGGTCCATGAAGAAGTGGACCAAGCTCGAGTCTGACTACAGTCAAGGTCGTCAAAGGATTTCGGCCTTGTATTTAGGCCATTATTAGAGCTGAGGGCTGGCATACTAAACAAAATTGTTCTAATTACTATTTTCAGATAATTTTGTTATATAAATGTCCTCACTAAACGTCTCAATTAAATTTTACACTTGAAGAAATGATAAAAATAAAATGTGCACCACTAGATAAGATCCAAATTTTACATGGACAGATATATTCCTACCCAAGGAAGGGATCCAATTTACTCTCGTATGAATGTTAGTGTTGTGTCTTGACGAGGGAGAGGAGACACAAACTTATTTATAACGATGAATCCAGGACGACCGAGAGAAATGAGAAGAAGGAATGGCGTGGAGGAAATAATATAATAATTATTAAAGGAACATCTGTATTCTTTATAATATAAAAACCTACTCTAATTAATACATAAAATACAGGACTATTTATACAAGGTAAAAGACAGTACTTTTAATACAGATATATATATATAAAAGAAAATACAAGACGATAAGAAGAAGAACAAGGGGGAAGGAAATACGAAATACATTACATCACCCCCCCCCCCCCACCCCCACAAGCACCAAATCCATGACGGTGCTTACACAGGTTCTGCTCTATGAAAAGTAGCTTATTGATCCGCTCCATCGATGTCCAGGCGCGGACAACCCATTCGCTCTTGTACATAAAATTTGTATCTCCATAGACGTGCCGTGCTCTCAGCACGCGCACCGGAGAAAGGAGAACACTACTCCTCATAGAGGTTTTAGGGACACGAGCACCCTGCTCGTCCCTGGGAGACATAACCTTCACCCTAATCGAGGTTTTAGGGACACGAGCACCCTGCTCGTCGAGGTTTTAGGGACACACGAGCACCCTGCTCGTCCCTGGCAGACATATCGATCACCCTTATAGAGGTTTTAGTTACACGAGCACCCTGCTCGTCCCTGGGAGACATATCGATCTTGCTCGATGTACCCTCATCCAACTCGGGATGATCCAGAGGAGAGACCATTGCACATTCATTATCCAATGATGTGAACGGGAGAGTAGGAACAACAGAGAACCAAAACTTCATAGGATTAAATCCACTTTTAATGATGTGGTCCTGACACGGACACACACTTCACTTCTTGTAAGTGACCAAGGTTCTTTTCCTTCCTCCACGAGGCCCAAACTGAGGGACAGTCCATATTGCTCCGCCTTCTGCAGACGAACGAGTGTTCTCCCTGTCGACGAAAAAGGGCTACCCAACTCCAACAGGGCTAGCTTCGCCGGCGATCCCACAGCAGGGAGGTCACGTGATCCTGATCCCATCCTCGTCACCAATGTTGCGTCTTGACAAAAGTGACGAGGTTTCAATTGTTTAAACCAAAGAATCCAGGATGACCGAGAGACAAATGAGGAGGAGGAATGCGTGGAGGACTAAAACAATACTTTTTTATAAGATCATCTGTAAAGCCTGTCTTCTTTGTCCTGAATCTTAAAGATCATGGAAGTATTTCCGTCTTGAATTAATAAAAATCAATCTCAGCAAAGGAAAAGTGCAATTAAATTTAAAATGCGCCTCTCCATTTACTCTAATGTTTTTGTGTGTTATTTTTAATTTATATAAATTTTATGAATAGAGCTCATGTATAAGTTTCATTTTCTAACAATACTCCGTTTTTTACATTACTAAATATAAACATATGCCACAACAGTCTCATATTTTATTCAATTAGAATAGTTGTCTCTGAAAGGGTGAGTATGACTTGACAATGACCAAATTAGTTTATTACTTTTGATGAAATTCTGGTAATAACATATGAACTTTCTCTAGAAAATCAAGGCAACATTGAAAATAGAAAATGATCAGTACTTTGAAATTTGGGAAAATGTATATTGTATAGTAAAACTATATATATTTATTAAAATATCTACACTCTTTTCAAAAATTATATTTTGTGCTTCTATTAGTTTATCTGAGAGATTTGTGTCTTTATATAATAGATTTTTCTTACCTATTAACTCAAATTAAAGTTACTTAAGCTGATTTACGAAACGAGGAACGTTACGTGTTGATATGGTCAATGTACTACAGATTTATTATGGAGCATGTTTTCATGAAATTGACATTGAAATCGTAAACAATATTATGATAACGTTACCTGTTTCCTAGTACACACCCATAAAAATACAAAATACAACAAAAATCCTTGGAAGTGCATATTTTTTATTGGTTATTTCATTTAAATAAAACATTGAATATTTTTTGAGAGTAAAGAGTGAGCCACGAAACTTTTTCTTTTTGATATCCCTATAAAAAAAGACAGATGGATATTTATCAATAATTTTTTTTTATTTGAAAGCCTCAACATTCTGGTTAATAATAAAACACCACTTTATTCATGTGGCCGCCGTGGCTGGCCTTACAGTAGCCCATTCTTTCGACCCAATTTTTTCAATACATTTTCGATTGTGTGAGCTTCAATAAATGCAATGGCGACTCCAATTTCGTGTTTCAAATCGTCAATTGTCTCTGGATGGTTGGCATAACATTTATCTTTGACGGTTCTTCACAAAAAATAGTCCAATGGAGTCAAATCGCAACTACGAGGTAGCCAGTTGACGTTGCCGTTTCGGCTTATGATGCGATTGTCGAAGACAGTGCGAAAAAGATCCACTGTAACGTTGGCTGTGTGGCACGTAGCACCATCCTATTGGAACCAAATGTCGTCGATGTCTTCCTTCTCCATTTAGGGAAACAAAAAATCTTCCAACATGGCCCGATAGCGTTCACCATTGACCGTAACGGCAGCTCCTTGCTCGTTTTTTCGCTTTCGGCAACCGCAGCAATGTTTTTGATTGAGCGCAGTGGACGAACACGGGAATGCGTTGTTTTATACATTAACTAACCAGTTTTGCGCGCACACTTTACAAATTTATCCACAAACTGCGTGGAAGGCACTTTATTTCGACCGACGTAATTTTCTTACAGTTTCGTTTGAAGACTCTCCATTTTGGAAGTAAGTCTTCAGTATTCCCCAATTTTCTTCGAGCGTAAACTTAACCATTTCGTAAACCGGAGACCTTTTACAAAATATTAAACACAATGAAAATGTTACTACAACTGTCAGACGTCAAAAAAGTGGTAGTTCAAAATGCAACCGCTAAAATGATATTCCTTACCCCTATGAATGATGAATAATTTACAAGAATATAAAGAAACGTGTCGTTTTTCAGCATTTTTCAGACTAAAAATGGAAATATATCGTGTTCAGAACAAGATACATAAAACACTTTTATAATCATAAAAAAAACCTTTGGCATGAGTTTTATTAATCATACTTTTAATTTGGTAATTGTCTTAAGGGTAAAAATGACTCTAAACGATAATAGTAAAGAATTACAATAATAATTTCAGATATTTCTTAATTTAGACGACTGAGAAAAAAACTGAGATCTGTTTTGGATTATGCACTCAAAGATAAATTACTTTTTAGTTTTTTGGCTTTATTTCATTTGTACAAAATTTGTGTTCCCTATTATTATTATTTATTAATTGTTGAGAATTGTTCACAATCTGACAAGAGCTCATTCTAATTCAACCAATCAGCTTTCAGATGACTGATAAGGAGAAACAATACGGAAGATTGACTGCTGAAAACAAAATACCCTGTATATTTTTGTATTATTGAGGTAATGTCGTGATACATTGGTTCGTTCCTATATTATATTCGAGTAATATTTGATGAAGAAAGGGTTTTATTGTGTGAGACACACCCAAGCAACAACTCTTCGTAACCTTGAGGATTGTTTGTTCATTCAATACGGATATAAGTACAAATGTATTCAAGTATATGCTCAAAAATTCTCAATCTTTTGTAAGTACTGCAAATCCTCAAGGAATTCCATTTTATACCTAATACCTATATATATAACTCCATTTCTCGTTTTATTTCATGATTAATCTTTAACAATTATCTTTCTTTTTTTCTACTTTAAAGAATATATAATCAGGGAAATCGAGAGTCATCTGGCTTATGAAAAATATGAAGGAAAAAAAAATCTTTTACATACTTGAGCATAAGTCTTACATGGTACAGACCTTTCAACATATAATTATAATACCACATCAAGTGATAAGACACTCCTATTTAACTATAAATTGAGACTGAAACAGAAAAAGTAATATCATAATGCATTCTGTAAGGAGATGAAATAAATTTGAATTCAAATTTAAGGCGGAAATGGTTTAAATGGATATTATGTAGTAAGTTATTATTCAAGCTATGGAACCCCCATCATGTTCACAACTGTTACTAATTATTGTAACATGTACCTTAGTAAAATTATAATTATTGTACCTTCATTTCCGTTTCTTACTTGAGTTGATACAAGTAACACTTTGAACCGAGACTAGTATGTACAAAACTATAAACCGAATGTCGAAATGATGACCACGTGATCAATATTTACCCAATTATAGTGAGATACGTGACTGGTTGTTCAGCCTAAGTAATACAGTCTATAAATAAGTAACTTTGCATCTTCAATTTATTAACACTTTTTATTGAATTATCAGTGTGAATTCTGTAAAGGGAATACAAGGTCAAGGCGTCAATTATTTGATTAATTTTAAGTAGTAATGAATATTTTAGAGACATGAAAAGCCCAGAAATTAAATATAAATAAGTCGATTAGATGACTTAATCTTTAATAAATACTAATCAAATTTATTGGATAAGAAGGATATTAAATAGGGATTAATCTTCCTACCTCCAGAATATTAATTACTCATCATAATTAGTCAAGTAATCAACTTAAATATGATTAATTTCAAAACATTTTCATGCAACCTTATATTGCCTTTGTATTAAATATTATATAAGACAAATAAAAGTTAAACTGAAAAAATAAATCAAAATCATACTTTTTGTATCAATTTTTATTACCTTAAATTTTCATCTAAATATATGTATAGTTATTTCATTTCAAAATATGGCTTTGAATTCGAAATTATACTCAAGAACATGTTGTTTTTTTGTTTGTTTTTTTAAAGGCTTTAAATGCCAAACCTACTGCGGTTAAAAAATTTACTAGTGATTATCGTCTTTTATTACTTAAATAACAATAATAAGTGAGTTTTAGATTCGAGACGAAAATAATGTAAATCCATAATTAAATTAGTGTTGGATTGATTCTAGGACTGATTTAATCATTTCCCCATCTTTATTAGTCTTTTCTTTTATCGGTTTGATCTTTTTTACCAATAAACAGTCCTAAGAACCGATTACTCCGTCTTACATATATTAAAGAATAAAAAAGTGAAGAAAATTATAAATGATAGCTAGAACGTATAATAACAAGTTCCTGCCACACGCCTTCTACTTTAAACTTAAGGTATCTTGTCTCTTTGAAAGATGTTATACTGAACAGCTGAAAGGACGAATTAAGTAACTACTTCATTTCAGCTGTTGTAGTCACCATAACCTACTCATAATCTCATGTTTTATTACTGACAAATTTTATTTTGATTAAACGGTTAGGACTGTAGTCTTTTTAGTTTTTCTGGACCTATTCAAAATAGGTATAATGTACATACTTTATTATTCGACTCCTTTAATTCATCATATACAATTGTAATCTTCAAATGGAAGCTCAATTCAATTAGTATTTTTTTAACTCGATTCATAGGGTACAAAAAATAATGTAAAATAAAGGATTTTTTTGTATGGAACCATAAAATGAACTTTTGTAAGTTGGACTATTGAGTACGATTTTATACTTTTAAAGTGGAAGAGACTACCACAGAAATTCTTTGGAGTAAGATATTGGTATAATGTTTGCTCTTAACTTATTGATACGAAAGTATCCCTATATAAAAGATGTGTGACATTATTTTTTTATAGCTGATAAAAAGATAGGAGTTTGTTTGATAGTTTCAATTATTAGGAGATATTTTTTTTATTTTAATTAGTTTTCAAATATTAGCTACAAGCCATGCAGTGATAATTACTCTCGTATAAGCAAAAGACTTGTTTAATAAATTAAATCATTCTCTAGGTTACAAATAGTAGACAAAAAACCAACTTTGTTCGTTATACAAGGACTATATGGTGTGGCTCCGGGCTACGCCACTTTTAAAATAAATTGGTTATGAAACGGATATTTACTGCGTCATTACGTCATATGAGTATTGGTTCGCAAGTAACCTAAGCCCATCAATTTATGAACTAACTGGGAAAACATTGTTCTATATTGTTTTCACTGAAGTCTCAATTTGTATTATAATTGAAAACATCTTGGTTACTAAAATTGATATCATTATTAAATAAAATGGACAAATTTCCCAAAAAAATCTGGAAAAAACTTCATTTTTTTAAATAATATCTGTATTGAATTCTACTTTATGTCGATGGGAAATTCTGATATTTCAATTAAATCTAATTAATAAGTACTGAAACCCCTATAGAATTGTATAAATTTTAGTTATCTGAGCCAGCTCCTTTTCTACCCTCTCCGCTTTAAGAACATATGAACTGCTCGTAACAACATTTTTGTTGTAAAGGGTGGTTAATCTAATCGTTTGCACGCCGAGAAAAAACCTGTTGATGTGACTTTGTTTCTAAACTGATTTTATTCAATTTTCAAAAAAAAAACAATTCAACATAAATTTGACATTCAATCAATAAAATCGCAATTAGCTCGGACGACACTTCACAACGTCCACAAAAACTGGATAAAGTCTGGAATACCCTCTTGATCCTAGATTTCAGGTATCATTGAAAACCTATTCAACATTGTACCACACAAGATAGTCTAAAAGATTCAATTCCGGCGAGTTAAGAGGCCAAGAACTCGGCAGGACGTACATTACATTCTCAGAATTAAGAAAAGCGAGTGTTATTTTTTCAGTGTGATAGGGTGTCCTGTCTTGTTTCCAGATCCAAGAACGATCTTTTATGATGCTGGGGATCCAGGGAAAGACTTTGGTTGTCAGAACACTGATGTAGACTTTAGCTTTGACCTTCAGGCATAATCCAAACCATGGCTGCTAACAACTCCAAGAACAAGAACTTGCTGTGTGTACTTGACCTTCATAAACCTAAGGACATTAATATGACTTTCTGCTAAACATCCTCGAGTTACGATTTTGGCTGCTACTGGGAAATCATCTGCAGTTTCAGTGCACTTCCACAAACATTTTCTTATTTTTTGGACGAATCGAGTAGTGAGCCCGACCACTTTATCCAAAATTGCGTTGTCTATTTTACCATTTAAATTTCACAAAATACACAAACGTGTACAACACTTTAGTTCCTGATTAAAAGAAGACGGAGGTATGTTGGCGTAAAGAAGCATAATTAGCAACTGACGTGGCAGAGTGACATTTGTACCGTACTTACTCTCCATTAGTGTTTGTTTGTATTAAACCGGTTTGTAAGGAGATTGGATGAGTGCAGAGAAAATTGCAAAGGTTTAAAAGAACTACCCTTCATATTTTTAGTCAAAAAGTATCCAAACATTGATGCTAATTTTGATGCGGAAACACTTACTAAAATGTTGGTATCGTGGCAACACAAATCCTACAAGAAGCATAAAATTATCTACAATTCTGTAGTTAAGGACTTAAATTTATAATCTAATAACCTAGAACTGGAAAGGACGACCACAGTTTAATAATATGTTTGGTTACATTGGAATAGTGTACTATAATTCAATCAATCAAATAAATAAACCCATTGCTACATTAGTTTTTTATTTATGATTCTTACTACATATTTCACCTTGAAAGTTCCTTTGTTATACTTGTATATACACGAAGTGGCTTAAGTAATGAGGCAAGTGTATATATAAAAATATATATTTATACTCGTATGCATTACGTTTGAATGAATAAAAAATGGGACCTTCGTTAGAGAACACAAGAGTTGATTTTTTGAACATGAAGCATTTTGTTAAATTACTACTTTATTAGAGCAACGACTAAAATAACAATAATTAAAAGTTATTGACGTAGTAAATTAAGCCTTAGATTATAATTTTCGCTTGGATTAGTTAATATTCATACTTCTTTACTGAAAGAAAAAGTTTTATAAAAACCAAAGTATTCACAATTTCTACGAATTGACTAGGCCTTATCAGCCTTTATCCATCCCATGATTCAGGAGTAGGAGCCCCTTTACACTCGTTCAAGAAGACAAATCCCCTTTCATGAAACGATATGATACTCCATTTTACTTATGACTTCACGACATTCATTCTCTATTATATTGATATCATCCAGGCTTAGTCTCGATCTCCATTTATTGATTTTAGTCAGAGAATTTCCCGCTAGATCCCATCCCTCTGGAAGAGCAATATCCTTCTTCCAATCTTCGTCCTTGGGATTGATACCAAGTCCGAGTTTCCTCAATAGCCTTTGTATCTCATTTTGAGGTTTAGCAAAAAGATCTTCGAATCTGAGTCGAATGACTCGCTCCATTGGGAGGGATTCAATGAATTTCAAATCAAATTGGATTTGTCTACAGAGTGATTTAGCCTCCTTTACATTCTTGAGCTTTTCCCTTGGATCCCGGAAGTTAAAAACAAGCTGTGAACCTTCTTCCATTTTCGAGAGTTTATCCAACTCAATCATTTTGATTTTGAATAATGAACAGATTTGCGGTATGTACTCAGATTTAAAAGTACTTTTATCGTTAAAAATGTCTTTAAAAATGGAATTTTTTTCGTAGATCAAGGACACGTTGGCCTCAGAGAGATTTGCTTTGCAATCAAAAGTTGGAGTGATGAAAGTTCCTCGATCATTATTGAATAAACTATGATGCAAATTCAAGGACTCAATGTTTTTTCCGAATAAATAGAAGTGGACCTCGGACGAAGTTGTTTCAGGTACTAAGAAATGTGACTCTCTTTCGAATATGTAGTCTTTTAATTTCTTGGTGTATACTACAGGTAAAGAACTTTTGCCCTTATTGTTGACTATGGGCTTTTTTGTGAGCTCCTCGCCCGTAGGGGCAGTCACTGAGAAACTTGGATCCACAATTTCACTCTCATCAAACTCTGGTGTTTCATTCTGTGGATCAAATTTGAGAGTCGTGGTTTCAGCAAGGATTCTCCTCTCGTGAATACCTTGACGAGGAAGAATAGATCTTTGACTGCACCAGTAGCCAACTAACAGCAGTACTAGGATGATGAAACCCCTACTCAGAATAACTCTGCAAGAAAAAACATTATTCGGGTGGTGTTTTTTTTTTAGTCAAATGTGAATTTGTATCTCACCTCTTTCTTCCAAATAATACAACCATTCTGAATATATATATATATATATTACATGATGTTAACTAGGTGAATTTCTTTAGACAACTGAGTATTTCTACTCACAATCATTCGTGTGTGTTTTTTACCTGTGCGTCTGTGCACGACTTGTGGAGGTAGCTGTAACAGCAGAGGATATAATGGTCCCTCACAACCAAAGGAAAATAAATAACAACCTAAAAAAATGCACTTCACAATGTCCAAACTCTACCCCGGAGGAATCCCAAATGATAGGTGAGTTGATATTGTACATATTGCATTCATTCGAAGAAAAAAAGGTGTAAATAAAACTTGTTTAAATTCAAGTAAAAACAAAAAGAAAATCTTTTAAAGGCGTCGAAATAATAAAATATTCATATTATTACTACATAAGATAAACAATGGAAGATTTGAAGTTAGGGTCAAGTCTCTGAGCAGAAGGTTTTTTTTTTTTTGTGAATGTCGAATTAATATAGGGTGTGCGGCAACGAATCATACAGTGTAAACTTGTATAGGGTTCGTACCCCTTATTTTAAACTATTTTAAGTTACAATTTTTTGTTTTTAAAAAATATTCCTATTACGTACGCGAGCGACGATGGAGCTTCAAAGGAAAAGGATATCCAACTTGATCGACGCCCATGTGAAGGTGGAAAAAATTGTCAGGATCATCGGCTGCTAGGAAATACTCGTTTTCTAGATGAAGAGGCTGAAAAGGATGGCCTGAGCCTTGCACAGAGTCCTGGCAGCTATATTCTCCACAAAATTCGGTATCCAGACTTTTTTGACTCAGTGAAGGAGAAGATAGACAGGAGCCCATTGAAAAGAATGAGAAAAATGGCCAATTTTCGGAATTTAATATTAGAAATTTTACTTCCAAAACAAATAGTTATGAACTTCTAAAAAAAAAATTTTCAAAAAATTTAATAATTGAATTTTTTTGTTAATTTTTTGATTTTTTTTTCAAAAAAAAAATCAAAAACCAAACCTTCCACAAATTATAATCCCAATGACGCCCTAGAAGGGATGTTGGCTGCTGTCAAGCCCGGATCTGAACCCCCTAGACTATGGGGTGTGGGTCACCGTTAAGAGGAAGGTTTCTGCGACCTCTCAACCCGATGCGGAATCCCTGAAGGCTGCGGTGGACAAGGAGTGAGAGGACATGAGCGAGGACTTTGTGAGGAACACGTGCTTGGTCTTCTGCCCCAGGATCAAAGCCACGCTGGTGGCCAAGGGATGCAATTTTGAGAAATGATTCAGCGAAGGACCCAATCCCAATAAACCAGTAAAAAAATCAATTATCTCCCTCTTTTATTTTTGAGAATCTGGTGCAAAATTGTACACGAGAATCAATTACTTCACGATTCACTACCGCACACTGTATACCTATACCAAATTGCTTGACTTTACAATATGAATTTTTAATATATAAAGTTTTCATAGTATTTCAATTCTTGGTTAAAAAAAAAACAAGTCATTTCCTTACTTTTGAAGGAGGAATATTGCGGAAATTAAAAATATATACTAGTTAATAATAATACTATATATATATATAAGATGCCATATTATCTTGCATACTTAACCCCCCTCCACTCTGCCCTCTTAAAATATGGACCTAATGAAAATAGAATTTTCTTTCTCTCAAGGACAGAAGAATCCACTTATAGAGTGATTGATACAATATGGAAGTAACCATTCATAATAAAAAACTTGTAACACATTTGGGATGGTTTTCCCGGATTAACTCAGTAGGGTTTTTTTATGTTTTTTTACAAGCAAACAAAAAATACATTTTCAAGATCAGTATAAAAAATATAAAATCACCAATCTTCGTAACAATACAGGGAAATACACGTTTTGTTCTTTTATAATGGAAGCCTATAACTAGTCATATACGGATTTAGGTAAGTGTTGATGAGAATATGTTTTTTTTTTTTTTTTTTTTGTTTTGACAAAATACTCTGTGCAAAGAAAAAGATATTTATAAATAGTTTACAGAAACTGAAAAATAGCTTATTATGATGGTTGAATGAAGTTTCAGTATGAAGTAATGTACTCCAAATCCAAGACTATGAGTCTTCACACCACATTCAAAAATGAAGAGACTTTGTTTCTTGTTTTTGAATTCCAAAAGGTTTCACTCAATATCCATAAAATGATTCTATAACTTTTAATAGGTATGTAGATTAATCGAGAGACAAGCTCTTTGCTTAATCATCAGACTTGACACTCCGAAAAACTATACATGGATAGGATAATTTTAATCACGGGACTCCTCCGTTACTTTCTGTTGGAGTCAGACTCCTTCTTTTTAAAAGAGGAAGATTTATGACTAGAAAATAAAAACGAGAGATGTGCCTTTAAGAAACCGTAATGCTTCTTCCAATGGCCATTGTGTTCTCTGAATGAAAGCTATTGTCCAGGATGGATTGAAGCTTTAACTGATCCTGAACAAATTTCTTTTGAAGTAATTCCTTGTAACGCTCCTTTGTATCACAAAATGAAACTTCCCATGCGAAGAGGTTCTTGTAGATGACGGTCCGTCCCTTCATGATAGGAGTGGGAGTCAAGTTTTTATTTATGGTTTCCCTACCCAGAATGGAGTCCATGCCTGCAACAATTTCTTTGTCTGGGGTTGGAGTATTTGCACAGTAATTGGCCCACCTTGTTGTGTGATAGGGAGACCAAGCTGAGCGTTTGTTCCGGCTTCCTGAAGGAGCGATGGGAGCTGTGTATCGCGTCACGTTTTTATGGCGTAACTTTGCTCTTTGCCTTTTTTGTTTTTTCTTTTGATTTTTGGAAATTTGAGTACGTGCTCCTGTAGTAGCCCCAATGTATTGAGCCATGTTTTTTGAGGAAGTACTCAGCTCCACAACAATGGATGAGCCTAAAGATTCTGATATAGATACTTCATCCTCTTCTTCGTGTGAGGAATGAACTTCTTCGAGATCAAAAGGGACTTCTTCATCATCACTTTCTTGAAGCTTTTCATCAAAGTCCTCCGGAACAATGCTCTCAGAGTACTCTCTCTCGGATGAAATCTCTTTGAATCGCATATCTTCTTCCTTATCAGATGAAAATTCCTTATCATTATATCCAGAATCCCAACAACGATCCTCTTCCTCCATTTTGTTCATCATTTCTTGGAGTTCCTCAATTGAATAGTCCGTTGGAAGTAGTTGTATCACCTTGGAGTGAGTGTTGTTCTCAAGGACAGAAGTATCTCCCATTTTCTTAATCTCCTTTCTGAGTTCCTTCATTTCCTGAAGTAAAAGTTTTCCTTCCTGGTGCATCTCTGGAGTGGACTCCTTGGATGAGGCGGAAGAAGAGCTTAGGGAAGGAGAGGAATAAGTTGAGATGAGAGACTCAACGTTCTCAAGGGTATGTATTCCCTGTCTCCTTTTGTGAGCAGCAACATCGTAGTCATCCCATGATAAGGAATCCGCTTCGGAGCTCCCTTCTCCAGAGTTGATACGTTGGCGAACTTTGGGGTGCTTTTTGGTTTGTTGATGATGATAGAGTCGACTCCCGTTTTGCACATGTTTTTCAATCTTTTTCTTTTCATTGCCCTTCTTTTTTTTTGATGGAGACACATTGGCTCCGCCTTTATCAATGGATGCCGGAGCTATCTTTTTTTTAATACATTTCTTGTCGTTCCATTTTCGTGGATTAAACTTTGTAATCCGATGTTTTAAGCCAATACCAGCATTAAACTTGAGGACATAGGACCCAAATTTCTTAGATAAACTCCAATGCGAATATCCATTGAGGAATGATATAAGGATATTCACGTTCAGCCTTTTCATAGTCGACTGGGGATGAATTCGTCCTGGAAAAGAGAGAAAAATTAGAAAGTCATTCAATTGTTTTTTTTTTCTTATTATTTCAAATCCTTGACATAAAGTAAGTTCGATTCAAACTGATAAGAAAGTATACTTATGACAAATAAATAAAACTGGACATGAGCCAAAAGCTGGTATCTTCATACGTACTTAGAGTGTGAGTAATGATACATTGACATAGAAATAACTGCCTCATTTAAAAGTCATTCAATATTCATGTGCTTACCTCAATCATATCAACTGACACCGGAAATAAACAAACACAGATCACAAATCAATGAAGAAAAAAAAAACACTCTAGAGATTTGCCTTTGCCCCTAACTTCCCATTTCTAATTACAATCAAACATTCAGAAGGAAGAGAAAGCCAAGCTAGTACACTACCATACCTGTCTTAAAAGAGGCCTCAAATAAACAAGGCATTACAACTTCTTGGAGTAACATATTATAGCTAGAACATTTTTTTATACATGATTGCGAAAAATAAAAAAGAGGTTTAAAAAGAAAGGTGTTGCACTGCTCCGGATTCCGTCTTTCTTTTCGCTAATTGCTTTTATACTCAATAATATGACCTCCCCCCCCCTGGATAGATAGCCCAAAATAGTCATTGCAACATTTAATATTTTATAATTTTTTCTTTCTACAATAATGCAGATTTATAAATATGTATCTGCCATTCTTTGGCTTACTTTTGGAGTTGCTACGGAGCTTAGTATACCCAAACATGCAAATGAAAGATCTATTTTTAAAACTGAGTACAAGATCAAAGAGAAGTCACATATAACAAATTACTTTAAAGAGTCCCTAGAAGTCGTATCACGCTACCAATATTTTTGTACTGTTTCTCTACAGAAATAAGTATGGGTGTTTTCGTATTTTTTGATTACAAGTATTTCTTTTATAATGTCGTTAAAAGCGATTGACCTGCACTTACTGAAGATTCTGCAGGGTTTTTGCATGGATTTTTGGTGAAGGGGCTAGCTCAAAAATTTGATGAAATTTAAAAAAAAAACAGTTTTCATTATTCCAAGTTTTATAAAGGACAATATTCCTCATTTTGTATGTTTTAATGGGGCAACAAAAACCGGTTCCAATGTTAACTTAGTAAAGTATCGTTTTAAATGTGTCCGTTTTGTTTGACATAGTTTGTAAAATTCTATGACGTTCCCCATTGTCCATTCACTGAATAAACCTAACTTCAGTATTTAAACACCAAGTTATTTTTTTTTTCTATTTTTTTATATCTCTTAAAAAAACTTTTCATTCAAATGATTTATAGGGATAATTACTTTTTACAAAAAGATGAAAAATGTAATTGGCAACATATCTTATTTAATAATTTTAGATGATTCGTTGATTAAGGAATTAGGATATTCTGCAATGGTCTAAAAAATGTTGGTTTTTCCAAATAAATTCGATTCCAATTACTTGATTTGGACAAACTGTACCAATCTAGAATTGGTCCAAAAAACACCAAATCTTATGACATCAATTTTAGCTCTTTGAAATTATTATTATCCCTGTTATAATTGATAATTTCAGATAATGGCAATCAATCAATCGAAAAAATGGTTTTGGATATATTAGACATTAAATTAATTAACTGGAGGAGCTAAATTATTATTAGTTTAATTTTGTAAATATTCTGTCAAACATTTTTTTTGGCAATATTTATTTTCAACGTAAATGACACATGACAGCAATTTACTGTATTTTTAAGAAAACTATAAAATATTGCATCTAGAAAACCATGTCTGTCCAGCTAGTACCAGGAGCAGTGAAAGAATCTTTACATTTCGTTTTTGCTACATAAAACAAAGTTTTTGTGAATGCAGTAAAATTGTTCCGATCAAATACCAAAAATGAAATAAACAAAAAAAACTAGATCTTCCTTAGTGTCTAAGAAGCCGAGAAAATGTAATCTTAACGTGATGAACGAATTTCAGTCCGCCCACTTTTGGACCCAGGCCCAAAACAAACAGAGATTGCTTTGTTAGCATGGGTCCAGACCAACTAATCAGACATGAACGTGGTGTTCCTGCAGGATGGTGTGTCCACACACACATCCAAAAAGGCCCAGAAGTGGTTGGAGGGCAATTGCCTTGCTTGCGAAGGAAAATGTGCCCCCTCTACTCACCAGATGCGAACCCATTACCCTTCCGGGGTGCATGTTGAGCCCAAGGCCTGCTACGTCTGTCACCCAATTATTAGCAATATCAACGACACCGACAACCAGTAATGGGATGTCATGTTTGAGGACTACATCTGCAATGGGTGCAAGGCCTTCTGTAGCCACCTGGAAGCCATCATTGCTGCCGACGGGGACCTTATCGATGATTAATGTAGCCAAGACATCATATTAGTTATTTTTATTTTATTGACATACCCTTTTTCAACTAGTTGCTGAAATACATCTTGATAAAGTTCTAGATTGAAAGTGTTAAAAAATTTTCGCCACATCCGGTACTTCTACAGCCTGATTATCATACATTATAAAAAAGGAAATTATGTTGCCCACCCGGTATATGAACAAAACAAATATGCATGCTTAAGATCTTCTGAGTAGTTTTATAATTAGATCTAAGAATTTGTGATGTTTAAAATGAGCTGAAAATGAAATTAAGTTCGTTTGAATTGGTATCAGGAACCAATTTTAATATCCAGGAGTCTGTTTGAATTAGAATTTAAAAATAAGTGATCCAAGATCATGATGATGTGCAAATCTCGACTGCCTTCAATATGTTAAAAAATTTAAATGATATATAGTAACTATATAAAGTTGTTTTTTTTTATTATATAAGACTATTTTTATTAGATTATATTGAATAATTTTGAAATACAGTCTTTGAAAAGGCTGTTACTTCTATTGTACACTTCAACCTTTCTTTCAAAAGGAAAGAAGATGACAAAGGCTTTCAAAATTAGTAATAGTTAGCCAATGCTTCCCATTTATACATAGAATGATTATTCAATAATTATTGGAATTGTTCACAATTCAAAACAAGTTATTCGAATTTGTCCAATCAACATTTCGAGCATTTTTATGTGGAAAAGAAGCGGAAATATCAAAAGCTGAGAACAAAATACTATTTACATTTTGTTTTAGTGAGGCTTACACCGTGTGTAAAGTCGGAAATGGCTTTGAGGTGAATGTTGAAGAAAAAAACATGACTTAATGTGCTCATAAATCATACTATGGATCAAATTTAGCCCTAAAACTAGGTCAAATTTCATTCAAATCAATTACATTGGTTGTTTACATTATTTAAAATCTCTATGGAGTTACTCTTTGAGACGAAAATTCGTGAGTCAATGTATAGAAGAAGAAAAAAAAGCTTAGATCAAACATGGATCATGAATTGACTTTCAGGATTGTTTCTTCATCTCTGAGCATCACATTAACCTGAAATAACTCTCCAATAAACTTAACCAACTCCCCTGCCAACCCACCCAAAAAAAAAACAATAAATATACATTTAAGGAAATGTTTATGTACATACACAAACATTGGAATAAGCTTTGTATTTCACCATAAATCTTTTCATCGAAAAAACATTATTCTTCCTTGTCTTGTTGTAATTTGCCATTAGTTATATATTCGGGTGTTCATAAATCATAGTTCAAATTTATAAAAAAGAATAAAATCAAATAAATATTCTTTATTATTTATTTGAGCATGTAAAAGTGCTTTGAAGGTATGTCTACTGCCTCAACTGAGGGACATAATGTGTAGAATCAGATATATGTGTAAGCAATATACATATATTTAAATTTGTATGTACAAGTATATCATATGTTCACGAAATGCGAAATCTTTTCGATTAGAAAGCACGGCTTTGTTTAATTAAGTATTCAATGCTCATTTTGGCATATGCATTAAATCAAGAGACAGGTGTTTCTATTGAAAAAAAAAATTTAATGCCGTCGTATTGTAAGAATTTAATTATTTATCAATGGATACGATATCAACATAAATTCATTTTACATCACGTTCATATGATCTATTCTCATGATAACACAATTCACTTAGGTCTTTTTAACAGGTATATTCCTACAGTTTTTAAATTGAGGGGGGTGGAGGGCATTAGCGTTGTTTACTTATATTAGTTTTGTAAACAAAGCCATCTTACGCCAAAAGAACACACACAACCCCCTGAATGATGATATTATGTATTACAAAATATAGCTCAATATCGCTAAGACAAAAATTCCTACTGTCTTTTATTGTCAGCTGTCTATTCCCTCATAGACTTGATACTTCATGACTATTTCACAATTTATTATTTTTGATAAATATACGATGTCATAAGTAATAAAATTACATATACTTATAGTCTGGAAGTACTTAAGAGATAAACAGCAGTTGGTATGATTGACTTATTTGGTTAACTTATAAGATGACAATAAAGGAAACAAAGTCATAGATGTACCGGGTGCAGGGAAAAAATCTTTACACATCGTTTCTGCTAAATAAACCAAGGTTTTTGTGAATGTGGTAAAATTGTTCCGATCAAATACTAAAAATAAAAATAAACAAAAAAAACTAGATAATCCTATGCGTCTTAGAAACTGAGAAAATGCCATCTGAACGTGACCATCAAATTTTGATCCACACACTTTAGGACGCTGGCAAGAAAACAAGGGAGATTGCCATATTATCATGGGTTCAGACCAACTACCCAGACATGAACGTGGTGTTTCAGCACACACGTCCAAAAAGGCCCAAAAGTGGTCGTAGGACAAATCCCCTTCCTTGTCAAAGAAAATGTGACCCCTCCCCCCCTACTCAACAAATGCCAGCACATTGGACTTCACTTTTTGGGCGCATATTGAGTCCAGGGCCTGCACCGTTCGTCACCCAAATATTAACAACCTCAAGCACACTGGGATTCCATGTCTGAGTACTACATCTGCAATGGGTGCAAGGCCTTCCGTGGCCGCCTGGAAGCCATCATTGCTGCTAAGGGTGGCTGCATCGATGATGATTAAGGTAGCCGAGATATCATATTAGTTATTTTTATTTTATTGACATTCCCTATTACCACTGGTTGCTGAAATACATCTTGATAAAATTCTCGGTTGAAAGTGTACAGATTTTTCCCCCACCCGGTATGTAACTCCCATAGAAGTTGCTGTGAAAAAATTTACAAGTAAAGGCCATATTTTTAAACAACAATCACCAAACTGCCACACCACCTTGTGGAATAGATATTTTTTTAAGTTTGACCATGCCTTATTGTGATGCACACTCCCTTAGTCCATGTAAAGCTCGTAGTAGAATTGAGTATTGACATCGCTCTGATTCCTGACTATATCATTGCTAGATATAGAGTAGGAGTATTGTTTATTTTCTAACTTTCACACCTGCATTCAGCCAAAACATATTACGTTCATTACCCTTCCATATTTTTTGAACAAATTCATTTTGTTCCGTCTGTCACTCTCCCATCAGGGAGTTGATGTTTAAAGGCACATCAGTCTCTTCTAAAGTTAACCGCCAAGTGACGTCACGAAGACCACGTGATCAATATTTGGATGAAGTAACTTTATTTGTGCATTAAAGAGATTGAATATATTTTTAGAGTACTTTATAACTAAGAACACAACCTCCATGAGCTCATTCTCTTAATTGAATTAACAAAGTAAATTCTGCGAATATAAGAAATAATTACATGCGTCACAAGGATAAAGTGTCTCAATCTGTCTATGGTATCATTGAAAGCCGCATCTTACAGAGGGATAGGAAATCTCTAGATATGAAAATTGTGTGTATTTTGGGAATGCTAAGAAAAAAAAAGTGAAGGAAAAGGAACTCTGACTATTTGAAGAATGTTGTTATTGAGGAGAGTGGCTTAGTTGTCATAACTTTTCATTAGATCAGCTACCGTCAGCTGTTGACGCGAGAGGAGGGGGAGAAGGACATTGGCAAGAATTACTCCGAGTCTAACAAGGACTTACAATTACAGCTCCCCAACAAATCTTCAAGATTACTCTCCGTCTTTTATGGTCATACAAAAAGTTTAGTAGTAGTAAAAAAGAAAATTCATTCTTCAGATAACACATTTTAAAAAAATGGGCGGGCTAAAAGAAATACACCGGATTTTCATCACTTTATAGCTCTCGTTCTTTACAAGGGTTATTTTGTATCTTTTATGGAGCTGACAGATTGAAATAGAGGATCCATAAGCCATTGCACTCATATGATCAAAACTCAGATCCAATTGATTCCCAAAGTTTCGTTTTCCTCTCCTCAAAAACTACTTAGTACAGACTTTGGATCTCATACTACACACGTATCTAGATGAAGAGATGAGAGACATGAACCAATGAAAGTAAGTAACTAACCATATATAAATGTACTATTAACGTTCCTGGTCATTCGTCACTCTGAATTGAAGTGGTCCTTACACATACATACACATATATTCCATTCTATTCATTCTCCCTCATACTTACAAGTTAGTATTTTATCCCCATTACTCTAGACAATTGATGTTTCTTCGCATTGCTAAGTATCATTAGTTACTTTGGTATGTGTAGAGTTTATGTATATCTACATATATTGTCTTATATAGATCATGTCCAAGTATGTATGTAAATAACATATATACTCTGGAAATAAAAAAAGAACTACGGTGATGGTGATTCATTCGCCAAGAAAAGGGTACAAAATATAGTTTTTGAACATACTTCATGATGAGTTATTACTATCATTATTGATATTTATACATGTATATATGTACACTATAGATATATAGGTATGTAAACTGCCAAATTTGAGGCTTTTCTTTTTATAAAGATATGTATATCAATCAAATGTAAGCCCACCAACTATAAGGATACTTGAAAATGAAAAGCAAATCCTTCTCTTTGTTTCTATATGTATATAACTTAAAACATAAAAGCTTAATCTACACTCCCATTAAGATCTTTTGCATGTCATTATCTTTATTGTATGTTTATTGCAACCTTTATCACTCCAAGAAGAAGGCAAAAAGGCCCATAATCTGTTGCTAATTGTTAGCCAATTCCAGAGCTATTTATATACCAAGTGGCGAAGCGCCCCTGTTATCTTGAGTAGATTCATTGGCAACGTGAATAAAACCAACTTTGGTATTTAAAAGCATTCTGTTTGTTTGTTTTTTTTTTCATTTTTGTATGATTCTCTTGAAATAACTTTACAAAAATAGGTTTTAAAAGGGTAGTTTTTTTTATACAAATAAATACAAAACGTAATTGGCAATAACTTTTTCTAAAGTTGTGGATGATTTATTGATATTGTAATTAGTTATTGGGGATTTTGCAAACGTCTAAAAAATGTTGTTGTTTTTTTCAAGAATAACTTCGCTTCAAAATACTTGATGTGTACAAATTGCATTAATTTAGAATTATTGCAAGACATCAAATATGATGGCACCCATTGGAGTTCTCTAGTGCTATTATTGGTGGAGTTATTTGTGTTAAAAGAATTTTACAAATTTCAAACTATGAAAATGAATTGAAAAAATTGTTTTTGTATACTCGAAATTGAAGGAATTATCTGATTTTTCATAAATTGCGACAATATAAATCTCAAGAGTTAAATCAAATTTAGTTTGATTTATTAATCATTCTCTTTTAAATATTTATTTTCGATGGCATGATAGCAATGGACTGTTTTTTTACTTTAGAATACCGCCTCTAGAAGGATATCACTAGTTTAGTATCATTTTAAATGCAACAGTACTCTGGTCACACTATAGACCCGGTATACCAAAGAAGATTATTATTCACAACCATATTTTAGGCCTCTTTTTATTTTTCTTCCTTAAGGTTGCGACGTAGAGCAAGTGTAACGACGTGTAGGATAATTTGAAATGACTGGACACAAAATCTATTTTTTTATACATAAAAAAGTGTACTTACATAATGTAGACAGATATTTAATTTAAAGCAGTTCTTTAAGAACAAAACAGAGAGGTTTTTTGATACCTTAATGAAAAATGTGACCATTTCCCAATATAAATTAATGATTATTATTATGATTATTATTGGAGTACCTTTTTTCCTCTAAAAACATTACATAATACCTATATATATATATTTATTTTCCTTTTACCAAGTGGACATAAATTGCAGAGTCTTTATCTATACATTCAATGACCTCATCTTCAGATCATTATTTATCATCTAAATGTCTTTTGGGATCAAATTCAGGTGGTATAAATGAGAATTTGTATGTGCTTGTACGTAGGACCTACATATCATACATGAGTATCTCTAAATGGTTTTACAGATAATGGGTTATTGTTATAACTTTTTTATTTTTCATTCACAGAAAGAGTTGATTAAGCTACTCATTTGTCATCAAGGAATGAAGGAACTATATTCATGAACAGTTGTCCTAATCGGGGGGATTTTAGGCATGCTAAAAAGTAGCATGCCAAAATCAACATGGTAATCCTGACGATTGGAAGAATGTTTTTGAGGAGAGAAAGAATAATGATCATGTCCTTTCATAAGATCAGCTGCAACCAGCTGTGACGACGGGGTAGCGAAAAAGGAAATACACAAAGACATATGCAAGAATTACTTCGATATTGATCGTAATTCTACTCTTACTTTTGGATTTACAATTGTAACTCCCCAACAACTGTTAAATCCTGTTTTATATATATCAATTATATGTTTTTGTACCGGGTGCGTCGAAAAATCTTTAGACTTTCAATTTAAAACTTTATCAGAATGTATTTCAGGAGCCAGTTGTTATAGGGTATGTCAATAAAATAAAAATAACTAATAATATGTCTTGACTACCCTAATCATCGATGTAGCCCCCTTGGCAGCAATGAGGATCTTGCTTATCTTAAAATGGTATATGAGACGTACGCTATACGCAAATTATAACAAAAAAGCAAAAGTAATGTCAGAAATTATTTCTATAATCTAATGATTTAAAATATATATATTATTCCTTTCAATTTTGAAAAGGACCTTATATTAGAAAGTAATATTTCAATTTACTCGAATTATCTTATTTATTTATTCATTAATTATTTATTTTTTTTGGAAAATAAAGGTATAATTTATTTTTTTAAATTAAGCACGAGTTTCATTGGCATTGCAGGGTTTACTGCAACCCTGGTAGCATGAGGCTACTCCTAGTAAATATATTTGTACGTCTTTTACTGAGAAATTTACTTCCACTACTAGAAGGAGTCTCAAAAACCATATATCTACACAAAATACTGACCATTTAAGTAATGTTATGTGAGTCCATATTGATTTGATCTAGTATAGTCTTAGGGACGGTCTTATAAGTCCTTGGAAACGTCTTCAAGGCTGTCGATTCTTCGGACTGTCAGTAAAAGAACTGATAAAAAAATTGAGAGACTTTTGATTTCTTGATTAGACAATTGGGAATATTTTTATTCATAGTAAGAAACCAATTATTTTGGCTGATGTTTACATGTGAAACAATTAATTATTTTCATTATATAACACCTGTCACGTCTTTGCTTTTGTTGTATTTTGCCCCCTTTTCTCAAAAAAAGAAACAAAAAAAAACCCAAATGAGTTTGTTGTAGCCAAGCAATTCTTCCCAACAACATATCTATTGTTCAATCGTTGGTAACAAGAGCTAAGTCGAATTCCACCAATATATTTGAATAATGATAAGTTCATCACTGTAGCAAAGATGAGGGAAATATATATTTTTTCATTGAAGAATTACTTCGTTTACCCAAAACAAAAATGTTTTTTGGAGCTCAAGGAGACTATTTATGGGGTTTGAGTTAAAAATAAAAAAGTTACTGGCGTCTTAAAAAATAGCTATAAGAGTACGGATGTTTTCCAAATTCATACAAAATCAAAAAAGATATATGCAAAAAAAGGAATCAGTAAAAATTGCAATTTTTTTTTTTTTTTTTTTTCAGACGAAAAAAAAATGGATTTCCAATGAAATATTTGATTTCAAAATAAAAGTTTGTAGAAATTTGTCTAACAATTTGTTTGCATATAAAGATGAGACATAATAATTAATGCGTAACTGAAATATCACTCATTTTCTGCATAATTTTCAATTTTTTTCATTCTTTTCTTTTTTTCCTCAAACGTCAATTTTTAAGAATAAATCCCATAAAACGATACATTTTGGACATAAAATTATAACTTCTAACATCACAAGAATATAGTATTTTCAATTTCCAGAATATTTTATTCCATACTTTTTTTAATATTTACCAAAATGAACCAGTTATTGAGTATTATTCTTTCAACGACATTATTTCTATAACTTTTTTTATCTTTTGCAACTACGAAAAAAAATTGGAGTAGGTCTGTGTTCCTCTTTACAATGTCAATAAATTATATTAACGTTCAGGACGGAAACTTTTCAAAACACCCTCGTATCTGTGTACATATCTCACATATATAATTTTTATGAATTATTGATATGTTTAAATGCATTATAACTACAGCTATTATTTTCTACATACCTGTATAATATATATGCAAGTATTTAATTTCAAGCCTTTACATAAATTTTAAGTTAATAGATGCATATCTTCTACTAACAGTGTACACACATATGTATATATAAATTAGAATATTTCCTATAATATTTGACCTCCTCAGCTTGCAAATTGGAGTGTGAAGGTGTAATAGAAGAAAAGTTTGACTTAAATGTTCTTTTTTTTTCCAAAGGAAAAAAAGCTCTTTCGTCTCTCTGAGGGATCTCCTTCAGTATTCGAGAGTTTTTGCTTTGTCATAAATGACCCTCTCATCAAAATTGGCACATACCTTATTTTGATTAAGAGTTACAAAAAGTTTTATAAAATAAGATTTATTCACCATAGAGCAAAAAAGTTGATACGTAGTTGACCATGTTATACATATCAAAATATTTATAATGATATTTTTCGAAGAAGATTTTGGATGTGTTGGAATTAAAAGAAAAGGCATGGGCGTACCCATTAGGCCCACATGAGATGGGAAGAAAAGTGACGATTGGGAGGAAACTACTCTCCAATTAAAAAACAATTGATATATGTAAGCAAGGCTGGGATGTCGGTACATAAAATTTCCAACTCCTATTATATAAATGTAGAAAATAATTCTGCCAGGTATACAGAAAGTATTTTGGAATATAAAATGTTAAACATGGTGAAGAAAAAATTAAATGGATCAAAAGTTTAATTACTTATATTAATTGCTAGTTCATTCATAAGTTTTCTTAGAATGATTTATGCACTCGTAACCGAGGAACAACGATTCACACAGCCTCACACTGCAACGTTACACTTGTTACTAATTACATTGACTATTCACAATACTAGTGACTACACTCTACGTAACATATAGACTATGGAACACGTTTAAAATTTGGGATGTAAACTTATAAATTAGTTTTGAAGTTTCACAAATTTAAAGTATTTATAATTTATAATCATTAAGAAAAAAACTCAGTATAAGCCTAGGATTAAAAATAATTTTTATTTACATAAGTGATAACGCTTTTCGTAGCCGATAGTCTGAGCTGCTACTAATTTTCCGACTCCGCTGGAAAAAGCTCAGACTCAGGTTCAAGAGCCCGGCTTGTAAGTAAGAAGAATTGGGAAATGAAAGATATTCTTATAAAGGTGGTGAAATAACATTTAAGAGGATACCTCATGACTAATAAAATGAAGAATATAAAGTATTGGAGATTACTCAATAATACTTTCCTGAGAGAGTAAATGAAATATGGATAGAAAAAAGGTTATTTTGAAGAAGGGGGAAACCCCCTCTAATATTTCAAATTCCTTTGTTTGTTTTTTTACTTGTTTTTAGTTATATATTGTGCTTTTTAACTCATTTTTAATAAAGGGATATAAAAAAATGTGCCCCTCTGACACGGACTTAAGTCTCTTAAAAATATTAATACAGCTAGTGGACACAGTTTACTCTGAAATAAAATCCCAAGCATACCATGGCGCAGTCATTCGATGAGCCTAGCGGACTCTTGCAATAGCATTGGTCTTTTTCCCCACTATACCCTGTATAGAGAAGTGATGAGTTGCAATTAGGATAAGAAAGAGCCAAAAAATACTCCATTTAAACGCACAGCACACTTGGACTATTTTGACAGTGTGTCTGGGTACTTACTGCTGATAAATGGAAATTGTGGTTCCTCAAAAAATCTCATGGACCCATGGCAGTATCTATATCTTCAGGAAGTCAAAGTAGGTAACCATATAAGCAATAACCCTACCAGAAGTTGAACTACGGGTAGAATTAAGGATCGACAGTGGATTAATTACTTTCCATGTCCTTGCCGCAGGATATACAGTAGTACTTATGTTTATTTCCTTCCTTTAGGGGCTTATTTGCAGCTGATGTAATGAAACATAATGACAGCTAAGCTGCTCTCCTACTCAATAATATTTAAATAATCAGGATAACCATGTCATTTATTTATTTATTTTTTATCATATCGGCAGTTCATATTTTATACATCTCTAATCGTGATACAGCACAAAAAAATAACCATTTATTTTCAGTTATTTTAAAATCTATGAAGATGCGTAACTCTTTTCATCGCATCTTCAACCAAACACTCATAATGAATCATTATTTTTTTGCATACATGCATGTACCTACAATATAGGTATATGTACATAATATTTGCAAAAGCTACAATACATTTCTTGCAGAAAATTGTGTTTATACCTACTAATATATACTTATGTAATAATGTGCTAATTCATTATATACAAGTATAATGAATACAACGCTCATATTGCAGTAGTCTTCCAACACTTAATATCCCTGTGCAGTGCGCATTAACAAATGTTTCTTTATGTGAGAGAGAATTGGTGCTATCAAATACATAAATTAAAGAAAAAGTATATTTTTTTACTATGAAATATATCCACATAAGTAAATATATATAATAATAATAATTAAAATCAACAGTACTTGACGAATTATTGTTCTAATTCCAATTATAATCTCCTGCTTAATTAATGATTGTTTATTTTATGAATAATACACCTATCTATGCACGGGGGAATGAACGTTATCCAAATTTGGTATAGAAAATTTTTGATTAACTTGAAATAATTTCTTAACAAATAGGTGAAGAATAGGTTTTTTATATATTACATTAATACTTTTAGTGCAACTTTCAAAGAAAGGATTATATTACATAAGGGAGACCTGAGACGGTTTCAATTTTTATTTTACTTCAATTACTGTCAGCTGGTATGATTTGGACTCGCCAAATTTTAGTACAACATACCTACATATGTCCTCTTCTTAATTTAATATATTTATGGATTACACATGGGAATATTCATTTGGTACAAATGAATTCAAGCCAAGAAAGTAATTTATCTTAAAAATGCCTAAAAATGAAAATATATTGAGTTTAGAAAAAGATACAAAATTAATAAAAAAATTTAATCATAAAAATACACTTTTACACAAGTTTTGTTAATCCTACTATTAATGAGGGGATTGTTGCAAGAATAAAAAATTACTCTGAACGATAATAGTCCCAAATGACTATAATCCCGGATATTTCAGAATTCAGATGACTGGGAGAAAAACTGAGATCATAGATAAATTCGATTGTTGTGTTCAATTCCTTTGTACAAAAAGTTATTTGTGTAAGTCCCTATTGAAATTATATGGAATTGGGGATTGACATGGGAGGAATTTCTGTCTATTTAATAGAGCCCCAGTGGGCTTTGTGATTAATTCCTTCACCCACACGAGTTTTGGAGCTGATTTAATATAAAGTAATGACAGCTCTCCTCCCTAAATTTCTTTAAATTGTTTGGGTGACGACGTTAATTTCGGATTATTTTAAGGTCTACCAGTTATGCACCTATGAAATGAGACTTTTTTTTAAAACATTGAACGTTTATTGTGAAAAAATGATTACAAATTATATTTTCAAAGTATGCGCCTTCGCTAGCCACACATTTTTCTTATATTTCAGACAATTTATGAATGCCTTTCCAAAAAAAAAAGTGTTCGTGCAAACCACTCATCGATCCATTTTTTGGCTTCAACGTGAGAATCGAAGCGTAAATCATTGAGTGCATGGTTCCATCGATGCAAACAAGTGATAATCGGAAGGCTCCAGGTCTGGTGAGTAAGCCGAGTTGTACGATTCAACAAGCTGGTGGGCGGCTATAGAGCGATGCGGTGGTGCTTTGTCATCAAGGAAAATTATCTTGTGTTGCCTGGCTTCATATTTTGGGCGTTTTTGGCGTATAGTAAGGTTCGAATCGGCCAATTTTTGTTGGTAGCGATCACCATTAATAGTTTGACCGAGTTGTACAAGGTCATACCATATAACAGCACACTGGTCCCAGAACAGACGCAGCATTGCCTTCTTTCCGAAACCAGCTGGCCTTGCGATCGTTTTGGCCTTGCTGCCACGTCAACATATAATATTTTTCCATTCGGATTCTTGAAATAGATTCCCTTTTCATGGCCAGTTACGATTTGATGTAAAAAGGACTTGCTTTTGTACCGTGCGAGCAGCATTTTACAAGTCGTTTTTCGGTTTTCTTGCTGCCTTTCCTTCACTTCAGGTGGCACGCAACTACCGATCTTTAAAAAAAACTTTTAAACGTTTTCCAACGGTCCGACGGTCAACATCCCAATGTTCTGCGAGCTATTCTTGCGTTTGACCATCATCTTCATTGAGCAATGCTTGCAATTCGGAGTCTTCAAACTTTTTGGGGTGCTTAGAGCATGTCCAATGTAAGCTTCTACAAGCATTTCATGTGCTTGAGAAGCATTTTTCTTCAATTGGTAACAGAAAATCAATGATGTCCGTACATCGTAGTTTGTAGGCACAAAATTAGACATTTTTACGAGCGAAAAAAGTACGTTGTTGAATGAAACTATACAGACAATGAATTAAATATTGTTGACACATGTAGAAATAAGCATATAGATTTTTGGATCGGTTTATAATGTATAACTGGTGGCACCTAGGAACCAAGCCGAAACTCTCATTTCATAGGCGTATACCTAGTACATACCAGCAGGCTATATATTTAGCATCATTGATCAGAGATAACTGATCAGTACTAAAGAAAGGAGAAATTAACACTAAAAAAAGCTGACTAAAAACATGTAATTATAAAGTATGGGTTGGATTGTGATAATGTAAAAGGATATAAGGAGAATAATTTCAAATATCAAAACTTAAAGGGGAACTAGAAGCCTTACAAGAAAATGGTTTTTTTGAACTTTACAAAACGGGGGAAAAAAACTTGAGACCCTGGATGATATACTCTCCATCGAAAGAAGCCGCGTTTTGTTTTTGTTGTAAGCTATTTTCAAATGAAAACTACAAGTTTTGCTCTGTTGATGGTTTCAAATCTTGATGTAATTGAACCATAAGATACAAGAACATGAATCTTGTCTTGCAAATGAGAATGCAATCACTCAGTAGAAAGACCTAGAAATCCCCATTTTCAATGGCAAGAGAATGGGTACAAACACCGAATCCTTGTTAAAAATGAAACAAAGAAATGGAAGCAAATTCTTAGTAGATTATTGGACATCATTATGTTTCTTGCTAAACAAAATCTACATAGCTTGACAAGGCCATAAAGAACATATTCGAGTTGGGGAGGAAAATGAAAATAAAGGAAATTTTCAGGATCTTGTTCAACTGATGTAAAAATACGACCCAGTTCTGCGTGAACATTTGGTTTAAGTAAGAATTTCTAGATATGCAACTTCCTATCTCTCACCACTAATTCAAAATGAATTGGTGAACCTCCTGGGAGACCAAGTAAGAAACAAAGTTATCGATGAAGTGATCAGGAGTAAATACTACTGCATTATTTTCGATAATACTCCAGACATTTCTCATATAGACCAAATGAGTCAGGTGTTAAGATAACTGACAATGAAGTAAAAGTAGAATAATCCTTTCTTCGTTTTATGGAGATTAAAGTGCAAAAATGCGTAGCAAATGGCATCAATGATTCTTGAACAATTAGAAATGGACGACATTAACATTCAGGACTGTCGTGGACAAGCATTTGATAACGCAACAGTAATGGGAGGTCATCTATCTGGTGTTCAAATACGCATCAGGGAAGTTAACCCAAATATTGTATTTGTGCCATGCAACAATCACTCTCTGAATTTAGCAGCTGTGCATGCAGTTTTAGTTATTACAAATTCAGTTACATTTTTTGGCACATTGGACCGTTTATTTTCATTCTTCTCAGCCTCAAGTCATCGATGGCATATTTTAATTTAGATAACTGATGCAACTATCAAACGAAACGAGATGGAGTAGTCGATCAGATGCAGTGAAAGTTATTCACGCTAAATTCACGGAAGTCATGACTGCGCTTGAACGTTTGAGGGAAGATTAGAAATCGCAAATACGAGGTCCGATGCAGGTTTAATTATTCAGGTGATGTTTCCATTTTCTTTCTTGACATTCCTTGGTCTTTGGAGAGATATACCTTGCAAAACTAATGACACTCAAAAGTTATTCCAAACGAAAGGACTGGACCTACAAGAATGCCCCTTAAATTATCGGCCTTGAATGCTTCTCTACTTCAAAATCGAGACAAAATAGAGGAAGATGCGTTGGCTTATTCAACAGAAAATTTGCTTTGATATGGTAATCAGCACAGAGCGTCGAATTCGCAAAAAGAAAAGAATAGGATACAAAAAAAGTATCGATGCCGCTCAAAGTTATAGCTGCTGAACAAAGAAGAGAAATGTTGTCAGTGATATATAAACTAGTTGGAGAAATTTCCTCTATATTCGAAAGCCTCCAGAATATTGCAAAGAAATACATCTTTCCCACACCTTCCAAACTGTTAGACAAACACTACAATTGTAATTTAGATGCTCTTGATCATAATATTCAGAGAGAATACTTTCTCATTGAGAGGGCAAGACTGTAAAATTATTTTGCAACTGCTGATGCTGAAGAAATGTAAAGGCCTTTACAACTTTTTCAGTTTATTCAAAAATATAATCTTACTGATTCAGTGTCAAATATAGTAATAATTTTAAGAATCTTTTCAACTCGTGCAATTTCTGTGGCTAGCTGCGAACGGTCGTTTTCTAAACTAAAACTCATTAAGAATTACCACAGGTCAACAATGAGGCAAACAAGGTTGGCAGATTTGCAATACTTTCCATAGAGCGTGACCTTGTGGAAAAAATTGATTTCGATGAGATCATTCACAATTTTCCGAATCGCAAGGCACGTAAAATCAATTTATAAACTTTTGTTTTTAATTAATTCACCTTCTTTTCTTCAACATAATATTATAGTTTTTTGTGTATAAATAACACAAATAAATTTGAATTAAACAAAGAGTTTTTTTTCTTGCTTGACATACCTATATTATTCCGTTTTTGGCTTTTCAAGTTTTATTATAATTTGTAGGGGGCGGCACAATTAAAATCCGCCCCGAGCGGCACATTGGCTAGTTATGCCACTGCATACACCGCGCAAGTAGCAATACGAGATTTAATATAAACACGGGCAGATAAATAAAAGGACAACTACAAAACACTAACCATATAAACACACAGATAAGCAATGATGTAAACAGGTGTTTTTTTTAGGTGGACCATTATTTTGTAATTGGTGGTATAAAGAAGGAATTTTATTTTCCTTAGACGTTGTTATTATTATTTAATTCATGAGTAGTGAACATCCTTTCATAAAAAGATTCAATTATATTCCAAACTCATAAAAGAGGGAACATAACCTTGAGGATTTGTCTTGGAGTTATAATTGTAAGTCCTTGTTGGACTTAAAATAAAATTGGAGATCGACATTGGATTAATTTCAGCAAATGTCCTTGATTATATCCTTCTCTCCTTTCTCTCTTGTCACAGCTGATTGTAACTGATCTAATGCAACGTCATGAGTATTATGCTTTCTCTCCTCCAATAGATTCTTCAAATTGTCAGGGTTACCATGTTGATTTTTGGTTTCTTTTTTAACATGTCCATACCATCCTGGATTTGTATCTTTACAAATCACTATTGGCGTAATAATAATACTAACAGTATCAAACACAATGCGATGAAAATTACAGCACACTTGTTGCAACTGTCCCCTTTGTTACTGAGAGTTACAATAACTCAAATGTCTACCCACAAAGTGAGATTTGATACAATTATATTAACTGATAGCAAAGTAATCAATACTTCAAATTATATAAGTTATAGGAACAAAACACTTATCATCAAATCTCGAAGAAAAGTTTACAAAAGCATAGTTTTTTTGTAGAAATCAATCGGCATTATATTATACAACTGTGATGTACAAAACTTTATGCTTGTTTCGAGAAAAAGGAACTATTGCAACCGTCTTGATATATACATTAATCAGGAATTTTTATCAATTAAGAAATAAAAAAATATCGCATTCAATCATGAATGGTCTATTCCTTCATAACACAAGAAAGAAAGAAAAAAAAATAATGATAGGCTTTGAATTCCAATAACCTAGATAATTATAAACCAATAAATATATATAAAGCATGCAAATATCTTAATTGCAATTAAATATTATAATGTGTACTTTCTAAAGAATACATTAAAAATTAATGGATATCTCAAAAGGTGTTATTGAATAAATTTAAAATAGTCAATTGTTTCTTCCTTTGGTTCGCTGTAAACGATTTATAGAGTTGTAAATCATATGATCTGGCGCTATGTATAAAAATAACCGATAAATGATATATTAAACCTGATCATTTGAAGACTATTTGGAAGGAGAGCAGCTTAGCTGTTATTGCGGTTTATTAAATCCGCTACAAGAAACTGTAAGAGGAAAAAAATAAACATAAGTAGGAATTACACATATGTGGATCCTCAAATCTACTATGAGTGAGTCCAGCGAAGATTTACTCTTATAAATCCCCACCAAATCCTTTGTATTACTCTCCATCTTTCACAAGCCCAAAGACACACACAAAGTGGCTTTATATACTTATCTGGTCTCTCCTCAGCACGTCGTTACCTTTAATATATCATACAACCAAAGTTGGTAGTTGGCTAAATAAATGAAGTATACAGGGTGCGTGGACAAAATCTGCTGCTTCAAAAAACAACAACTACACGCTTATTTTATAATATTTATTGATAAAATAAAGACAAATATCTTTATTAGGATATAGAGCAGCTACCTATTCAATGTAGTCGCCGTCTGCAGCTACGAACCCCGCTCAATGCGGCTACGAAACCGAGAACAGGCATTTAGGATCTCCACTATCTCACTGAATTTTTCCTTGATGCAGGTGATGAGAGACTGATTGGTGTTATGGGAAGAGCGGTTGGTCATGTTCTCCACGTAGGACCAGACAAAGTAGTCCAACGGGTTCAAATCCGGTGACTAGGGAGGCCAAGAGGAGAAGGGTACGAACGCAAAAGCATTGCTTTTCAGCCATTCCTGCGTCCGCTTAGCTTTGTGGCCAGAGCCGAGTCCTGCTGCCACATCCACGCGCCGACAACAGACTTACCATGGCTCTCATGGGACGCTGGGGGTCCTCATCGGTGATGTCCCTGGCATTGTTGATGAAGGTGACATCCCGAACAATCCTGGTGCTCTTTTCCTCCTTCTTCTTCCTGTCAACAACGTCCATCGGATCCGATGACTCCCCCAGCTTCCGCCTGAGACTTCTGACCGTTCTAACTGGCATTGACAGAAGGCCAGAGATGTCAGCATTGCTTAATTTCATGTGATCACTAAGCATCATCTGAATAGCAGCGCACCTACGATCCCTCTCATTGAACATAATGACTTTTCTTGGGCACTTAAAATGATGCTATCGCTACAAGTGTTTTTCTATATGAACAATAACTGTAGCCTATGACCTGGGAAAAATTTTAACTCTAAAAACAGACAGATCAGACATTAGCTGGTGGAGTTATGTTGTCTTTAAAACGCGGCAGATTTTGTCCGCGCACCCTCTAGTAAGTCTAATGAATGTTTCGGGAGTTATAAGTGTAAGTCCATGATGGAATCTATTTTCAGATAGAACATATTAAGCGATTCGAATTCATTACAATAAGAAACAACAATTATTTCAAAATTAATTACAAAGGACTCCAACTTGAAGTAAAGGAAGATCTTCAATTATATGTGGAAGATACAGTTATGCTATAATATATGTGTTTGATGGCGAAACTTCCCAGGGGGAAAACTGCAGAGAGCTTAACTTCCGGTCACAGATAGAATCAGGGTATCTTTGAGAATCGACAAATAAGAAATTTCTCTTTATGTCCTCACTTGATCCGGAATGGGATTTCCTTCTTCTCATATCTGTAAGCAGCTGATATAGTTAAACATCATAACTGTACAGCAGTTATGACTCCAAGTTAATTTTCGAGTTTTTGTTTTTTTGTATATCGGAAATGCTTGCAATGTACAATACTTTCTTAAATATATATAGAAGGTATACAGAGGCGTCTGCAGGTTTATATTTTGAGGGGCTTGGTTTTATAAAAATTTGGGAAAAATTTATAAATCCAAATTTTTTGTATTAAAATATTTAAAAAATTATATTTTTGGGAAAGAAATTTCAAATATTAATTATTTGGGGAAAAACCCACAGTTATTTACAAAAAACTAAATTTCAAATATTAAATTTTTCCGGGAAAAATTTCAAAAATCCAGTTATTGAAAAAAAAATTTTACAGATACAAATTTCAAATGTTAATTTTTTTGGAAAAAAATCACAGCTATTCACAAAAAATTAAATTTCAAATATTAAATTTTTTGGGAAAAAAATTAAAAAATCCCCATATACTAAAAAAAAATTCCAAAAATTCATAGCTTTAGGCAAAATATTATTTTTTTTGGAAACAAATTTACAACAATCCACAGCTATTCCCCAAAAAGAATCAAATATTCAATTTTCTAGCAACAAGCAAAATTTCTTAATTTTGGGGAGGGATACAGCCCCTCCGGCCCATCCCCTGTGGTCGCCCCTGGTATATGAGCCCTATTTTCTGTAAATGTAAATAAATTCAAGGAACATAGTCATAAACCATGATTTTTTTATTTATTTAGCACCTCGTAATGCTATGTATTTCACAATTCATATTTTATGAGATTTTTGATGTAGTCACTTAGGAATGCGTCAATGGATGCCACAGTAACATATAACAACATAAGATGGAAATCCTTAAACAATAGAGAAAGAAAAACTTATCCGCATAGCAAGTTATAAAACACAGATTTTTTTTTATCTTTAAAAAAAAAAAGATATGGAATCTCCCAAATAGTAATATTACTATAACCTGAAAGTTCTAAGAAAAAAGTGATTTACTCAGTCAGGAATCAAGGATTTATTATTATTATTTTCTTTATTTTCAAATCGTTTTTCTTTTTTTATGTGCATATATATTTTGAAGTAAAATTAAATATTAATTTAAAGTGTTAGAGAGATGGAATGTGAAATAGCTTGAGTTTTCAGCTCCTTATTTTCCCTTATGTATATAATATCATAAAATGAATCAAACTTTATGAATGTATAATGAATCTTAATTTGATTAAAAAAGTCAAGAAATGAAGCAAACTAAAGAAAATAAAGGAAAAGAAGGGTAGAATTGTACAAAAGTTGAAAAACATATCAATCAAAAGTTTAAAATGTATCCAAGACAGAAACATTAGCTGTTTAAATAATATAATTTAAAAATGGTATCCTAATTCATAAATGAATTTCATTTAGCTCATTGTATGCAAAAAAATGTTTAATATGTACATATAATAAATCTCCTAAACATAACATATACTTTACAGCATGACGACCCTTTGGATCAGAGGAGATAACAAGGGTCAATTGCCCGAAAAATTACCCCAAAAACCCTGGAAGCCCATCAATAAATATAAGTTCTGTGCTCCAATATGAAAAGAATATAGCCATAACATTTGTCTGTTGATCTGTTTATCCCTTAGATGTGTTAACTTGATTGACGCCATAGGTCCTGTTTATTTGCCACTGTTAACTCTCTGTGATATTTATCCATCCCAAAGACTTAAATATCAATGTAATCGATTAAATGCTTATATTTTTGATTCACTTTTAATACAAATTCATAGTCTATTCTAAAACATATGTACTTCCTTTTACAAACTTTTGGAGGGATGGTACTTAATTAATTTCTTTAGTTATTTACGTATTATAGAATTAACTATTGAGGTTTCAAATCATGATTTTTATGGGTTCTTATTATTAACGACACAGGGAGTAACCATAGAGATAAAATATATAGAGTGCAAGCAAAAACAAGGTCAATTTTTTGAAGCCAAAAGTGAGTTGGCCAAAACAATGGTCATTTATACATCAATCACTCCAGCTCTTGTATGGAATCATCCTATTCTGTTATAAAAACTAAAAAAATTACATAAAGAACAATGTAATCAAATGTACAATATGGTGAGGAAGATAAAACTATTTGAAGCGCCCTCTATGTTGGTAACATACAACTATTTATTACTACTACAATTTGAATGTTTTGGTCAACTCCGACGACGTACTCTTTGACCAATTGAAGGCTATTTTTCTTGTTAGTAGAATAGTAATTTAATGAAAAAAGGGAATTAAATTAAAGCAATCGTCTAACGATTGTCTTAAAGAATTAAAAGAACTTTTTTATTCAGTTATTATTCTGATGACATAAAATAAATAGATATACCAAAAGAAATATTTAAACTTCTAGAGACCTTCATTACAAAAAGGCTTAAATTTAATCCCTCTTTCACGTAATAATTATTGTACTCTAAGAAAATAGTCCTTTACGAGTAACTTTTTTAAAATAAACAAAGATGCAGTGTATTTTCCTTGAACCTGTTTTCATTAATTTTGATAAGTTGACTCTTGTAAGTTTTAAAACAGCTGATTCTACGTATTATGAACACAAAATTAATAGGATTTGGATTTTATATTAATTTATGTCAATTAAGGACCTTTGTTTAGAAATCGCGTCATTTCATACTGTGGCATTGATATTTATTTTGATAAAATTACCAATTCAATGTGTATACTAATTAATAACTATTATCTAACTAATAATTAACAGTAGACAACAAGAAAAATACTGATGGCAAGGTAGTATATGTCTTTTTTTTTTTTTTAAAGCTTTAAATCAATTTGCAAACCGCGACCGTTAGCCTGAGGAGATACAATTGTGCAGCGTTTTAACACTTTTTACAAGATGTCGTTTTTATATGACGTCACTCTTTCATTTTTCACTGAACTAGGCTGGGATCAGTGCCATGTCACTGGCTGGGATATAATAATAAAGAAAGCGCCCTTTACACTCTAAAATTGCTGTGGGGAAAAAAGAAATTGTTTATTCTTTGATTTTTCCTTTTTTGAATTTCCCACCAAAGAGAAAAGGCCGGAGTTTTCAATTATACTGAATCATTTATGGATTGTTGTTATTATTTTAAGATATATTTAATATTTAAGATACAATAGTGAATTAAAGTAGAGAAAAAAATATTCTCTAGCTAAGCTAAGTCCGTCTTCCGGACCTCGAATGAGCATCTTCTAAAAAGCAAGATATATTAGATAACATCATAATTACTAATTATATCTCCAAATAATAACTAAAAAGTATCTCTTTTCAGCAGTTGATCATGTTGAGCCTCATTTAGCAACTTGATTTAAAGCTTTAATCAAAATGTGTCCTTTCCCTTTTGATAGTCGAGGTTGAGAGTAGATAAATAAGCTATTAGTAATGAGCTAAGTTAGTCAAAAAAAGAGGATGAGGGAGTATTATGTTTCATCAAAGACATGTTTTACTGAGTAAAAGATGTTATTGGTGTTTTATGTATGGTGTATTCGGCTATTAACGTAAGTAACATGTAGAATTTCAAAAGAAATAGTCTATAATTCAACATGTAAGGTTTCGTGAAATTATTTTACATTTGTACCGTTAAAAAAGGAATATCTTATATTATAAAGATATTTAAATTATGTTTCACAAAGTTACATATTAATGGTATAATAAAACATTTCTTGGAGTGATGTATAACAGACATAATGGAGAAGACTACAAAGGTTTTTTTTGCTCATTATCTATAAAATGGATTTTTGTTGAAAATGAGTGATATTGTTTAGATTATAAAGCTGATCTAAGATACAAAGCTTTAATCCACCGAATACATATGTTTACTTCAAAGAAAATCAAATTAACAACCTTTACTTCTTTTGAAAATAAAAAGACTGTTTTATAATTGAGTTAAAAAGAGATTTATATTATATTTATTTATATGTTATTTGCCTTCTTAATATATAAGTAATAAAATTATATAAGGAATTATATTGGTACATATTATATACGTTAATGAGGTCAGGGTTCCTTCATCTCTGTATAGTGGTTGTTAAGGAGACTGCTTTTTCTTTGTTAATGGACAAATGTATACAAGAAAAGGATCAATTATGAAAATCCAGCTCTCTTTAACGGATCCAATATGTCTTTAGAAATGAATCAAATCATTTCTAGGATACAACAGAAAAATGTGAATTCAAACTTAGGAAATCAATTAATTTTCTGGATAAAATAGCAAGCTTGTATATTGAGTACAAAATGGACGCCGTTCATACTTTTCTTTGATTTTTAAACTCCTGAACGGAATTATATGAACATTTAACTTTTATCGTGTCTAAAAATCTCTCATCCGAAAAGAAAATAAGAAAATTGACAATTAGGTTATCCCTCCCAACTATAAAAATGATAATTCAATAGCTGTTTGGAAATGTTCGACCTCAAATTCAACCAATCAACGTTCAAGACACTGATTCTGAGAAAAGAAATAGAAACATCTAAAGCTGACAGCAAATGCATAAACTATAGTAAGTGAGGTAACACTGTTCATTTCTTAGACCCATTTTATTATTCTCCAAAGACATCTTTTACGTTAGGACAAAAGCAAAAATCCAGTGGACATACAACGACCACGTGATCAATTATTTACTAAATTTTATTGGCTATAAGAATAATTTTCTGCCCACTTTATTAAATGAGGTCATATGTGGTATCTTAAAAGGGATATCCCGTGAGAAAAATCGTTTTTTCGTAGATAAAATAAGTTTGGCAAAAAGTTGGTTGTACCTTTTTTTTTTTAACAAATGAACCAGAAAAAATCAACAGATGAACGAAAAAAATGTACAAATTAACACCTGAAGAGAAAAATGTTAGAAATGAATGGGAAATGTGCAAACGGGGTCAAGTCTGTTTTATAGACATGGAAAAAAAAAGAATATAAATTCAGATTAAAGATCATTTCATTTATTTAATCAAATGATTTCCTGGTTAGAATTATTAAATTATATGTAATTGAAATAAATTATAAGCAGTCTATTATTCCATCATATATGAGAAAAACATTCAATGTATGTATTGAGTATATTATGTAATATTGAATAGGAACATAACATTAATTGATGCAATGAAATTTTTTTGTGTATACCTGGAATGAATAAAACTCCCTCAGGGGTGGATAATATACATAAATATGTATGTACATTTGATCAAATGTATTAAATTGAATCTTATTTACATATATACAGACCCTGATCAAAAGATCACATTCTGTAAATGCATTTCTCAGTATTATTATAAAGTAAATAATATTGACTTTAATTAATTACAAATCATTTTATGTAAGAATTTACTCTGATGATTAGTTGTAATTAGAATAAATGAAAGTTCAACATGTCATTCCTCGTTATCCATATTATATTTCACAACCTTTCCACTAAAAATAAAAAAAAAACAGAAAAAAGGCCCAAAAATGTTCATCCGCCAATTATTCAAAACTAAGGAATTATTATTATACGATTCTTCAAAATTATTGACAAGTGTCAAAGCTTGAGTAAAATCCTTATATTATTAAAATATTTTTTTCCAAGGCAAGACATCTTTATTATACGGCCACAGATGACGTCACTTTATCATTTTCCCTTATGACGTATATAAATTTTACTTCCATCTGCATAACTTCCCTTGTTGATTTAGTTAAAAACGTTTTTTCTAATTTATCAAATGCATCCTAAATTTAGGGAGACGCCATTAGGGGAGGCTCAAAAATGGGGGACATCAGAAATGCAAAAACGCTCTATTTAAGTATATTCGATGCCCCTAACCATCCACATTTCATTAAATGTTTATCATGTCGTTTCGTAATTGAGTTCAAGAAAATAATTTCTCCCCATCTCGTTGTTCTTTTATATACGTCCTTCGATCACTTAATATATAACTTTCACAAAAACTAATTTAAATTCTACAAATTAACATTCAGAACACTGATAGAAGGAAAAGAAACAGAGGCATACCAAATACAATTTAAAGTATATTGTTAGTAAAATAACATTACAGTGTCAAAGAACGTTTATATAAAACTCAAAAATAAGAAACTTTCCTAATTTCTTTTTAATTCAATTACATGGTACAGTATTTTCCTTAATGGTTTTTATAGCTATTTTTATAAGTAGGTATTCTGTCATACTAATTGACATATCATGTTATTTGAAGTGATTTAATGTAAATTACATAAGAGCCTAACTTTATATGAGACAGGTCATTTATTTGGTTCTAGGATATTACGCCCCGGGCAGTTTCGCCCTGGGAGTTTCGCACTCAAACATATATTATAGCATAAATGTATGTTTTTACATATAATTTAACATTTAAAATTAGTCTCCCCCCACCCCCCAAATTTTTGCATTTAGTGTTGTAAAAGGAGAGCATTTAATTCAATTATAATATATTTTAAGATAGAACATATTAAACAGCTCCAATTCATTATAGTAAGAAAGTACAATTATTTAATGTTAATTACTCAAATGCCATAATTTCATAATTAATTACATAGGACTTCAAGTTGAAGTAAATGAAGACCTTAAATTATATGGCATTTATGCTATAATATATGTATGAGAGCGAAGCTTCCCACGGCGAAACTTCCCATGGGGAAAACTGCACAGAGCTTAACTTCCGGTTACACATTTATTTATCCTTTTCTCTTATATAAAGGCATATCATACTTTATACAGTGTACGAAGTAAAATCGTGGATTTGACTTTAAATCACTTTAGGCTGAATATTTTTTAAAATAGTAGGTTGCAATATTAAAAAAGAACAAAAATAACCTGAAATGATCAACAGTTGTCATCATGGAGGCAAAAAGGCAAAGGGTATCTGGTTTGCTCCACTCCTAAGGGAGTGTCGACGAGATCATGAAAGTCATAGGGTGATCCCAGATTCTTGTTTACAAAATTAAAATAATGATGGTTTAAGGTAAGAGTCTTGAGAGGTCCCCAAGTAGCGGTAAACGCAGGAAAAGGGAACATAGAGTACATGGACACTGCCATGACCTAAAGTCCAACCAAGTCGATGAGGCAGCTTCCCAAGGCACTCAATGACTGGGAGGAGCTATGTGAAGGATTTGGAAAAGATTTCTTACATATGATTACATCGGCAACTGCTTCCCACATCATCCCATGTCAAACGGCTCAAGAGAGGCTAGAAAATGTTGACTTGGTTAAAGCATAAATGTAGGATTAGCAACCTTCCTCCTCAGACTGTTTGCCCCACAACTAGGCGACTTAGGACGTAGTCCAACAGAAAGCTTGTGCTACCCCTTGCCAAAATTTTGGTGACCTCAAGGCCTCCTTCGAACAGAAGTGGGCGGCCATGGCCGAAGCCTTCATCAAGAAGTAGTGGCGCTCTTCAGGCCAAGTTTAGAGGCCATGGTAGCAGCCTGATCAAATAGGAATGTAAAATACAATCAGAAAAATCAGATGAATAGTATAGGAATTTTAGATTCGGATCAGATCTATGTACATACATTCCTAAATATGTAAATGGTCATAGTTCTAAATAGGAGGTCCCGGAAATATGGAGTCTGTCTTTTTATATGAGTTATCCATTTTTTTATGGCAGTTATCAGAAAGACATTTTCATCCCCAAATGTACGAGTATGTATGACAATGTACTTCATAATTAGACCTTAAATTGTGCGTAGGTTTCATAGTTTAAAACTGTATAATATATACAGATGTACATTGTAGAATGTTAATACATATTTTTTAGTAAGTATTAGTGTTAAGACTCGGTCTAAGATCGATTTTTTCCCAGTTCGGTCTTCCATGATTTTTTCTATACTAATTTGGATCGATATTTTGGTCCAAATAGGGGCTTAAAAACGTGGACCGTAATTTAAATGATAAAAATAATTCAAACTATGTACTGAAATCAAATTGTAGGCCAAAATTATTTTCTAAAAAACGACATCTTAAATTTCTTTCCAGGCCAACCCCCCAACACTTTGATGTAGACAACTAAAACAGAACTACTGCCATTTTATAAAACAGACTTGGACTATTTCTCCAAGTCTTTGTTTCAACTATGTATGCAAGTTTTAAAAAAATGTTACCAAATGAATATACAAATGAAGAAATAATCAATAAGTTACATAGTAATTTAACGTTTGGTCTGATATGGTTATAATGTTTGTTGGACTGAGCTTATTTGGTGCCTTAAAAAAGTTCTGTTGGGATCGGTTATAAAGTAAATTAGGTACTTTTGATCACAAAGAAAAATAAGATCCTGATTGACCTCTTTTGAAATTCTATATAGGCCACGTCGTTACCTTTATTGTACCTCTCAACCTTTCTTCCGAAAAGAAAAAGAAAAAAGGCCTATAATCAGTTGGTAGTTAGCCTATTCTTCCAACTATGAAACTATTATTCAATAATATCTAGAAATAGTTCATAGCTTATCAAGACCTCCTTTGAATTATACCCATTTAGAACTCTTATTTGGGGACAAGACAGCCGATAACAAAATTTATTGTTATGTTTGTGAGGTAACATCATCAGACTGATTTTAAAGATTAAAACCAGACCCAAACGCTAAACTACAATGTAGAAACGGAATAACTACCATTTTATAAAACAGAATTATTGTTAGATACGTCATATATTTTTCAAAAGAGTGAAACCGAAAAAATCGGTCCATGGTCATAGACTGCAATCCTTCTTTTTCAAACCCCAAATGTATTCACGTAAAATACACTTTATAATTAAAAAAACAATGCTTAAATAATCCAACAATACATCAACTATAAAAAATGTTTATAGGATAACTATTTAAGAGATTATAACAAAGAAAAAAAAGATACACAAATTTTAACACTCTACTTCTGAATACCAGTATCCCATTCTCATCAAAACTGTCCATGATTGATATTGATACCTTTATTAAAAATCGATCTGAGACTGCAATCCTAACTGAAATACTGGTTCAAATCGGTTAAAAGAAATAACTGGAACAAGTCAACACACTAATATGTTGTTTTAAAAAACAAAAATTTAACCCAATTTATTTATATAAATAAAATCTGATCATTACATTTTCTACATAAATCATTTGAACTCTTTTCAAACGTATGACATTGATAAATTTGCTTTACTCTCTTTAACGGTATATAAATTTAAGAGATTTTGATTTTTTTTTTTTTTAATAGGAAGTCAAGCCTTTGAAGCAATGATGGATTTCAACTGTGAGAATATCATATCAACCTTCTAAGTAAATGTATACTTAAAGTAATGTCCCCTTCCTTCATCGGTTTTGAATTATTAGTTACAATTCATTCAGTCATAGTGCATACAAGCTGATATTTATTCAAACCAGGGTTCATTTGTAAACGGTTCTTAAACAGGTTATTCATATAGTTGTTTATAAATATGTCAAATAGTAGTTGAAATGTTGACCAAATAACTTACTCTACTCAATGACCGAGATATTGCATGGAAAAACATGAGATGTCGTTACAAATTCATTCCAATTAATGTTATCTTTTTTTTTTAAAGATATATTTAATTTCATTGGATTAATTACAACATCATATCAAATTTTTTATCAATGACGATTATTTCTTTGTATGATCAATTATAAATTAAATTATGTAGCAAGATGCTTATATAAATATGTATATATTTATGGCAAACGTGACGGATCCATTTTACATACGTCATTTTCATATTAGATATGGGGAATATTTTAACACAGAGACTCTCAGGTTTATATTGCTAGACAACGGGCCACATCAAAATATATCGGTCCTTAACATCACAAGTATTAGATATGCTACTTGACTTTTGATGAGATATATTTGAACTAACTCTCGATAGTATACGACGATTAATTGATATTTTTATCGTTCAGATTAGCCCTAGAAATATAAGTAAAAATGATAACGTATGAAGTAAAGTATGCCATTGACAATTCTAGGCACGTCATAACTTTTTGACAGGGCAGGGCACAAAGAAAACTGGATGCCTAAGCTTCTATATGCTATAAAGATTGATCTGCTCAGCAAAAATATTGTTCAAGAATTAACTTAGGGGGCTGTATTTTTGACTGGACAGCACTAGAAAGTAAATCCCTCTGTATGTTTTTAGCTGTCGTGGTAGTTTACAGCTCCCCTTCCTTCAGCAGCACCTTTGAAATATCTTAAACTTCTCAATAACTTGATCAGTTATATAAAGATCTATAAAACTTAAGCGGATGCATTCTCGGCACATTTTTGTGTACCTAACTGAAGAACTCGTACCATGGGCAATATTTTTTGATCAAGTTAAAAGTGACATCAAAACTTACATGGTATCGAAATTACTAATTTTAAAACAAAGACTCTGTAGCAAAAGGCATGGCTCAAAATATACCCTTTCAAATCAAAGAAACAGAATGCAAAAAAAAGTAGTTGGTATTTAAAAATTGACGAATGATTTATGTATTTATATGTGTAAAGTAGTTACTAATTCAATCATATAAAGATGATAATTAGTAAAAAAGAAAAACTAAAAAGGAAAAACTATTATTATTTTTCTTCTTATTTTCTCAGCTGATTTTTAATAATGTCTTTTTATTTAATAAACAGTCAAGATTAATAGAAATACAAAGTTAGACCATCATCATGTAAACGGGCTTGCTAGAATTTTCAATCTGATGTATTCTACCGACTGCTGGGCAAGACAGGCAGATTTCGACAGAACACGCAACCCCTTATAGTCTATGACGTCACTATTGCTAGAATTTTCAATTAAATGCATCACACGGACTTCTGGGCAAGAAAAACAAATTTTGACAAAACACGCAACCACTCATCTACTATGACGTCAATATTAAAAGCGTGGTGGAATTCAAACATCAGTCGTGCACGCGTTATGGTATAGCTTTGTATTTCTATTAACCTTGATAAACGATCTAGGCGCTATCACTTATTGCTTGATACAATCAAGGAAATGGAAGTGAAAAAAATATAAAACAAAATAATCTAAATTTGATTATACAAATATGTTACTTTTCAACATGCTTTTTTATAAAACCCATAATAAAAAAGTTTTTCTCCATACACGTTTAGAAATTGCAATTTTGGTAGAGGTAACAGTGATCCAAATTTCATAAAATTTTGAATTTGTGTTCAATTACCTAGTTGCAGTACCAAAATTAGGTTCGCCTGATTCTGATATGTTTGGAATAACTGCATCAATCTATTGTTCAAGTTCCCAACGACAAAAAAAATTAACTTTCTTATACAAATTCAGATGTTAAAGAACTTCATTTCCAAAATAAATAAAATGAAGAGGAGAGTCTACAATTTTATTTATAACTGTTTTTATTTATATGCTTGCTTTTACTTCCAATCTTAGAGCTTATGTCCAAAAAAAAAAGTAGAGAACCCCAATTATTTTTTTACATCTTATATACATACAGATTAATATTTCATAGGCACATTTGAGTCAGTTATAGACTTTACATTCAAATTAATAGGATTATTTAAAATATTCAAGAATTGTAAATATAGTTTAGAACCTTTATTTCATTTAAGAAATATATTTTGTACCTGATTTTTCAAATAAAATATATCAATTTCTCATCCTGTTATTGTAATAATCAATTTTAGCTAATTTATGTGGAATTGGCGGCGTTTCCAAAGGGTTAATAAGAATAGATTCTGGTAGAACTTTACGACAATTAGTCAAAAAATGCAAATATAGTAACTTTCAATTTTAAGAAAAATCATTCTAACTTGCTTTTATGATTATGGACCACACATATGAACTAAAAATATGATATCTCGATACGAACTCAAGTAGAAAAATTTTTGTACTCAAAATGTCAGAATATAACAATTAAACGTTAAGTATTCCATTTTAAAGCATTTCCATCATGTTTTCTCTCCTACATATATCGATTGTATCTCCTAATTTTTTGACCCTATCACATAGCAGACTCAATTTCTCACTAAACATCATGGATAACGATGAGTGGGGCGCTCGACCCATGCTGTCGTAATTTTGGGAATGGTCGAAGGATATTCTTAATAATACTTTATCCCTGACATTCCTAGAATTTTTGTACACGCAATGAATTCCACATCTTGAATGAAAATGTAAATAATATTGTTAAACAGTGAGCAAATATAAAAATGTTTGATTTTTTAAACAAAACAGAAGTGGAACCTCGCATTAATAATTATTATTTACATAAAGCAATCCTCAGCTAGCAATGACATCACAAAATGGTTTTTAGACTTATAATAATATATATATATACATGATATTATGATGTAATACAGGCCCGGCAAATGATTTTATGTGGTCCAACAAAAACTCCTTTGAAGTGTGATGAAGATTAAGTTTGTATGCATATTTAAATATATTAATGATTTATTAATAAAAATTAATTATTTTTCCTTAAATACATTAAATTTTGGAGATATATATAAAATCTTTATGTATTAAAATAACTTTAAAATATGGTATTTTCATAATGCACCCCTTGAGGAAATACGATTTACTGTGTGTATATGACCTTTGATCTGAAAAGTTTATTCTCTCTTGATTTAACAGTCAATAGATGCAGATATTACGTTATGTATACATTTAGTAGTGTTGAAACTCGGTCAAAGATCGTTATTTTTGGGGGTTTTTTTTTTTTTTGTTCTATCTTATGTAATTGTTCTAGACAGACTTGGACAGATATTTCGGTACCGACCGTAAACCAAAATTTATTCGTTTTCAAGCCGTCGACATATTTTTTCACTCTCTACATATAGACAATTTTTTTATTATATCTCGATCCCGATTTTCTGCCTACTCCTGATCTATGAGTTGTACAAATATGATTTACACAACAGATTTAACTCCATCTAACGTTATTGTCCCGATGTTCGCAATTTTAAAACACACATGACGTATTAAACAATCAATCTATAGAATCAGTCTAGACCGAATTTTAAATTAGACCAATATGGACGATCATTCATTATTTTCTTAGTTCTTATATTCCTCAATCATAGGTAGAACTGAAGGAAATGAAAAGATAGCTAGGACCATAGGGTAGAAAGACCGGTGTATCAGTCTTTAGGGCCGTTGAATAGTAAAAAAGATCGGACTGATAAAAAAGAAAGATTGAAAAGGGAGGGAAAGACTGATTAGGAAATCAGTCCTAGGACCGATCCAATACTAATATTTAATGATATTTTTCCATAGATTTATCGTCTATCAAAGTTGTCAAATGGTACTTTTTTCTTTTTGATTTACATTCACGAGGATTTATACAATTTTTCCTTCTTTGATAATTAAAGATGTACAATTTTTCTAAATCTTCATAAGTGTAAATGAAAAAGATAAGTATATTTTGGTAGCTTTGATAGACAACATATCTACTGACAGAGCTTACTATGAAAACTATACTCAATAATACGTTTGAATGTTCATAATAAGGAGAAATAATGAATAAGATCAATCATATCTAATAGGCTACCAATTATATACTTTTAAAAAAATGTATATTCACGAGGATTTCGACAATTTTCACATCACTAATAATTGTATCCCTAATTATAGGGCTGTTGAATCCCAGATGTTTGTCCACACATAACTCACATACTATAAGGTTTTTAAATCTGATTATTTTCCATCAGACCCTTGGATACTGATAAATATTAGGGGATTTTGTTCGTTACCAAAAAGTATTTTGCAAATCTATTGACCTAGAAGCATAGGATCAAATGTACCTAGATACATATATCCATATATTTTCACTGTTGATTGTATGAAGCTCATGGACGTGTAAACTACAAATGTTTCTTCCCAAATAGGAACTTAAATTAAGCCTTGTATCCTATAATATCATTCAGTGCATTAGTAGATTATTTTCATAGTGAATTTGTTTACTTACTAACAATGATATGAATGTCATTTTTTTCTCCTTCAATGAATTAAAGCTTTTTTCGAGTAGTTTAATATCAAATAGTTAAATAATTCAAAAAAAAAAGGCTATTATTACGCCAATTGCAGGCTGTATTTGGAAGATTCGAGTTGAAGAATTAAAACATTAAAAGTAATACATATATAAATTGAAACAAAAATGAGATAATGATATGGAATTAGTTAATTTGGTTTTTAAACATTCATTAAACCCAATCTAATAGGGTATTAGGGGTGAACGGAGTTCACAGCCGGGGCGTCGCTTTTACAGTGTGTCCAAAAATTGATGGTGGGTTTTTTTTTTTTTATTAATCATGAAATAACCTAAACAAGTGATTTTTTTTTTCGGCAAAAAACTTTATTTACTTCCCAATATGACGACCTTTAAGTTTAATACATTTTTTTGCGTTTTGGCATCCCATCATACAGATTACTCAAAGTAATTTTTTCCCAAGCTTTTGTCAGTTTTTTTTATTATTATTCATCGTCTGAAATTGCTGGCGCATTTTGATTGAGTTCCCTCTGGACCACTACTCACAAATTTTTAATGGGAGACAAATCAGGATTGTTGGCAGGAATCCAAGTTGTCTGAACACCACTCTTGTGCCTTTTTGGAGTGGTGAGCAGGGACACCATCCTGCTGGAAAATGGCTCTTGATGTGTCAGACAATATTTTCCTCTTCAAACGAGGTCCAGTTTCTTCAGTACGAGACAAAGCATACTGTTAGTATTATAATTATGTAAATGCTGATCTGTATATATATATATGTTTAGTGTTTTATGATTGAAGTAGTCCGTGTATATATTTGTCCTTGTTTGTTTATATTGAGTCTCGTGTAGGTATATAATATATAACTCTTTAGTGAGTTGATTAAAGGAAGTCATAGTAGTAAAATTTATTCTCCCGATATCCTTTTATATTAAAACAATCCAATACATACATCAGAGACTTGCTGATCATCTCTGTTACGTAGTATTCGGCCGTAACAGTTTGGTTTCGTGGAATCAGGTGAAGATCTGACACTTGCTGGTGGCTGATAACACCCCAAACCTGAATTTTCTGAGGAAATTTCAAAGTTGGAGTGGGTAACACATCTCCCTTATCTTTTGCCCAACCCCGATCTGTTTGGGAATTTGGAGCATGAAAAAGCTCAAATGGACTTTCATCACTGAAGAGGATACATTTCCAGCCATCTGCAGTCCAGTGTTTCGCTCACGACAGAATTGAAGCCGGGCCTTCCTTTGGTTTTCTGAAAGTTTGGGGTGCAGACGAGGTTTGTATGACAAAGCATTCAATGAGTGCCTCAGGTAGTTGTGGACAGATGACTTGGATATTGGATAGCCCTTTGAAATCAATCTTGCTGCAAGTTTCTTTGTGGATTGCCATTTTTTGGTCAATGATTTTGAAATCACCAGTTTAGGAACTTTGCTAATTTTTTTAAGACCGGGCTGATAGGATTGTAGTCTTTTTAGTTTTTTTTGGACTTATCCAACATTACCAAATATAGTAGTGTTCTCCTTACATGCTAGTACGTCTGAATTTTCCAATTCGGGAGAAATGATTATAGGAACATTAATATGTTTAGATTTTTAGTTTATTTTTTTTTTAGCATTCCGGTAGGTCATACTTTCTCCGACTCTAATGATAATCGATGATGCAAAATAAAGATATATGGAGATTAATATGATAGGTGAAGGATCAAACTAAACAACTGAAATGTTCGATAATGTTTCCATTTTCAATTATTCCATCTGTGCGCAAAACAGTTTATCTCATTATTTATATATAGCAAATTAAATAAGGACCTTATCTACTCTTAGAATTCTATAAGTATAAGAGCATTGAAAGTATCCATTTAGTAGAAAGAAACAGATTTTGCAGTAGTCATTAATTTTCTAAAAATAAGAAAAAGCAAAGCTTCTTCATAGATGATGCAATGAAAATTTGCATTAATCGTTATGTACCATTTAACTTATGGATATTCTTATATTCCTATATATAATTGTATATAAGTACATGTATATTTTAGGACTATAATGGTCCCTCATATGGGCCTAAAGTACGTCTTGTTCCAAACCCTGTTTTATCCTTGTTATGTGCTCTTGAAAACATTTCAAATTTATATGTATACTCTACAAGGCATCATTTTTAATAGGACTTGAGCAAACTAACAAAACATTCAGTACCCCAAGATGGCAAAGAGATAAAAGTCTTAGTAAAATAAGCAGTAAATTTAAGGTTTACTGGCTCATGATATGGGGCTTAAAATCCATATCTTCACAGATTATAAAGTGCCCTCTATAATGCATCCTTTTCACTAATATTAAAGGAAAGCACCATTAGTTTACAATGGGAATTAGTTTATGTAAGCTTTAAGTATCTTTGAAGCAAGTGAATAGGTTGTCATTATTCTTAATGTATGCCTAATTAAAGTATTTATTATTCTTAATAAAAATTGGGCAAAATTGATTTTTTTGCAAAGATTGTTTTAAATAATGTACATAACGTTATATTCTAATATCCAATAAGAAAATAGCTTTGGAAGATGTCGCAGATATGGCAAGTTATAGTAAACAAGGCTCAGATTCAATTAGATAACAGTAAAGTGCTTTAGGTTACCAATTGAATTCCTTCTGTAAAACTTTTAGTATCCTTCATTACTACAGTTCTTTGAACAAACAAACGCAGGAGAATAGGTTGCCAATATTTGTAATTTCGGTTTTATAAATATATATTGACAATGACGTCACTGACTGATATCTAGGATGATATCATTGAATCCTGTAACCAAAAGTTGACGGAACGTCAAAATTTGGGATTCGATACATCTTTAGTGTACAAAGTAGGGACACAAAACTTGAAGGATCATAATCAAATACGAAAAATGTGAATTACAGAGCAATCAATTTGGAGTAAATGCATAATCCCTAGTAGAGGCAATATGTAATGTACTTAAGTAAATATTGTCATTAGCATTATGAATCGCAAAGATAACAATTAATTTCGTATTATTCAAACATTCATAGAACTTTTTTTTTTTTAAAGTTTAGGGATTTATTTAAAAAAAAAAGATCATTCGAACAAATTATTATACTCCGGAGTAAAAAATTTAATTTTTCAAATTGGATACAAAAAATTGAAAAACACAAGCCCTCCCTCCCTCAATATAATCCTGCGGACGGCCCTGTATGTTCATGTTTGAAGATAATAAAATGTGTTTTTTGATTAAGTAAACAGCAAGAAAAAATACACTAGGGGCGTCCGCATGACTTTTTTTTTGGGTCTGGTTTTTGGAATTCTTTTTTTCAATATAATTTCAAAAACTAAAACTGTTTGGAAAAAGAAATTGAAAAATAAAATTTTCCTGAGAAATAAATCCAGAGCTGTATCCAAAAAATTAAATTTTTAGAAACAAACTGGAAAATTAATTTCCAAATATAAAATTAATAGGAAAACAATTTCAAATATTAAATTTTTTGGAGAAAATTTTCAAAAACCCATAGTTTTTCAAAAAAAATTAACTTTTTGGAAAAAATATTCAAACATCCAGAGTTCTATCGAAAAAAAAAAAAAATTGAAAAAATTATAGAATTAAATTTCAAATAATAAATTCAAATATTAAATCTTTCGGAGAAGTTTTTCAAAAATCCATAGCTATTCACAAAAATTAATTCTTCTGGAATAAAAATTTAAAAATCCATAGCTTTTCAGAAAAAATTATTTTTTTTGGAAAAAAAATTCTTAACCCCACATCAATTCACAAAAAATTTCAAAAAACCATAGGGATTTTTAAAAAATTCAAAAATCCATAGTTATACTCAAAAAATTAATTTTTTTGGAAAAATTATCCAAATATTAAATTTTTCGGAGAAAAGTTACAAAAATCCCTAGCTATCTACAGACAATTTATTTTTTTCGGGGAAAAAATGAGAAAATTTAATTAAAATTCCAATCTACAATTTTTCAAAACAAACTTCAAATATTAAATTTTCTAGCAGGAATCAAAAATTCCTGTAAGCCTCTCCTCCTCTCCCCCTGTACTCAAACACTTCAACAAATTACATGATCTGCAAAACACAAAAGAAATATTTGAAATAGCTTAAACCCATCAATAGTGATGAATCCTGTTTAGTATTTATTTAATATATACATAAGTATGTACATAATATGTGAAATCCAATTCTTTTTTAGTGCACAGTTGTTTTCAATTATAATCCATATTCATGTCCAGGATCAAAGTATGTCTGTTATTCAGTTCACGTGATTTATTAGATATTTATACATATCCATGTACATACAAAACACTCAGTATCGCCATACTCTCTTGTATTTACAAAAAGAGAAACAACACCTTTGAGCTATCTGATACCTTTCTCTCTGAAACAGTTACAACTAGGTACTTATATATATCAAAGCCGAAACTTGGATACCAGACAGAGAATATTAATTTGTGAGGCGCTCAGGAAATGGAACATAACTTCTTTTCCTGAGGGCGGGAAGGGGTTAAAAATTTGTAAATCAGTTAGATATTATAAATAGATACTTAATAATTCAGCCATTTTGACACAAATAACAGGACAAAAGTCAACGAAACCTATCTTAATTATATATTATACTCAAGTATAAGGACTCTAGTGAAAGAATGGGGAAGGGGAAAATAAACAATTATAATCGATAAACAAGGAAGACTATGTTCCCTGTAAACTGACATATAATATCGTGTTATTGTTGTGACGTAGAAGCCCTTATTCATATCTTTTCACTAGAGGGAGATGGCCTGTTCAAAATGGTTGTGTGCCTGGAGGAACATGTAGCAGCTTCTAATTCTAACCCAATCAGAATTGAGAACTATTAAATCCTTCCTTCTTTGCCTTGAGTGTCCACTCTTTACCTAGAGTCCTTTAGGTATAACCATATAGGGTACTTGAGTATATCTACTAAAAAATAATAAATATTGTCAAACCTCCTCTAACAACCATCTGTTTTTAGCGTTTCGCTGCACTAAGCACCCACATCTAGTTTTCAAATCTAGTTCAGTTTCCCATGCCTGACTGCTAAATACAAGTTTGACTGTATTTAAATATTAGTAATGAGTATCCTGTCTTGGTGAGAGACTCTAATAATTTTAAATAATTCTGTCCAACTGGGTATGAACCGGTGTTGTAGTAAAATCTGGTCTACATAATAGAAATCGGTCTTGATACCTTACCAAATGCGACTATTGGGGTGGGAGTAAAAACGTCAAACCCCGCGACATACTTTATACATGGCCCAAAAACAAAATGTCCATGGTTTCAAAACACAGTCTGGACCGAGATATCGGTCTCGAAAAAATCAGTTATGACCGAACGGGAAAAAGCTCGGTCTCCTCAACATTAATATTATCTACGTAAGGTTAACTCGTAAAAAGATTAGCCAAAGATTTCTACAGCTAGATTTAGATATGATATAGACATATGGACTCAAAATACAAACATGGGAGTTATGAAAAAATATCCCATATGTTTGCTCCTCGTTTTTCTCTTAGAAAAACAAATACCGAAGTGCATTGTGCATCCATAGCAACATAATTTGAAGCTTCGTCATTACCTCACTTCCGAATAAGTGTACATATAATTGTCACAATAGATGAATTGCTTCTTTAATCTTCAATTATGCCTTACATTTGAAGTATGCACAAAGATCTTATTTTCATAGAATTTGAGAGGGAATGAAAATTCAGGATAGGATTCAAAGGGATTATAAAATAGATTAACTTATTGTGAAGAATGTTCGGATATTTCAACGTTAAGTGATAATATATTAACGTCAAGTCTATTTTTTTATAGGATAATAATTAAAAAGATTGGGGGTTTTTGGGGCGTACATAATTGCATTGTGTTAAAGGCACACACTTGAAGGAATCCCACATGGATGCTTGTATTAATGTTTGAAACAAGGGAGTGAGGATGGGTGAAATATAATTATGGATAAACCCACGTTTGTCTGAGTCATTCTCAATAAAAGATAGGACACAATATGATGCGAATTATGCGCTCTGGGAAAGGTTTTTTCTATTATAATTATTCAGACGGGAAAAAATAATGTTTGAAAAATGATTATTGATATAATTATTACCTGACAATTAAATCTTTCGAGTTGAATTGAGTTGTGAGGACGGTTTTTTGGCCCTGCCCTTTTTCTGTTACGAAACAAACACTAGCACCGATATACTAAGACTGAAACCATTTAACGATTTTTCGTTGAATATTTCTCCTTCTTTTCTTTTTTTTTTTGCATGAAGGAAAGAATAAAATAATTTTTGCAGATGCCTTTTGCCTCGATATACTTCTATGTGTACATGGATATTTGTAATATATAATAAACTAAAAATTATGAGAGGATTTTTTTTTTTGAAGAGATTCAATGCGACGTGCTCTCGGTTTTATTAGATATTATTATTAGTTATTATAACGTTCGTTTTTTTTATAACAAAACGATTGTCAGCATTTTTCGGTGACACACTCTTTACCCCAAGCGTTGTATATTTTTGCTTTAAAAAGCAATGTTATTATGCGTCGAAGAGAGGAGGATCTGAAAGGAGGGAGGGAGGTAGGAAACATACGCATTATTTGCATATAAACTATGAAGTGCTTGATACAATCAAATCAATCTGCTGTGCTTGTATAAGATTAATTATATTCAGAGAGGCCTGACTATGGAACTGGAAAATCAGTAGAAGCCGTATCCTTCTTAAATCCTGCCTCGTTTTCAATGGAATATTTAATTTCCTTCCATAGTTCGTTAGCCGCATGAAATTTGAATGTCAGCTGATTTTATTTCTGTTTTGTTTTTCTTCTCTCCATAGCATTACAAAGAAGGAAGAGTTTGACTTAGTATTGCTTACTGCCTATCATAAAGGGAGTTGGAGAAAGAAGGCAAAACGTACGCACACGTTAGGAAAAAGAAAAAAGGTTATCTTATCATTTAACGAATTTGATATCCCTGTTTTATATAAGCTCTTAAGTCGTTACCTTTATTATATATAACGCAAACTTCCTTTTAAAAAAAAAGGTCACAAATCATTCCGTACTTTGTATTGAACCTCACAGCCTATCTCCCAAAAAGAATACGGAAAAAATAGACCAAAATCAACCCATTCGTTCCAACTATATAATTTTTATTTGATGATAATAATAGTTGGAATCTCTTCAAAGCTTAACCATAGTTATTCGAATTCAACCAATCATAAACGTTCAGAACACTGATAAGAAGAAAATAAGTTTGAAAAATTCAAATTTGATAACATAAAACAATATAAATTTTTATATATGTGGGTGGGGTATTGTCGAGAAGTCATAACTTTTCTTGTATCTTGCAACCTTTCCCTTTAAAAAAAAACCCAAAATAAGGCCAAAAATCAGTTAGTAGTTAGCCAATTTTAACCAACAATGAAGCTATTATTGATAATTTGTCAGAATTATTTGAAGCTTAACAATAGCTAATTTGAATTTAACTAATCAACGAACGTCCAGAACACCTCAGGTGATACAGCCTATATCTAACTTGTAGCTCTAACATGGCTGTCGAATTTATTTCAGATTAATTAACCTCCAATTATACACAATGGAGGCCTTGAGAGCCTCAATAATTTGGTGACGGACTTGACAAGTCTTTTTCTTGATTTCACCAGAAAAAAATATAATTGAGAGTATTGAAATCATGGATATGAAGACGAACAAAGCTCTTTGCCCCCAAAACTTTTCAAAGTTGTCAAAAAAGAATGTTTTACTTTTCTTGGAGGAGATGATTGAAACACCATTCTGTTAGCAAAAATACGCTCAATTTGGACAACTTTCTTAGATCCAGGATAAGTTGATTTCCTAAAAGACCCCGATAAAGAAGTCGGAGTTCACTTTTTGCCCATTCACTTTTTTTAATGATTATCTTATCTAAAGCATCCCTCCTGCAAGGTCCCAACCTTTTGTGTGCCTCATGACCTTCTCTAATTCTCTAGAGCTGATTCCCAATGTTTTGTATTGTTTTCAGACTCAAAATCTGGATATACTTCAAACTGCACCTATATCAAAAGAATAAAATTTCAGCTATCAAATGGCATCGTTTTCAATAACGTGTGATTATTATATTGCATTTAAAACAGCGGTACCGGAATGTATTGGCAAGTGGAGGGAGCCAAATTATATTTTAGAGGTTGTTCTTAGAAATGTCTTGGGGAGGGGGATGTTTTGTTTTCGATATTTTTGGAAGAACATTTTGTTTTTTATAAATGCCAAATTTGACGAATAAGCAATTCTTTTTAACGTGTGGAGCCTATGATTCCAGAAGGTTTGAAAATAGAAAAATTGTCATTGACAATTTCATCGAGTCACCCTATAGTGAAAAAAAGGAGGATTATTGAATTGAGTTGAATTATGACGTCAAATTCCAAGGAAGAGAAAAATATTTGACATTTTTTAGGAATATTTTTTTCTTTCAAATTTTACGAGTGACAATTAATTACCTTCTTACATTTTCCCCCATATCTTATTCACTTCCCTTTTTATTTACACAGGTGACATGTACCTCTTAAAATACTATGATTAAATAATTCATTCATTTTTAACTAATTTAATTGTACAAGTCCCATTTGTTGCCAATGATTTAATGGGCGTTGTTTTCTTATTAGATGTTTATTTAGATAACCAAAGAAAGTGGCGCCACCTTGTTTTTATTATTCTTTACTAGTAGATTAAATACTTATCTTTTGGATATTTATGGTTTTTTTGGGGGTCTTCTTATGCCCATTTAAACCATTATGATAATAATTTTCTGCTATATTCAAAATTATAGATCATTTTTTTCTGTTAATATTTGAATAGCTTCTTTAATTTATATCGAAAAACATATTATAAGAGTGGGTTAAATTATCCGATTAAGGCCAGGACATATCGAAGTAAATAGAAGGGGTAATAGCTATCCAGAGAATAGGTTTCCTAGAACTTGTTACCCGACTAATACTGACATGAAACGCAATAGTATCTTTCCAATACCAACAATTACTATGTAGGGCAATTGTTGATATTGGTCCGAGTTACGTGATAGTACGATTTTTCATTTAAAGACCCTTTTTGAAATGAATCCAGCAATTACAATTAAAACTATAATAGGTACACTGTAGAGTGCAAAAACCTCCGCCTATAATAATTTTTCCTAAATTGGATTTTTTGATACATTAAGCATCCTTAATAAATCTACATAAAGACATCCATTTTAGGTTTTTGCACCTGAATATGTTGCAAAGTTATGGTCGATTATATACTTTTAACGTTTTGTGCTACTTTGAACTCTCAAAATTTAATGGCCTCTTTCTGTGACTATATATAATCTTCCTAATTAGTTAGATCGGCAACTTTTTCCTTAATTCTGGAGAAATTTAATTACATGTAAATAGTTATGGATTTTTTTTTTTATTCCGAACAGTTCTGGATTTTTGAAAAAAAAATTTTGAGCAGTTCTGGATTTTTCTGAGAATAGCTATGAATTTTTTGAAATTTTTTATAAAAAACAAATTTCTCACGAAAATTAAATTTTTCAATTTTTTTTTTAAATGGAATTTTTGCAAATAACAAAATAGTATATAAATATATATAATTCTGGGGACGCCCCTGGACAGTCTCTAAGCATCTAATATATATTTACGAAACCAACAGCACAGGAATGTTTAATGCATTGCTGTAATACTTTGCTATTTAGTTCTCTAATCTTAACTATTAAGCGTCTTTGTCCTGAATGTTGATTTAGATAACTCGATATAAATTAAGTTAAGCAATGGACATATCCCTACTACTAAATAGCCAATAGTTTAAGAATTGGGGAGTTGGATACTATTAATTAACTGCCATATAATTTTGGGCCTTTTTCTTTTTGGTAGAGGAAGGGTTTAGAGAATCAATCAAGATCCCATTGTGCTAGGAATTGATACATAAAGTAATAATATGTTCACACTTCACATGGTATAACGCTCCAAGAAAATGTCAAGGTTTTTGATAGGAACAATTCAAAGCCACAAAAAAAATGAAGGATCTTCATACTTTCAAACTGCACATTGCATTCAAACAACTAAATGATTACTTATCAATATTTGTCGACTTACGTGACTATTTATGCAATAAATAGTCAGTCAATGGAAGTAACTATCTCATGATGAGTAACTGATCATATTTTTTTAAATATTTGTCACTCATTGTCGAAGATTTAGTTCTTCTTCTTTTAAAAAATTAATTGGCATTAGTGAAAGTAAACTTTTTTCAAAATCAAATATTTTTTTAAGGAGACATAAACAGATTTTAATATGTATGACGTTCATATCAAATAACTAATTCATGGCTTCCGAACAAAAATGGGGAAAAGGTTATGATTGGATTTCATGTAGATAGAAATCATCATGGGATACACTAACAAGGGATGGAACAACAAAAATAAATAAAAACATTAGTCGTCAGAACAAACATGGCAATTTTTTTCAATATTTGGAAAACTTTTCGGTCATCCTGGTCAATAATAAAGTTGATAATTATCTGTAACAGATAAATGAAAATAAAAATACTAGAGAAAATAACATTATTATGTAGAAAATGATTAATTAAATAATATTGAACTTATAAATACATTTAGGCCGCAATGGCCTATAAAGATTAAGAATATACCCCACCTAACAAAAGAATGAAATGACGTTACATTTTTTTTTTTTTTTTTTGTGTAAAAACATAAAAATGAATACTGTTATTTTTTACGGTGACGGTAATTTTGCCTTTAAAAATCGTGCCTCAAGGATATTCGCTACTTCTTCTATTAGAGGGAGGTGTACCCCCAAGACTGATTACATAATGAATAAAAAAGAAGAAAGAGCATTTGTATCAACCGGTTTGTTTCAGTACTAATAACTAAAGTATAGCTATATAGATTTTTCTTTACATACATTGGACTGAATCAGACTAAAAAAAGGTAGGGGTATTCCATGTCAAATCAACGAGGGCATGTCACCCGACCCTCTCGGATTTGGATGATTTTGGCACAAAAGCTCAAATTCATGAGTAAGTTAAGTGTGACAAATTTCAACACATCAAGTCGTTTCTGAGATATAGACATTCGTCTCAGACCAAAATTTTCAACGTCACTTTAATGTCTTTTTACCGGACGCTACTTTTTCTGGTATATTTTTGATCTTGAAATTTGGTACTTAAATATTTTGAAGTGTGAAGTGTAAGTCAAAATTAGAATATTTAAATTTCTTTGATCTCAATTTTGATTTTAAAAAATCTGAAATACAATAGCAAGTCCTTGATCAATAATAAATAAATAAAAAATAGTCCAACTCTTATGAATATGAAACTTTGGGAACATGCTCTATATCAATAGGGGTATCACTGTACCAAAAATCGTGTTGGTTTTTTTATCATAGCTCCCAGGATGGGATCTCAAAGTTAGGTTACTTTTCTCCGGAAATTTGGTTAATTCAGGGAATTTACTAAGTTGTATAGGAATGAAAAACTTTGTATTTAACAAATATCCAAAGGCTTAAAGATAAATTGTTTCCTTATTTGACACCTCGTTCAATTCCATCTATACAAAGACGAAAAAATGATAATGTCTAAAATCTTATTTCTAAAATTAGATCAATATGACATACAAATTGTAGGTCATCTGACTACTATGGAAAATCTTCAAATTGTCATTATTTTTTTCCAGAATCTTCACCAACACCAAGGAATAGTACTTTATATTGCTGGATATATATCACAATAATTGTTAATACAAATTGAGAACCTTATGTGGAAATCTCCCCGCTATATAACTTCCTCTTGGGGATCTTCAACACTAGCAAGGAATAGTATTTATATTGTCTGATATATATCACAATCGGTATCCAAAAACTTGCTATGTCTGCACATCTCTCAAAATATATAACTTTGACAGTTCAATAAGGACTCTAACTCTCTTAGATTTATAAAAGTGACTAACTTTATTCTAGTATTCTATAAAATTAAACGTTAATGTCCTTTAAGTGAGTACCGGTCATATTGACCGATGTATCATGTCTTTTAGAAATGATAAGGCATTCTTTTTAAGTCGACAGATCTGTCTACACTAAATGTAGTAATATTCAAGTTTTCTTTTAGTTGATGATATTATGACAGTTTTTGATAAGTAATAGTAATGGAGTATTTTCCTTGTATATTATCCAATCTCCAGGGACATACTATCAACAGCTTACAAATCTGGCCACTGTTTTTCTACCTATATTCCTAGAATTGTCGATAAACTTTTCAACTTTGTGATGAAGAATTTTGCATTGCTAACTGAAGAAAAAATATTTACCATCATCAGTACAACTTTAAACTAATGTAAAAAAAAATACATTCTTAAAATTATGCACTGTATCAAATAAGAGAAATATCCTCTTCGTGTCGTCTTGAGAATGACGGATTGATGTCTGGAGAACGTTATCACATAGAAACTGCGTGTAAAATTTTCTAATGACAGTATGATTATCGACAGGCAATGCAATAACTGTGAGCCCAATTTCCCACACAGACTTCTAGATATATCTTAGTTAAACAGAAATTCAGCTGTCATGTTGGTAACCGGTACGAGAGCGACAACGTTCATATAATTTCCTCCCACAGACTTGATTATGAAAGTGAGAACTGTTTTAGTTGCTTGGTTGTTTTCCTGTCCAAAAAAAAATTCCCTTACAAATTCAATCCTTTGGGCCGAATAAATTTCTTTAATGACGAGGGTTTCTGACGTCTTTCCAAGCTTTTGATTCTTGCTTTCAGATACTTGACAGAAGTACTGGGAAGCCTCGTTTCAATTGTCAAAGCACTGGATATTGACTTAAGATATCGTGCCGATGGAATTGAAATAATGTTGAAGGCAAAAATTTCCTTGTAAAGAGCTGGACTGACATTCTTCCACATCATGAAAATAGAAAGGAGTGAATGGGACTATTTTCTGCTCTTGGGAGACATGAAGATGAGGATCATTTGTTGAAAAAGAAATGGTAGCTTGGAATATTGAAGATGATTAATGTCTGCAGAGTTAGTTAGTTGAAATAATTGGTTACAAATATTTTCACATGTATCCGTGTCTGTCTGAAGCTCATTGGATCCCAAAAACGCTGCAACGTTGATGGCTTCCGTTACACTGTTAATTCTTTCAGAAAATCTTAGCCAGTGGGATACACAACAGTTTTTGAGTTAAGTATGATTATGATATCTTTTGAATGTTACGTCATCTTCTACTTCGAAGCTGGCAGAAATATCAAATCTTTTGTCATCTGAATGGATTATTTTGACCAGAACAACATATGGAGCTTGCAGAAAAGAGCCCTATGTAGAGATTTTTTGCCGAGTGGATTGTCTCTTGCAAAAACATATCATTCTCTAATGCTTTGAACCGTTCGTTTTGAAACAAGAGTCTTCGGCTGGTAGTTGAGGCTCTTCTTGGTCTAGGGGCGGGTGGTGGTGATGATCGGTAGGTAGGAAGATTAGGCCATTGTGATGGAATGGCATCCTCTTTGAAATGTCTTAGGGATTAAAAATATTCAAAATATAAACGTTCAATTGTAATAATATAAATTCATTACCTGAGCTGAAGAGATCTCCCTTTCTCACGTCTTGCATCCATAGATACAGTGACGAAATCATTAGACGTAAAATGTTTGCTACGCAATCTTGAACTAGCTGATGATGTATAATAAGTAATACCTTGTAACTCTCGGAATGGCCCTTACCCACTTTGCCAACATGGTAGAGTACATCATTGGGAAGTAATGAATGCTCACTTCAGAATCCTTACTTGCGTTGGAACTACATTCAGGAGAAGAACACTTATAACCCATGGTGGAGGAAAGAAATCGCAGGAGTTTGATAGACAACTAACAACAATGAGCATGGCACTAAATAATAATTATGTACATACATGTAAATCTGATGGTTTTTTTAGCTGGCACGATAATTTGTAATTGGTAGCAAGATTAATAGAAATAAAAGGCTATACCATAACGCAAGCACGACTGATGTTTGACTTCCGCCACACTTTTAATATTGACGTCATAGTAGATGAGGGGTGCGTGTTTTGTCAAGATCTGTTTTATCTGCCATACAGTCGGTACGATACATTAAATTGAAAATTATTGCAATACTGACGTCATGGACTATGAGTGGTTAAGTGCTTTGTCAAAATCTGCCTGTCTTGCCCAGCAGTCGGTACAATATATCAGATTAAAAATTATACAAGCCCGATTACATGATGGTCTAACCTTGTATTTCTATTAACCTTGATTGGTAGTACAATGAAGTAATTTTCTTTTCCTTAGCAGTTGTCATTATTATTTAATTCCTGAGTAGTGAACATCCTTTCCTAAATAACTTCAATTATATTCCAAATCTGTTTGAAAGTAAGTGTGTGCTCATAAAAGAATCCATGAAGATTTTTTGCGGAGATATAATTCGAAATCCTTGTTGGACTCGGAGTAGAATTGAGAATCGGCATCGGAGTAATATGCAAATTTCACTGTTTATATCCTTTTCTCCTTCCTCTCTTGCCACAGCTGATTGTAGCTGATCTAATGAAATGTAATGAGCATTATTTTTTCTCCCCTCCAAAACATTCTTCAAATTATTAGGGTTACCATGTTGATTTTTGGTCTTTTTTTAAGATGCCCATTCCACACTGAATTTTCCCCTTTGGTTATATTTATATTTTACCACATATCCCCTTTTGTGTTGATACATCATTTAAAACATGGTAAGAAGACATTGGGTTAAGAAAGCCTGTAATTATATTGATTGTTAACATCTAGGATAAATACACTTGAATATTGATGATGACATCATGTTATCTATTAGAGTAATATTAATTTGTCTTTTGTTCAGATTTTTTTTTTATTTGGGTAATTTATAAAGAAAATCAAATTTAAGAATTTAAACAAAATTTAACTTTTCAAATAAGTTTTAGATGGAATATATTATCTTAATAGTACTACTTAACGCACTGATCACAAGCATTTTTTGTTTCAATTTATAAGGTGGGTTTACTCCAGAGCCGCAGTTAGGATTTTTAAACTGGGGATTCATTCTTTTACTACATAAAAGTTCAAACATCTGGAAGGGGGATCTTGCCGGTTACATAAAATATCAGGGCATATGTTTCCCCACCCCTCCTAATAGCGCCACGGCTCTAACATACATTGACGAACATCATTATGAGCTATTTTTTTTTAGGGTCCTCTATATAAACAATAAAAGGTTTCGAAATGAAATACATATTAAGTTTCTTCTATTTAAGTGACCGACTTAATACCAAGGGGATATACCTACATAGTTGATATTGGACATCCCTGTTAACTTATTCTTTATTGATTTATGTTAATCAAAATTTGTCTTTTAATGTACTCGATTTCTCATAATTTTGATCTTAAGCCTTATTTTACAAAGTCTTATATTCTGGACCTCTTTCACGGAGTTTTGTTTTTGACTTGGTAACAGATACAAAAAATTTCTAATACAAGTACAAAACTATATAGCAGGGATCGGCAACCTATGGCACGTGCAAATTAGAACATATTTCCGTAGTTTATGTGTTTTTCTTACAGTTATTGTTGATGGTGGGACACTCATTGATTAGAAATGTTGAAGTTGACACTCCAGGTCTCAAAGGTTGCCAACCCATGCTATATAGTTGGTAGTTAGGACTTCAATACTATTCTTTTTTACATGGAGAATCAGTCGATCCAACAAATTCGTTGTTCAAGTCAGAAGGGGATATTGAAAAAATTTCATCTTTTGTATATGATGCAAAAAAAACAGTGAAAAACAAGGTATTAAAGATTTTGAATGAAAAACTATTAAGTTAAATCCCATATAATTTAAAAATATGCTTATGCATCATCCCAGTCTAATAAACAAGTCCTGTAGTTTGCATTGAGGAAATAATTAAAAAATATTTATTTGTACAAGGATGAAGTTATGAGTTTTAACTTCATCATCTCAAGCTGTGAAATATTTAAAATAAAATTATATTAAAATGAACCGTAAAGGATTTTAGAGGGATCAAATTAATAAAACACGAAATAGTGTAAACATAGAAGATATATTGTTTCATGGGCCATTGTGGAGCTAAGGAGGTCGCATCTGAATTTTTAGAGTTGTATCAGAATTCCTGTGAGCCATAAAACATCGAATCAATTCTCATTAACTCTCCCCATCGAGTACTGGGAGTTTGAAGAGAGATTCAGGGGCATAAGAAGGTAGGTGAACCCCCTTTATTCTCCCTCATCCGTTAATAATATACAGGAGGTCCCTACATAATACGGTTTCAAACACCACTGATTTAGTATAAAGCAGTGTTTATAATTATTCTGACTCCACATTTATATATATTGACGTTAACAAGAATTTTTGTAGTTTTTAATAAGTTCATTCATACTATGCTTATACAAGGACTACTAGAAGAAATTGGATTATAGTATATACAATAGAACTGTATTATTTCGCATAAGGAGGGGGTGAAGTGTCCTATAACAATTTAATTTTATTCCTTGGCTTCAATTTTTTGGTTATTACTTATTACACAACTACAAATTAAAAAGGTTGCTGAATAAATATTGGTTAAGTTCCGACTATTTCAATTATACAGTAATGAAATGACCGGATTAAAAATCAAGTAAAATCACGATCAGGCTTGTGAACTGAGCACAAAATTAAACGGCGTTCCATGTACCGTGTATTCAATAAACGAAACACTGAAGGGAACAGAATTTATTTTTCAACGTTGAACGCTAAAAACCAGATTTATGCGTTCCGTTCCAATAGTAATTACAACAAATTCAAGAAATCAAAGTTTTTATATATTTTTTATTTATATAAAAAGGATTTAAAGTACTTATAAAGCAAATGACGAACGCATGGGAGACCTATTTTGGGGCAGTGACACGGAGGCGGGAGCAATAGAAGACCTATTTTGTGGCAGTGGCACAAGGGCGGGAGCTGAGTGGGCACTTTTTGAAGGATTGTATCGAACATATGCTCCCATACTACTATTTTGAGTTTAGTAAGTCTCTGTATCCTGATATAAAGTTCTGAAATTATACTATATTTTGTTTTGTCTAATGTAATATTTAATGTTACATAATATGTGGGATATAAGAAAGTTTCAAAGACTTCAAAGTTAGACTATAGAGTATGAGATATCACGGCATTATCCCAATAACCTAGAAATTTACATCGCAGGATTCTTCATAAATAGAGATCTCAACTGTCCACGGGCAGACCACTAATGTTCAAGAGCATTGGCTGTCTCCCAATGGGCTTTTTGTGAAAATAATATTTATGATACATAAATTATTTATAATTAATCACAGAGAAACAATTAGGAAGGGAATTTTGTACAAATGAATTGAAGACAATATTCGAATTTATCTATGAGTGCAGAATCCAAAACTGATCTCAGTATTTCTCTCAATGATTTGAATTCTGAAATATTTGGGATTATAATAATTCTGGACTATTATCGTTCATTTTTTTACCCTTAAAACAATCCCCAAATTAAAAGTAGGAGAAATAAAACTTATGTAAAAGTGTTTTTATTGATTATTTATCTTGTTCTGAACTCGATCTATTTCCGTTTTTAGGCTGAAAAATGATAAAAAACGACACTCTTCTTTAGACCCTAATAATTTATTCATAATACATATTGATGAGGAATATGATAGCTTAGGTTATTGAAAAATATTCAATGTATAATTTGAAAAAAGATTTATTTAAAAAATATGCATCTCCAAGGATTTTTGTTCAATTTTGTAGTGATCCCATTTTTTATGGGAGTGTACTAGGAAATTGTCAACATTTTCATCATATTTTTTTCCCATTTCAATGCCAATTTATGACGTCATGCCTCGTAAAAGGAAGATCGAGGCAATTGAAGGAAGATACTTCTATTTTGATCATCCACCTCAAGATATTTTCGAATTCGTATTCTGTATTCCACGAAGGACGACGACAGGGGTAGAATTCGTCCGAGGAAAACTACCAGACATCATAAGGGAGTAGAATGAACTCCTTCATTGGTAATGAGATACCAGAGTCGAAACCATAAAGCGACCCATTCACGATGAGTGGAGAATTTTAATATTTCAAAATGAGATCACTTAAAAAATTCAAAATCAAACAAAAATCCTTTAATATAAGCTATGATATATAATACCTATATGAAAGCATACTCACAAAAATTATATGATTTGATGGGGAGTACATTAGCTCATATTGCTAAACCTCATATAAAGTCACATTCATTTTTTAAAATTGAATATATAAGTATTGCCTGCTATTTTTTTCCTTTCTTAATATGAGTTTGACTAAAGGCCTGCAAGATTTCATTTATTTTATACAGTGCTCCCTATATATAAGACTCCATTTTTTATTATTGGAAACTACTTTTGGCCCCCTTGTAAATTTCCAAATGTGATGAGGCGATTAAAATAGAATAAACTAAATTCTTAGTTACCTAAGGTTATACAGTTTTAAATATTATACATCATATTTCTATAAGTGAAGGAGTCCAAGATGTGCTCCATATATCGCAGTTTCTCTGTTTTATCAAAATGTAACATATCAATGTTTAATACTAGTTGAAGTGATAATTATTGAACAATAAGGAGGAACATTATGATTTTGTACTATGTTTGGTAAAATCGACGGGTTCCATTTTTTTCTTGACCCCCCGTTGAAGTTTTAAGATTATATCCTTATATTTTGTGTACTGTACATTAGTCTATTTTTATTACATTACATTAGTTATTACTTATTAGTATTCTGAACATTGATTGTTTGAACTCGATTTAGCTCTTGTTAACTAACTATGTACATTTTTTTATTAGTAACTGAAAAATAATTTAACAGTTAGAAGAAATTGGCTAGATATATAGTAATTAATAACTGATTTTTGACATATATTAATTATTATTTTTATGAAAAGTTGCACGATACAATAATATTATATTGTATATTTTGGAGTTTCAGTATATCCTTTTCAATGTTTGTAAGCAAAGTTTTTAGCTAAAGAATTGTGTTTCCATCTTGAAGCCCTTTTTACAATAAACGGTTAAAAAACAAAAATAGATTTAATTAGGAGCATCATGTACTTTAATTTTAAACATTATAATTTCTAACTAATAAATCTACTAGCAGGAGTGCCCGTCAATACTCAGAGTAATAAGGAGTCGACAAAAAGACAGACAAAGTTGTTTGCCTTAATAATATAATCATAGGTAGGGTCGTAAATAGTAAGCATTTTCGGTATGCAAAAAAAAAGAAATCAAAAATTAATATGGTAACTCCGACAATTTGAATAATGTTATTGAGGAGAGCAGCTTAAGTGGCATGGCGTTTTATAAAGCACCTATGAGAGGAAATAAGTAAACATAAGAAATACTCAGTATCAAGCAAGGACATAGGAACGAATGAATCTGTTTTCGATCTTCAAATTTACTCCCAGTTTAACTAACACTTATAACTCCCACCCAATCATCAGCGTTACTCTCCGCCATTTATGAACACACACTCGATCTTAATTTGATGTTTTCTCCTCAAGAATGAAAAATAATTATAACAGCCCCAGGAAATTTTAAAAAAAAACATTTAGATTGCCAACAATACCATAAAATGCTTAGGATTTATAACTCTCCTCATAAAAATGTACTCCTCCTTTCTCATATTTTTTTAGTAGGTATTGCTGAGTGCCACACACCCTCATTGCTATACAAAAATGAGGCCTCGACGAACAGTCGAACAAACTTTCTATTATTAATGTAGAAGATTTGCAATTTTTGTTAGAAAACACACTATTAATCTTAGTTAAACTCCCTAACTGAAACTGTCCTTTTACTTGAAGAAAATTAAATGTTTTAAGGACAAGATCTATGTTTAAGAATGATCACTTCCAATTTTAGAAGGGGCGGAATGTTTAACTTGAATTTTTCTTTGGGGTGATCAACTTGAGGTGACATTTTTAATTAATTATCTTTGAAATCATTATAAATTTAAGTTTTTATATTTAAAGAAAAACAGTTTTCATTACATTCCCCAGTTGTCACAGGTCTAGTACATTTAAAAAAAATACGAATCCTTAACATAATACTCTTGAATTTTCTCATAATTCTACAGTTTTTGTATATCTATATTTCAGTTAGAGGGGCAAATGCATCATTTTGAATTGACACAGCTCCCTAGTGCCCCCTGTTGGCACTGTCTCCAACACTGATAAAAAGAACTCTCCCTTCGACAAGCTAGATTCAAGACATTGTTACTAAATAATAAAAAAACTCGAGAAAATCTAATATGGAACTTTATGAATACAAAAAATAAACACACAACTTCTCATATACACGTGTACTGTCAATTATATGTTCGGTAAAGTTCTATATTTGTATCTTTGATCGTTTATATTGGACGCCTAACTAAAAAAATAGTAATTATTTAATAACAACATGAGAAAATAAGGGTTATTATGCTCGTTTTTCAATATGGAATTTATTCTAATTAAGCTATCCAAATGATAGTAAAATTTCAAGAAAAATTTTTGAGTACAAATGTCTTGTGAATTTAAAAATCTTCTATTTTTTAAAAGGAATTATCAAAGTATAAAGAATTCTCAAAATTTTCTCCTTAGTATAGTATCAAAAATATGGATGCGACGCTATAGAAGGTGGAAACAGCCAGCCCAGTATTTTACTTAGGCCTGTCTTAGTTTAAAGAATATGAAAATTCAATAAGATTGCAATAAATGAAATTATATCCAATATTTAGGACGAAGACAAGTTGATTTAAGTTATCAATTTTGATTAAAAAGTTATCTTAAACTAAACCACTAGATAAAATGTACTGATATTAATTAATAATGTTTTTGTAACAATTGGAAATTTACAATACTCATTGTTGTCCTTTGTCCTCTCTAAAAAAGTTTATTTGTCTTTAAGTCGACAAAATCCTAATAACGGGTATGGTTTTTACCTTCTTCATTTATAATTAGGATAGGTAATAATTACCAATATGATTTTGCATCAAGTATCTGAAAGAATATAATGCGACATTTTTTGATTATTTCATCATGGAATTACTCATCAGTCATCACCATCCAAGTTCTAGATAAATCCGGCCATAATGATAATGATATTCTTCATCGCCACTATAAATGACGTCATGTAGAAACTAGCAATTAGCTACATATTATTGAATGAATCATTCTGAATGATTTAGGTCCTACCATTGAATACTAAAATATATTATTAGTATCTAGTACTTAATAAGGACTTATGATGCTATCTAGCATATTATTAGTTATTTATTATATGAATGTTAAATATGTTTATGCGCCTTTGTTTCTTTTTATTTTAAATAAATCGATCTAGCTACATGCTGATCCCTTTCTTCGAGAAGAACATTGTCATTGTTATGACATGTTTTAGCCAAATAAAAAAACGGGATATGGAATCCAGGATATAAATTAATATGTTTCTTAGGGAAAGTAGGAACTTATAAATTGTAGGCCGTCGTGGAATATGGAATGAGGACGTACGTAGGTAAGAACATATGATGAAATAGCTAAGCAGCTGTAAAGGAAAGAATTTGCTCTTGGTCACCCTGTAAGAGGGCGAGAAAGAGAGAGAGCAAGAGACAAAGAATGAGCTGGATAGAAACTACGTCTCAGCTCAAGCTAGCTACGCGCTACTCTCAAAAAATCCATTTTAATAATATACAATAGACATTGCAATATCATAACGTAGATTCATTTGACAGAAGAGTTTTGTGAATTACAACATCAACATGAAGTGGGCCTACAAAGAGGATCATCCCTATGAGAAACGCCGTGCCGAAGGGGAGAAGATCCGTCGAAAGTATCCAGACCGTGTTCCTGTGATTGTGGAGAAGAGTCCCAAGGCTCGTATTGGGAATTTGGATAAAAAGAAATATTTGGTGCCCTCGGATTTGTCGGTTGGACAGTTTTACTTCCTTATTCGGAAAAGGATCAGCCTACGGCCCGAAGATGCGCTTTTCTTCTTTGTCAACAACGTCATTCCACCTACTTCCGCCACCATGGGATCCCTCTATCAGGAACATCGGGAAAGTGATAGCTTTCTCTACATTGCCTATTCAGACGAATCCGTCTATGGACAATGATGCATGATGGACCCCCCTTTCCATGTTATTCCATTCATTCATCGTCTACTTTCTTAAAAAGTCCCCAACAAGAACAGGAGGTTGTTCGTTCAGACTACTGTAGTACTAGTAATAATCATCCTTGTACATTGATTGATGCATTCTTTCTCCGTATATTTCTTTGGTGTGTTGTTTTTTGTCCCTCCCCCCCGCCCCCTTTCTGTTCGAAAGATAAGAAATGTTCCATTAATATAATCATTTCTATTAAAAAGTACTTTTCATGTGTCAGAGTGTAAAAAATACTTTTAAAAAATAATAAAACAAAAAAAAAATGTTATAATTTTTTATGCATAGATTAATAATATAACAATGTGTTAATCAAACGTTGTGTATTCATAAAAACCGTATATTTATTATATATATCTATCAATATTTTTTCCCTCCCTGTCTATTCCTTTGTTTATGATTTTAAGATGCGAAATACATTGATTTGAAATAGAATCTGAAGCCTTATTGTTCAATGCATTCATTTTATAAAAGTATAAAGTTTTTTTTAATTTTACAATAGCGACCTTCAACGCCTTTTTCATGGTATGAAGGACTCCTTTTCGAAGGTCATTCTTTAATTTACTTCTTAATGTATCATTATTATTTTTTTTTATTGAAAAGAGGAAGAGGGGTCTATTTGTGGTGGCATACTCTTTACAGCCTGGATGTACTTCAAAGTCTCTTTTTTAAATAACACGTGTATAACATTAATTTCCAAGCCATGGTACATAAATATACCATGTGACATAATGGATCTCACAGTCTTGTTTTTCTTATTAAAAATATTTTAGAATGCTTTTTAACTTATATTATATCCTAATGCCTACATAAGTTTATAAAAATTTGATTTTTTTTTTTTAGTTTAGACGGTAAAGGGTTAAGGTCAGCCCTTATTTATTCCCCCAAGATTTACAACAAGCTTGACTCTTTAAATTATCCATCTTTACTGATCGTTTATTTGATCAACCGTAGAAATAAATACAAAGCAAGGTAGGTAGGTACATATTTTTGTTCCAGGACTGACTGACCCAATGACGGTTTTTTTAAAGAAAGTTTTGTACACTTATTTTTCCTACAAACCGATAATTTTTTTATGGTTAAAAACACAATTCCTAGTTTTTTCTTGTCTCGTTTTATACAGAAGGGAAGCTCAACCCACCCCTGCGGACGCCCTCGTAAATAGGTACGTAAATTATTATTATTTATTATATAATTAATAGTGATTTAAGCATTTCATATTTCATGAGACGGAGTAGGCATGGCAGCTTGCTACCTAGAGAATAAAGTGCAAGGTGACTATATATAAGTTATAATTTATAAGGTGTGTTGATAACAAACTTGCAACGCAGTTTGGTTGATGTTAGCTTAAAACTTATTTTATGACGTCACAACGGGTCCAATTTCAGTGTTACTCACTTCTGATAGGTGTTAATTAATAATTATAGATAGATACTAGAAGCCGAAGAAGGACAAAATTTGTGAACTGCGCGAAAATAAATGTAATTCATAGTGATTTGGATGGAACTTTCGTAAGAATGATATTAATCCGCATCCACTCATCCTTTCCGTTCCTAGGAATTCATATATTTTTTTTCCATTTGGATGTGCAATACGTCTTCTGATCAACTTAATGTTACAGGGATCTCTCCTCTTAACCATTGTTCCTTACTAGGTGGATATAATTTCTTGACTTCTGTCCTCGTGAATCATTGCCTCTATGCTCAAGAATACAGAAATTCCTCCAGATATTTTACGAGATCATCGTATAATTATACACTTAAAATATGGATTTCCATAAAAAGACAGAATAATCCACTGAAAGATCCAGTGAGGAACAGGAAGAGTTCTCATTCTCCATCCACTGCTCCTTAATTGAAGTTCTTGAGTACTTTTCTCCATAAGTCAACTCTGCTTCGTCTCAGAGTCTAAGAAAACTATTTCATTGATAAGTGTCCTTGATGCATATAACTTATATAACTTATTATGGGTGAGGCATTTAAGCCTCACCCATAATAAGGGATTTCTTTATTAGTTCTGAGTCGCTTTAGTAATAGGGAAATAAGTATAAAGACTTTAAAGATAATGTGCTTCTTTTTTCTCGATAGTTTATTCTATTCTGCTACTGCATATAAATAGTTATTGCGAACTATTGAGTGATTATGTGTTAAAAATATAAGTGACTTCTTAACTTCTGTAGATTTTATTGTAATATTTAAATGTCGTTGCAATTTCCTAAGTTATTGACTCAGGAATCACAAGGCAAAATTGTCTTAATCAAGGGATCGTATTCGGTTATTTTAGAATGCATTGAACTCTATATTTATTATATTCAAGATAAATGGCAAATTAAGATCTTATTATTAGTTTGTTTTTCAAATGAGCATTTCATATTTAGTGCATAATATTCACTTATTCTCACTTAATATCTTGATATGATTGATTTCGTCGCTATAATTTATTTGAAAATGTATGTTTAAATTAATTTTAGAACCGTAATTGTCGGAGGGTAAAAATTTACACTAATAGAATTGTCTGATAAGAAAATAAAATTCTATATTATGATGTATTAAGACAATTAGTTTAATAAATTTGAATTTCCTCCTCAATTGACTTCGTTGTGACGTCAACAAAATAGCCAGTACAATTGTAAACAAAAGCAAAGATGAAGCGAAAGAATGACGTCAGGAATAAAGTATTGACCTCACGGTGCATGATTTCCAGCAGTGTGATACTGAATTAGAATTGAGGTGAGGAGCATTGAGCACTGAACTTGAAGTTGGAAGAGAGGAGTCGCTACTGCCCACTAGCCAGCATGTCACTTGGAAGCTCACTCTTGTTTCGTTCTCTTTTACCCAGAAGCGTTCAATTCACGAGCCTTCGATACACAGATCGAAAGCATCGCATTGATTTTAAGATCCTGAAGGATGATCCGAACCTTGGGCCCCACAAGAAACTTGCTCCCGGAGTGAAATATGGGGGACGTGTGGGGGAAAACGTGGAATATCGTCGGATAATTCACTATCCTGAGAAATATACAATTAAAAAGCTTGACATTACTAAATTAGGGGGAAGGGATCCGGAAACGGGTCGCAAAGTGGTGGAAGGAATCGGCGGAGGCAGTAAGCAAAAAGCCCGTTGGATCCATCCTCACCGATTCCCTAAAGGTGAATCAATACGATGTCCTTTTTTTTTTAAATGTACCCATTAATAAGATGTTTCTTTTTCATTTCGTAGAAGAAGAGTCCCTCTCGGATGAGGATGTATTTCTTGAGAAAGTTATAAGTGTTTGCTACAATCCCCTAAGTGATGCTCAAATTGCGTTGACCGCCTATGGTAAGAAAATGCGCTGGATCCTCGCAGTGGAAGGCCTCAGTGTCGGGACTATTTTAAAGAGCACTCATATCATACCTAAAATACCCATTCAAACTTCTCCAGGAAATAGTCATCCAATTGGAGCACTTCCATTCGGAACAGAGATTTGCTGCATGGAATTTGTTTCTGGGGAGGGAATGACATTTATTCGGGATGCTGGAAATAGTGCCACCATCCTTAGAGACTATGACGATAAAAGAGTAGTAATTCGTAATAACAATAAAAAAATTGAATATGCTGTAGACAAGTGGTGTCAGTGTGTTGTGGGAAAAGTTTCAACGCATCCCTTGAAAAAACTACCCATAGGATCTCCTAATAGAATGCGATGGATGGGAAATAGACCCAGATCGGGTCTGTGGCAGCGTAAAAAAGGTATCCACGGAAGGAAGATCCGTGCACCACCTCCTGTAAAAGTCATCAGGGTGGGGAAGGATGATGAAGAACAAAAAACTATTCGTCTCCACGCTGGCACAGAGGGTATTCGAGGGATGCCTGCAGGAAGAAAAAGACACTTTGATATTAATAAGTGGTGATTAAGTAACATAGAAATAAAAAAAGAAAGTTCGTTTTTGATGAATTTATTAATTATTGAGGTAGATCATTTAGATTTATTAGTGATTTTGCGTTGTTGAGCAGCAACTGCTGCGGCTCTTTGAGCTTGCCACCTTTCCTCTAATTCATGATTATACGTCGAGTGAAGCATGAGACCCAAAACACCAGCTCGACTAGTCATTGCTGCTCGAACTTGTCTTTCCCTCTCAAATAGTTCATCAACTTTCATCCATTGACGTACACGCTCCATGTCAATCACTGCGCGACGAAGTTTCTCCCAAGAAAAATGTTGCTGGCATCTTTTTTTAGCGCTGCGACAGTATTCGACGTTGTCATTACTTAGAAGCTTGGACTCTATAGGATATCCACAAACTTCATTGTCACTTGGAATTGGGTCTCTATTATGTTCCGGGCATAATACTTGAAGTCTCTTACAATAGGATTCTTCCTTTGGATTATAGTAATCACAAAACATTCTCCTATCAAATATCTGAGTTTTGAACTTAGATGCGAATGAGGTTTGAGATTCGAAACGATTATAACATCGTTCCATATGGCGAATGGCAGATGATGCAGACACGGATTGTCCACAAGTGACACAATGAATCGTCATTTCATTTGAGTCTTCTTCATCATCATCTTTTTCCACAATGGATAATTTTTTCCCTGTATCAATCAAGTCTTCCAGCTCTCTGAATTCTTCACCTAATTCCTCAAGTCTTTTCTTGATAGCATCCTAAATCAAATATTATAATAAATCCAATAAATCAATTCTAACTAAATATCACCTGTTTTGCGTGAATTGTTTCCAATTCTTTCAAGTTATTTTTCTCTGCCAGACAAGGGGTTAAATTCCACTCACGAATTCGATCCGGTAACGTCTGATATATTCGTAGGGACGCCAAATTTATACCACACTGATCTGAGCAGTATTTGGAACCAATTCTGGCAGTATTCGTACAATTAGCTAAGCATTGCCGATTAGGATCTTTGAGGGATACACCATAGCTTGTATGTGATTCATCTACACTCGTTTCCGAGTTGGACCTCTTCCGTCTTTTCGAATTAGCTGACTCTCCTTTAGAAGAAGGTTTCTTTTTAATCGTCTTGTTTTTAGTGGTTTTTGAAGACTCTTTGAAGGGGTATTTCTTGACCGGTGCATCCGATTGAGAAGGGGTCCAGAGATCGTCATCAGATTCCTTGGTTTGAGTTTTATCTGTAGGAATAAACGTACTTTATATATAACAATGTATGATACATATCTTGTCAGTAGGGTTACGAACCCTTTTTTACTATTACTGGATCCATATTGTGCTTACAAGCCTTTTTAAAATACATCCGTTCAAATGAAAGTATATAAAATTCCAACTAATAATTCTTTTATATATGATAATTCGTATCCAAATGCGTAGTTACTTCATGATTCAGTTATATAGTTTTTAATAACAAATTTTAGTATTTTAATCACAATGATATTAAAATACATACAAATACATTCCTGCTTAGAAATAAATCTAATCATATACAATGAAGTATTATGGGAAATGGTGATGAAGCTCACATTGAACTGACTACTTAATTATATCTTTTGTTTTTGTAACTAATAAGATTCAAAGTATGATGATTCTTTCATCAGAGATATTTAACATAAATTTATTAGTAATTCTTTACTTCAACTCATAGAATTTGATCGAATTATGTAAAATAATACCTCAAGGATGTTGTTTTAGGTCATAATAGGACACCATTTGAATAAAATGTTTTTTTGCTAATTGCCAAATTATGAAGTTACGAAACACAGTTACTTGCCCTTAAGCAGACCAGCTGTCTTCCATTTATAAGCGATCATCACTTCATCAATTGACTGTTTAAGAGTTCATCCCTGATAACATAATTGAGTAAACAGAAACAAATTCAGAAAAAATGATTTTTTTAACACATAGAAGATAGTATATTAGAAGACATCAGGTTCGCAATTTGAGGGAATCGTATGTCTGTAGCCCAATAATCTTCCACAGCACGGAGATTTGTAATACCAGGATGTATAAGGATGACTATAAAGGTAGTAATTTCAATTTAATTTGTTGTGATTTAATTGAAAGAAATTATACAAGCTCCAACAAATATATCATTTTTAAATCTATTATTATTTCATCCTTGCTCATCAGTTCAAATGATGGGAAGAATATTAAACTCAAGGGTATAGTGACTTATATAAATGTCTTTCTAATTAGCAAACTGTGTACCACTTGGTTCTTGAGTTCGTTATGTTAATATTAAGAAGGGATTTTTTGAGCATCTTTAAGTTACCATAAATAGTTAGTTAGCGGATAAAGTGTCAACTGTGGCCTTTTTTTAGATAATCATTACGAATGAATAATAAATATGATTTTGATCCATATTTAATTTTTAAATAAAAAGCCCTTTGGGAAATGCTCGTAAGAACAACTTGGATCCATGTCAATTAAAATTGACCAACATTTGGTAATGTAATTAAAGAACTTAAGGGAAATACTTGTTTTTGAGGGCGGAGGAGGTTTGTCGTTCTCCAAGATTTTCTTGTACTTGATTTTAAGCTTTGGGTTCCGCTCTCGACAGGGAGGACAAAAATATTTAAGTATCGATTTGGAGGATCCCTCTGTAATCTTTACACAAGTTCCATGATACCATTCCTCACATTTATCACAGCCAATCATGAAGCCATTGGTGCTTTTGGATTGACATATACAGTAAAGAGTTTTCCCTTCATCATCAGATCCCGCAGAGGAGGATCCAGAGGATGATGATGAAGATGTAGAGTGTGATGATGAGGGAGAGGAGGTGGAAGAAGCGGAAGAGGTAGATGAAGAGGAGGAAAGAACTCTTTTACGAGATGATAGGTCACTCATTTTGACTATTTGACATTTGTCAATTGACAGTTCATGTAGCTACAATCCACGAATTAATTGTTATTGTTTGTTATAAACAGTGAGGGTTAATACTATTTGGAGGAGTACAAGCTCAAATCACGCAACCTGTTGCGTTGAAAAACATTCTTTTTGAGGATAAATTCAATTTAGTGAGCACATAGGAACTTTGGACATTTATAAGACTATAATATTTGTCCTAGTTGTAATTTTATCTAAACATCACCTGGTATTTACAGCAACTTTTCCATTTTAGAAGAAAATTTAAAATCCCACAAAATTTGTTCGTGAGAAAAAAAATAATAGCTTGACTGAATAAATACAATTCAAAATCAAAGGGTTTTTCTAAATTATATGATCAAAATATTATTAAAATAATTATTTAAACTGATGAATTTGTCCTTCAAAAATAAAGTATCAACTTCGGTTTGTGTTTGTAAGAGATCATTATGTTGTAAGTTTCATTCAAACAATTTATTAATATGAAATATTATTCTTCAATGATCTTTGGATACTAATGTCATAGTTCATTTTTTGGTCAAAAAAATTTTTAGGATTTCAAATATTATGTCAAAATGGAAGAATTGCTTAAAATACTACGTGATTTTGATATAAAATTACAACTACGACAAATATCGTAATAAATGTACAAAATTCATATGAGTTCACCAAGTGAAATTTATCATCAAAAATGAGATGGTTCACCTCAAAAGGTTGCGTTATTTTAGCTTGTGCTCCTCCAGAGAGTACAAGTATTATGATTAAAGGAGCCCCCTCTATGAACAAACACAAACCTTCCCATGAACTTCTATGTACCTAGAATCTATAAACACTTTCTACTTGTATCACGCAACCTCTTCAAATAACACTTATAAATTAGTACAATTAAATTATAGCTATTTATTTAATTTAAAATACTTTCATGTCCTTAGCTTGTGATGGCGATATATGTATTTATCATTATATATTATTTTACTTCTGAGCATTACAAATTGAGCATAAGTATAAGCAATGATTATTTCAACGTATCTATAGCACGAAAATCAATATTGTCTTGTAGTACTCTATCCTGGGATATATTAATTACTAATAGTCATCATAACTCATGATAAAATGTGGCATAGAGTGTGAATTGGATTTTTAATTTCCCATTTAAAAATTGTACAAAATCATTGGTAGGTTGAGTGAGAAAAATGAAACTGCAAATATATAATTATATATAAATGTCTTTACAACTATTAAAATTAATGATTATATCATTAATTTATGATTTCAGGTCTCCCAAGACATGAAATGATTAGTCTGTTTCTATGAGTCTAACGTTTACCAATGCATATAAAGCAAATTAAAACCCAACCCTTCGATGGTACTGTTATAAATATCTACCTGAGAGTCTTGAGCTGAGATGTATAAATTATTTGTTGAAAGGGGCTTTCTTATGTTGACGTCATTTATTCTTTGAGTAATATAGTATTGGATGTCAGTTCTGAAAAGGGCATAGGATGTTGTTCAGGAATAATGCCTAATTTGTTTCAAGTAATTTTTAACCATCTCATTTAGGACACTTTTTTGTGAAAAATACGTTTCTTATTTTTCTTCTTTCAGCATCGAAGAAACTATTTTCGCCCTACTTGGCGTGAGGAATTGGCAGAAAATAAAGTACTTTCCATAGTTGGACTCGTACTCATTCTTTGGGGAGGCTATATTTCGTTCACAAATGAGGTTCACTTGATCCCTTCTACTGCCCGTTTTAGTCTATATTTCATAATTGTATTTTCATTCCAGAGACAAACTGTGAGGACTCATCAGTCCCTCGATGAAGGCTACAAGAAAATCGTATTACCTCAAACCCTCAAAGTGGTTTTTGAAGAGAACAATGGTAAACCTGTTTGGTTGGCTGGGAATCTTGATGTAAAGGATGAGCTAAGCGATAAATCCTATGGAATATCCATTACAGCAGTCAAACTCTGGAAAAGAGTTCAGCGTTATCAATGGTATGAAGAAGAGAGATCGGATAGAGGTCCAGGAGAGTATGATTATTATACGGATTGGTTTCAAGACTACATTAACTCTGCAGACTTTGCTCACTCCTTGGGTCATCATAATCCAGAAGATTGGCCTATTAATTCAACAGTAAAGTTCAATTATATTTGCTTAAAGTGTTCACTAATATATTTTTATTAACTGCACAACTTTAGATATTGACCAATTCTCGCGTTAAAATAGGAGGTTTCCTACTAGGAACTGATCTAAAAGAAAAATTTGATGAAGAGTTTATTCCTTTTACATCGGATGAACGCCCTCCTCCATCTTCTGGAATTAAAATGCATGCTGGTCTATACTTCCATGCTAAAGATGTATGGAGTCCTGAAGTGGGTGATATTAGAATACAATTCTCGTATGCTGGTCGACACGGGGAACCTTATACAGTCATAGGGATGCAATCTGGTCGAGAAATTCGGCCGTATCAAACTGAAAATGGAGAGGAACTACTCCTACTTCATCCTGGCATAAAGAGAGTAGATCAAGTATTCCTGGCCGAGCGTAAAGGAACAAGATTTCAAATGTGGACCTATCGTTTTATTGGTTGGATACTATCGTTCATTGGATTTTCATGTATTGGCTCCATCTTGGAAATTTTAGGTAATAAATTATTTTATTTACGTATGAAAAGATACTCATTCATCTCTACAATTTAGTTGATGACTACCCAGTCGTACGATCGACCCTCTCTTTAGGATCTGCTAACCTTTCGTTTTCGTGTTCCGTTGCTGTTACTCTAATAATAATTGGTAATGATGAAGACCATTTAAATTATTGACTAATTATATTCATATATTCCAGGTTTTTCTTGGCTGATCTACCGACCCTTTTTAGGGATTCTACTATTTGTGATAGCATTGTCTCCATTTGTCATTGCTGGCTATCAATTCTACCTTCAGCGGGTTTTTGAAACTAATCACAGACTATCTTAGTTTATACCTTCACTGATTCAATTGTTAATAAGGCTGTGAATGGAGGGTATTAATAAATCAACTTTATTGCTTAAATAATGTTTTTTCTGTACTTACAACTTTTGAATGTTCTAAATATAAATTTTGCTACGAAAATCACATCTTCTCCTTCATTGTACATACAGATTGAAACAGACCCGGAACGTATATAATTAAAAAAAATTTATCATAAGTCATTTGATACCATATCTTAATGCAGTATAATTAAGAAATCAAGTGTAAAATATTGACATTTTAACATGGGCACATAATTAGATACATAACTCCTAAGATTTACACCATTAGCATAGTGCAATGTAATTTTCAAAAAAAGAAAAAAGAGCTGAACACATAATAAAAACTCATTTCTTGACACTAAATTACTCATCATCATTAATTTTGTTTAAACATAATTCTCTTGAACACTTTCATTTGCTCTATAGATTCTAGAATATCGTCTAGAGCCCGATGTGTTTTCCTTTTCTTAGGACAGAACTTCAACTTTTCCCTATCCCACAGATTGTAGCACTCATGTATAGTTGAGACATCAATTATTCTATAGTGCAATATATCAGTTACAGAAGGCATATATTTACGAAGAAATTTAGCATCGAATCCCACCGAATTACCCGCTAACAGAGGTCTTCCAAACGTAGTACCACATTCCCTCTTGATGAAATTACAAATGTCATTTTCCGCTTGTTTAACATCAATCTTTGACATTCGACATGCAGCAGTGAGGCCTGTTTTTGCGTGACTCTCTTTAGGAAATCCTGTCATTGCATCTAGAACGGAATCCGGTTGATGTATTACAATGTTGAGACCCTCTTTCGTGGGCTTTAGATTTTTGTCCGTAATGATGACAGCGACTTCCATGAGCACATCCACCTCAAGATCGAGTCCAGTCATCTCACAGTCTATCCAGACAATCCGATCCCGATTACTTCGATTTTCTGACATGCTTAAGTTTCGCGAGTAAGCGTGGAATGCAGGGCTTGATGGTAGGAAGAGGGATGTAGCTGAAAAATGGGAATCAAAATAATATGTATGGGAATCACACGTTGTCCTCACATACCCAGCTTCCTTCCTAAATGAAACATTGTGTGTATCAGAAAGAACGGAAATAGCTGGAGGGGAGAAGAAGAGTAAAAAAGGAAAACATAGTTGAAAATGCTCAACATTCAGCATTCGCCGCCTTTCAGCATTGATTGTATATTACTGTTATTAGTCCTAAACAATGAATGACTACTATGTATGCATGTACTAAAACTAGTAAGGAAATTATATAGTACAGGCTGGGATGGGATCTTCATCAAATCCCAGAGTACAGTGGAGAAGAATTTCCTTACTCAGTAGTATTTTGAATTCCCTTCTTTTTAATACTTATTTCTCGGAAATAATATCGAGTCTCCTCTACTCTTGAGTTCCACTGGTGTAATACAATTCCTTAAATATGTTGTTTCCCTGGATGTAGAGCAGGATATAAGAATAAAGGGAAGGATCCAGGTGTTATAATATAGTAGTCATTGTCTATATTAACCTCTTATTTTATAAATTGCTATATTATCTATGTAGATGGTTAATAGCTGACCATCCTCACTTGCCATTAGATATATAACATATTAAAGTTATAATACGTTAACGATTAGCTCCTATAATTCCCAAATAGATAAAGGATTGGTGATGGTATACATAAAAAAATTTAAATATATGATAAATAAACATAAAAGCTAGCAATAGCTTTTATTTTCATTTCATTTTGGTTAACCAAAATATTATATGATTATTAATCAGGAGTATCATGAATTAAAAAAGAGATTCGACGTTATTTAATGTATATTTAAAAGATCTATGTAGTCTTAAATACAAAAGAAATTTAAAACAATCATAGTTTTAAGGAAATACATGGTAAAATATTTCAGGTATCATCTTCCACAATATACCATTTGTAGCTTCAATGAATAATTCAATTTATATTAATCGATGAAATTTAGTATAATTCCGTTTAAATACTCTTACTTCCACATTCACTAATATAAATATTAGATTTTTGAAAATAATTACTTATAGCTTGTGAGATCTTATAATTAACGTTTTAATATTCTGCAATTAAAATTTGAAAGATTGCTTTCAGATTAGATCAGTTATCTATCTCAACGAATCAACTGTCCGATTTGCTCGGACTGAATGGCAAATCCCTTCATATTTTTAGATTGCTATTTTGCACAATCTACAGGGTGGTCCATACACATCGAGAAAATCTTTAAAGGCTGATAGCGAACGAACTAGATGGGATAAAATCATAATTTTAGTATCATTTGAAAGCTACTTTTAATTACATTCAATTATTTATAATGAGATTCGCCTCTCTTGATAACCTCAGCCACACAGCGCTGGAAAATTTGTCAGACACGGTAGACCTCGTGCGGATCCAGCATTGCCATTATACTGCTTCTGTTTTTCACTTTTAATTTACATTCCCTGGATGGAGTATCCCAAGGAAGAAATTACACCTTCCAACAAGACAGTTCATCAGCCTATAAGGCCAAAAAAGTGAAGGATGTCTTAGCCACAAAGTCACTTTTGGGGACCGGGTTTTTGCCCTGAAACAGCCCAGACCTGAATCCATGCGATTTCTTTTTCTTGGGGAGGGTCGAGCATGAGACCTGTACCAAGTATAATTTGTTTACTGGAAGCTCTGAAGAAGTATATTACCCGTAGAATAGTAAAGATTTATCCGCACCTAAAGATTTGGGGCCCTTCAAAATATTATTATCGTGAGTGGGGCCTGCGAGATAGACAAATTTATTCATCTTTTCTTTCTTTCTTTTAATTTTAATTTATTTTTTTAGACATTTTTAATCTTTTTATTAAGAATCAGGAGCCATTTTTTTTTTTCAAACGACTTTTCTTTTTAACACAACTTGTATTATCTAAACGGCCTTTTTTAATATGGTCGTGCTGATATTTCATTGAATGACGTATTTTTTTAGAAAACTATGTTTTTAAACTTTTTTTTTTTTAACTATAGCCAAGAAGGGAGTGGGAAATAACAATGACAATGGACAATTATATTTGTTCTTAATGTTTAGACCCCTTTGATGCGGGCGAGCATTATGATGTAGCCGCTGTATATTACAATTTATAGTAAATGTATTATTATGGATTTAAAAAAAATATTGTGTTATAAACTTCAAATAACATATTTGTTTGAAAAAATTGGTCTACATCAGAAGTCAATCTTTTAATTTTGTATCAAAATTGCAAAATCGAAATTCGCGAAGAAAATTGCAAAAAATGTTTTGTATTAGTTTTGTAAACAAAGTAGCTAATAGCATCATTTTGCATTGTAAAAAAGAAAACAAACTTACCGAGATTTATTTCGTACTTACAAAACCCCAAAAGAATACAAAGCAATTGTCTTTGCTCTACTAAACTCAAAAGTTCTTATTGCGAGGAGGCTGACGTCATATGAACCGATTGTTGTGGAAGAAGTGAGTGGTATAATTTTATCTGCATCTCCAGGAGATGTGGCTTTATCGCTGAAAATTCCAAACATAAGAATGGATACATGGTCGACAGCATCAGAAGTGATCATGTTTATTCCATCTTTGGGATCCAACAAAAATTTAAATTTCTTGAAAAAAGTCTAAAAACAAACAAACTATTAAATAAAAATTTATTTCAATTTTAGACCAAATGTAAAAAAAAGGCCAAATATAATTCTTCAAGGCCCAACTGCATAAAAAAGCTAATCTGGTAACATTGTCAGAACCCCATAAAATATAAAATATCGTCAAATATTTTTCAATGTGTGTACGTATTATGAGCGTTCTACGCGTTTTGATGATATTACGACAATTTTGCTAAAAAAACTACTTGAAGTGAGTTGTTTAATAATCAAGTTACTCACAATCATTTCACCTGACAATATTAATGAACGTAAAACAACCATACTATTTGAAATTTTATAGATTCCTCGGGCATTTTCCACATTTTCCACTCTAATGGGCATATTGCAAAATGCCCGATTTTCCACATTACCCGTAACATATGTATATCATCAGCCCATAAGTTGTACAATATATTAGTATGACCCCAAGTAGGTTCATAACCTACCACCAAATCGTTGTAATTGGCGAATGAACCCCTTGTGCGAGACTATATACACTTTTTCCAACTGAGCACGTAGTGGGCTCATAACCCAAAGCTAATTCACTGTTTTTTGATATGACCTCTAGAGTTTACCTAAAATTTTTACTGATATGATCCATTTGACTTCTTACTGTGTCTGCAAAGGCGGTCGGTGTTCTCTTTTCTTTGTATTCGTAGGTCGTAATAGGAGAATATTAACGTATTTAATTCATTTATATTAATTCATTGAAGAGCCATGCGTTTTGTGATATTGTTATTATGGCCACATAAAATTTTGATCTACTCACTAGATAATATTTGGTAATGGGTCTGCATCAGGTATCGTTCAATTAAGCAAATAGGCACTAAATACCTCCTCAACGTTTTTCTTGTTTTGGGAGGGAGAGGGGGGAATCTGAAGAAAAAATCACGAATATAACAATAATTTATTAGAATGAAATTTTTCTGTACGTATTTTTTTCAAATTAGACACCTCATGGATTCGGACTTGAAGATGGTGAACTAGGCAATTAAATTAATTTGCATGTAATGGTTTTTCTATAAACGGCATGTGAATTCATAATTAGCAGTTGAAAAAATGAAATGATTATTTCTTTGAAAGTTTTTCCAATCACTGCCATTTTTATATTTTTATTGTCGGTATGTTTTCTGTAAAATCATTACGTATTAAAAGATATAGTGCTCAATTTTAAATAATTAATAAATTAAAGAACACCAAACAAATCAAACACGTAAATATTCACCTATTACGACTACGAATAAAAGAAACATTGGCTACAAAGAATGAGAATTTCTAAAAAAAAAAAATATATTTTTTTCTCACAGATTCATGGATGATTCACAACCTGAACTAAAATTTAACGGATTTTGATTATTTTACTTTTTAACTTCAACAAATACTATTTGGCTCCTAAACATTTCTAGGCCTGAGCCCCTATTCTTGATGCTAACCCAGGGGTGTCCACAGGATTATATTTGGAGGGGGGCTTGGCTAATGGATTTTTTGGAAAAAAATCCCATAACCCCATAGTTATTCACATAAAATTTAATTTTTAGGAAGAAAATTTAAAATATTAAAAAATATTCAAACAACCCCTCCAGCCCAGCCCTTAGGGACGTCCCTACAAACCCAGTAGGAAGTCAAATGGATTATATAGGTAAAAACTTTGTTTATACTCTAAAAGTCATCTAAAAAACAGTGATTCACATTAGGTTATGATCCCGCTAAGTGGCTCGCTGGTATATTGCACAATCTGTGAGCAAAAAAGTAAATAGAGTCTTGAGTCTCGAATAATGGTTTCCTTTACCAATTACAATTATCTCAAATATCAAGTATACTTTGTTCACAAAATGTGAGATTGGTCATGGATTGATCCGTTAATGGTTGACCATTTAATTCTCATTCAAAATCGCTCTGTATTATGAGACAAATAATCATTTTAAAATGAAATATAAAAATTGTTATTCAATGCTCATAATTTATAGAAAAAAACAACAACAAAAAAACAGACATTAACAATGTTTTTATTCATGTACCTAAGCAAATGCATATGCAAATATCCTCACAACATAATTCTTTGTTATGCTTAAGAACATACAATTTACGTAATTGGTTCGAACTTTAGATAAAACATAATTAATTGTTAAAATAGTTTGAATCCTTGTATTGAAAGGATACTAGGAACAATTGCCTCAAGCCCCTTTTCCAAACATCCAAGAAGCTACAAACACAAAATTCACATTGCAATTGTATAATTTGACGCAAATTTTAGTGAGGAAAAATTATACAAAAAAAATTGTCGACTTTATTTTTTGTGTTATTTTGCTATGAGTTAATATAATTTTGACAAAATTCAAAACTCACTCATTGAGAATAAAACTGAGATGTTGAATAATTTCTAACTACAATTCAATTTTTTAAAACCTTACAGGCAACCCCCCATGGAATTTGAAGTGTTCTTTCTTGGGAGATAGGCCTGCTTACATGATTGTTTAAAACATTTAAGGCGTGGCATTCAGATACAATTTGGAGAGAAATTACTGACTAATTCATATATTTTTGATACAGATTCAAACATTAGCAGACATAAATGGATATCTTGGATTAAATATTGATGTCTCTTGGTCTTCCCTACCAATGAATGATGGATGTGAAGTTGAGAACAAGCGGGAACAATAATAATACCTTTAATTAGACAATGAGTAAATGAGACTGCAAGGTACATTAAATACGAGCAGTGACGCTTAATTATTTGTTCGGCTTGAATAATATTGTTCGTCTTCTGTTTTCTTATTCTTTTTTTTTATTTAATTTTGCAAACATCATCACCACTCCTATAACATACTAATTTGTAATAATGATTTAATATAGTTAAAATGAGAGTCTTTGATATTTTATATCAAGTGCGTATATTTTTTAAATGTAAATAGACTGTTTAAAAACAAATAAAATAAAACAAATTTGACAACAATCAATTTGCAATATTTGCATTTCAAACTGTAATGCTCTTTTAAATATGTAGTGTCTCAACACAAAGGCAATCTTGAACAAAAGTGATGTACTATTTTTCGGGTCAAGATCCGAATATATCGGGTATTTTGGTTGAAACCCTCAGTTCTGAACCGTAGTTTATGTCTTTTTATGATCATTTTCCATTATAGAAGGTGCTAATTAAAGATTACCGATTTGGAAATAGTATTGTATTTCATTGACAACAAAGCATGGAAAGGCGGTACATCAAACAATGAATCCTCCTTTCTCCTGAATGACTTCCTTTATCCTCCTGGGCATGTCGGTAGCAAGATTCTCCAAGACTCTTGGATCCAAAGTTTCACATACAGATTTTGCCTGTTTGATTAGCTTCTCCTTTGATGTGGAAGGAGGCAGACTGTTACACTTATCCTTCATGATGCCCCACATTTTTTCGATTGGATTCAAGTTCAGACTGTTCCCAGGCCATTGGTCTTTCTCTCAAAAGCCAGGCAGATGCTCTGAACTCCACCTTTGAGTAGATTTTGAAGCATGAGATGGAGCATTGTCTTGCATGAAGATAGCCTCACAAGGCAATGGAACCATTTTTCGAGTGAGAATTGTTCCCCTTGAGCTCGAACAAGTCATGGGCGGCAGAGCAAACTTCTCAAGAATCTTGGTTTGATAGTAGACACTATCAATCTTGTTTTTGCAGTCCACTACGCGAAGATCACTCACTCCCAGAGCCCCAAAAGCTCCACAAAAGCAGGATTTTTAGAGGGTGCTTCACAATTGGTACGTATGGAACATCATCCTTTTTCTTGACCCATACACAATCGTTTGCGATTTTTTGAGCCAATAATTTGAAAGAAGCTTTCATCTGATCCGACAATAAGTTTCCAGTCATTCAGTCTCCATCCCAGCTTGTCTTTGGCAAAGGTAATCCTCATTTTCTTCATTTGGACTGTCAAAAGGGGCTTGGAATCCCGCTTGTAGGCCTTAACACCCACAGATTTCTTTAAGTTTTTTCTCAGAATCTCTTTAGCCACCTTGTAACCCTTTGCAGTCACCCTAGCCGACAGTTTTCGCGTGGATTGGTGTATTTTCCCGAGAGTCAATGATATGACTTGCTTGGCAATAGGGAAGATTGAAGGGGGACAACCTGGAATTGGCTTGTCTTCTTGAATCTCTCCTCACTTGTGAGCTGCCCACCATCTCTGAACATACCTTAAGCTGACCCCAAGTTCAGTATCAACAGCTTGGGGTCGAGCCACCAAGTAATTTGGCTACATTAGCTACCCTGACCTCCGAAAATGGAGACATGGAAGAAGGTAAATATGGCAGGACATTATAACTTTTTTAGTAGCAAGTAACAACAACTGATACATCTTTTCAAATAATTTTTGACGATAATTTAATGTACACAGTATTGTAACAGAAAAAAATTCCAATCATTTTGGATTAAGAAGAACAGATCAAGCAGTAAATCAAAAGAGTAGGAACCCGACAATCTTTAATTGCCACCCTCTCTAATATGTAGAACTGGAACCGTTTTTTCGATTTTGCTATATCCTAGAGATCTATCACTGATATTTTGTAGTTTCTTTCGTGAGAGACTTTTCGAACTAAGTAATTTTTTGAGTTAAATGAAATTTATTTACAGGGAGCGCGGATCAAATTGTCACCAAAATATTTTTCTACAAAAAAACAACACAAAAAATATTTTTTAACTTTTTTATTGAAAATCAAAACTATGACGAGCATATAGGTATAGAGTACCCATTCATTCGATATAATCACCGTTGGCATCAATAACGGCCTCTGAACCGGCCGCAGGCTCTTCTGACCATCTCATTGTCCATGTTGCCGAATACCTCCTTGATGGAGTCCATAGGCTGGCCTTGGTGCTATGGGGATGTCTGTTGGTATGTCTCTCGACATAGCCCCAGACAAAATAGTCCAAAGGATTTTTAGGTCGTGAGAGTTAGGAGGCCACAAATCCTTGGTTACGACGTCATAACAGTTCTCGGTTAACCACTGCATGGAGATTCTGGCCCACCTGCATCTTGTAGCTCCTGCACCTTAAATCCTCAGATACACAGTCCCTGATTGTTTTCTCATGGCAGCCCAGATCCCTCGCCATGGCCTTCATGGGCCTAGTAGGGTCATCCTCAACCATCTTCTTCACCTTGTTGACAAAGTCGGTGTCCCTGACCTTCCTGTCGGCGCCCTCCTCCTTGGGTGCCCTCTTTATGGTGGCATCAACATCCCAGGTATCCTCTAGCTTCTTACGGATACGCTGAACAGTCCGTAAATTCACTCCTAAGGTTGAAGCAATCGTTGAATTGGAGATTTCACCTCCATTATTAACCAATGCCATGACTACGGCGGACCTCGAAAGCTCCTAGTTCCACTTATAGCTCTTTATCTCCTCATATGATGACGGCATGAACCTAACTGAACTACGTATCGTCAGCTGACGAGAATAGCTTTCCTATTTGGTAACCGGTTTTTTATTTGATAATGTCGTCTTCAAGTTATCAAGGTTTAAAGTAGGCGACAATCTGATCCCCGCTGCCTGTATATTTCATAGAATAAAATAGAAAATACATCTGACCAATTGAAAAAATATATACAAAAATAGTTAGTTTGGACTTATATGTTTTATCAGATCATAACTGGGACACTACGTTATGACGCAACTATGAAAGATGAAATATAAAAAATACCCAAATCAAATGGTAAAATGCAGATTCTTCCGAACTTTTTCTACCAGTTCTCTATTTATTATTAATTAATCTTTATTAACATTTCAAAGTAGAAAAATTGAACGCTAAAAAATTAATTTTTAATCTGTAACAATTTTATGCAAGTGGAATTATTGCCGTGAGTCATGTATGTACGAGGGCCCTTGAAGAGTATGTGCAAAGTCCGAGAGATAGCATTACTGGCGCGTATCGAGTTTATGTGTTAGTAGCATCTCTTGAAACCAACTTTCAGATTGCTCTACCTCTTACTGTTTGGAATGTGTTTGAATCGAAGAATTAGCTCGAAAGATTATGAAGACTGCCTTTTTGACTGAGAGAATCCTCATAGACTATCTGAAAAAGGGTAAAACTATTACAAGTGCATATCATTCATCATTATTGGACCGTTTCAAAAATGAGTTGCATGAAAATCGCCCACGATTTGGCTACAAAAATAATTTTCCATCATGACAATGTACCTGTCAGACCTCAGCAGTTGTGGTCGCAAAATTAATGGAAATAGAGTTCCAACTCGAGATAACTCCAGCACAAATAATCTCACGTACCTTCATTCTTCTGTCATCCATCACCATATGATGGATTTTATAAATGATTTCTGGATAGTAGCCTCAACAGGGCGTCCAGACCATTCAGCGTCACTTGGTCACTCCAAAATATTTGAAACCACTTATAAACTGCTCTAATTGAAGGCCCAGAGTCTCCATAATGTTTATCAAGCTTCTTTTTAGTCGCCTGAGGCGTTTTGTATTGGATAAAGTAATGTTTAATCATCATACGAAATTCGTTTTTGCCCATTTTTTGAAAATCACTCCACTTCCTCGATTCATACGAATGTCAAAGAGAAAGAAAAGACTGATCTGCCTGAAAGTTGATGTGTGTTCTTCCAAGAAATACATATGTACATTTCAAAAAGGATTTTAGAATTTTATAACATTAGGCATTGAAATGTATTATCATGATTTATCTCTATCTTCAATACCAAACGCTTTTAAAAGCTTAGAACCTAAAAAATAGCCAAAAAAAACCAAAAAAATGTATGTCCTTTTTCTGAAGACCACAAGGCTAAGAGAGAGAAATAAGGCCATATTTGGAATTAGGGGATTTTTACGGTTTTTTTCTCTTTTTGGAGGAAGAGTTGCGAGATAAAGTAAAATTGACAAAAAAGTAAGTAAACACGGTCATATATACCCTAATAGCCAAATGATTTATAAAATATTCATTTCCGAAAGATGGCGCAGATATGTAATGTGCATAGATAGTAAATTAACGAAGAAGTTAACAACACTCACAATAGACATTTTAATCAAGGGGGTTTCTAAATTATCAAGCTACGGTCAATCCAAAATTTAAGTCTTTTAATTAAGATAAGTGATCAATATTGGAGACTTAAAGGCTGAAGTTGGACACAATAATTTATTGAATGTTTTCAAGGCTTCCTTTATGAAAGAGTGGGGCAATAGGGGTTAGGAAAATTTTTATTTAAACTATTTTGCCTCAGAACATTTTGCCTTAAATCACTTTTGTAATAGGGTATGCCAATAAAAAAAAAGAATTATATGATGTCTTGGTTACCCTTATCATCTAATTAGCCCCCTTGGCAGCAATGATGGCTTCCAGGCGGCTACCCATTGTGGATGTAGTCCTCAGCCATGGTATCCCAGTTCTGGTTGACGGTATCCTTGATGCTGTTTATATTTGACTGACGGACGGTGCAGGGCTTGGACTCAACATGCACCCAAAAAGTGAAGTCCAATGTGTTTGCATCTGGTGAGTAGGGGCCCTCATTTTCTTTGTCCAGAAAGGCAAGTTGTCCTCCAACCACTTCTGGGCCTTTTTACACGTGTGTGCGGGTGCACCATCCTGATGGAGCACTGCGTTCATGTCCGGGTAGTTGGTCGGGATCCCCAACTACTTTACAATCTCTGTTGATTTCTTTCCAGCATCTAAAAGTGCACGGACCGAAATTCGTTGGTCACGTTCAGATGGCATTTTCTCGGTTTGTAAGACACTTAGGAAGATCTAGTTTTTTTTTTTTTTTGATGATTTCATTTTTTGTTTTTTTTAGTATTTGACCGGAACAATTTTACTGCATTAAAAAAAACTTTGATTTATTTACCAAAAACGAAGTTTAAAGATTTATTCACTCCACTCGATATTAAAGCGAAATATCATTTTAAGACGAAATAGTTTAAAGTATATTACCGGGCACGGGCACATTATTCCAAGGAGTACGTTCGTGTAAGGCATGGCATCTTTAAATAAAGGATGCCATGAAGGGCAAAGGTGTGCTTTTTAAATAAAATTGGGTACACTGAAATTATATGATACTAGTAGAAGTACCCAAAATTGTTTTTTTTTTGTAAATTTAATTAATTAATTCAACCTTGTGACCAATTTTTAGGACATTAAACGTCCAAAATCAAATATTGACTAAAACAATAGTTGCTTAAAATCTTTCCAGCTTTATTTTTCATACATTAAAATTAATGAATTTTTCAAGATACTTTGACCTCTAACAAAATCCTACCTAGAGGTATTTGGATCAACAAAGCATGGGTTATTATATTTACATTTACACACTTTTTCATTCTACATTTGATAAAAGTTTTGGTTCACTTCTAAAAATAAAATAAAAAGGTAAAAAAACAACAACAATATCGTTATTTTAAAGGTTTATAGCGAAAAATTGGCATATTGACCAGATTACTAAGAGCACAGCCAAGTATTCACTCCCAAATTTCCAACTAATCATTTTTCTCATTAGCCAGTTTACCCCAAAGAAAGAAAATGTGAAAAACTTGCGGTAGCATTAATAAATTACGGGGAAAAAACATGATTTGTAGGTAATCAAGAAAAGACATCTCAAACCTAAAAAACCGGGTTTGGTTTGAATTCTATATTTAGCTATATTATTGATTCAATATGTCTTCCTTACCAAGACGTCTGGAATTGCAAAGTCTAGGGAGGAGTCGTCAGTGCTGGAACACATAGAAACAGGTCTAAATTCGGCCATATTGATGTAACAGAAGTTTTGGTTCTTCTTTTCTTCTTGGGGCTCTAATCGACTTATTGATTTAGTAGGCAGTAAAGAGGAGATGCCAACGTTCTTTGGTACCTTCTCAGCAATGACACCTGGGCTGAGAAGATCGCAACTGCGTTGCGTTTTTAGTTGTTGCTCAAATAAAAACTTACACTTAGAGACATGGAATAAAAACAAAACTGGTTTATTTTTGTTTCAGCTCCCCATTGGTTGCGTAATGAAACCATGTAATTAAAAATAACGAGGGAAAAATTGTAGATAAATGCTATTGCAAGTTTTGGGTACCTATTCCATACATTGTGTTACTCCATCACGTCCTTATCTTTATTGTATCACGCAATCTTTTCTCCAAAAAGATACAGAAAAGGGGCTGTAATCATCTGATTGTTAACCAAATAATTCAATCATACCAACCGCTATTTATATCTTATATACTCGGAGACTATCACTGTCATGTTATTTCTACAACATTTTAAAAATAAATTACATATTATTAAAATCTACGTAGTATTTTATTCGATACTCCATTATAATATAGAAATAGCCAAAATTTATTCATAGAAATAATAAAATGGCCAATATACAGGGAACGGGGATCAAATTGTCGCCAAAATATTTTTCTACAAAAAACAACACAAAATATACATTTTTTAACTTTTTTATTGAAAATCAAAACTATGACGAGCATATAGGTATAGAGTAGCCATTCATTCGATATAATCACCGTTGGCATCAATAACGGCCTCAATACAGCCTCTGAACCGGCCGCAGGCTCTTCTGACCATCTCATTGTCCATGTTGCCGAATACCTCCTTGATAGAGTCCATCAGGCTGGCCTTGGTGCTATGGGGATGTATGTCTGTATGTCTCTTGACATAGCCCCAGACAAAATAGTGCAAAGAGAGAGTTAGAAGGCCACAAATCCTTGGTTATGACGTCATAACAGTTCTCGGTTAACCACTGGATGGAGATTTTGGACCCATTTGCCACACCCAGGGCCTGTCTCCAGCCCTTTCCCTCGCCATGGCCTTCATGGACCTGGTAGGGTCATCTTCAACCATCTTCTTCACCTTGTTGACAAAGTCGGTGTCCCTGACCTTCCTGTCGGCGCCCTCCTCCTTGGGTGCCCTCTTTATGGTGGCATCAACATCCCAGGTGTCCTCTAGCTTCTTACAAATACGCTGAACAGTCCGTAAATTCACTCCTAAGGTTGAAACAATCGTTGAATTGGAGATTTCACCTCCATTATTAACCAATGCCATGACTACGGCGGACCTCGAAAGCTCCTCGTTCCACTTATAGCTCTTTATCTCCTCATATGATGACGGCATGATGCTAACTGAACTACGTATCGTCAGCTGACGAGAATAGCTTTCCTATTTGGTAACCGGTTTTTTATTTGATAATGTCGTCTTCAAGTTATCAAGGTTTAAAGTAGGCGAAAATTTAATCCCCGCTCCCTGTATATGTATATTATATAAACGACGAGGGGTCAACAAGAAATTGTATTCCTGTTCTTTTGGAAACGGAGCAGATGTATTGAATAATTTATTACTTTGTGTATTTATGATAAGAATCAGTTATGAAATAGCCATGACGTATCAAGGGAGAAGAGATAATCGACAGCTGACAATAAAATAACTAGGGTATTTTTGTGTGTGCGAGATAAAGATATTTATTGACAAATTTTCAATAAATTTTAGTTAAATATTTAATATTATTAGACATATTGCAAAATGGTAATTTGTAACAAGACTTTTCAAACTCCCTGTAACTTGAATATGTAAGCTACAAGTGTATGCACATTGCACATGCTGCAATGTTCATCATTTACCATATCTACATACTTAAATGTCATGAATGCTAATTCATAAATTGGTTTTGCGAAAGAGTACAAATCTGTTCAAAGAGGAAAAAATAAAAGTTATCACGTTTTATTTATTTGTTTTGTATTTTTAATAAATAAATGTCTTGAGGCATTGGTTTGATATTTCTTTCGAAAAAATTCAAAACAAACAAAATGAATATAAAATATCACGAAAATGCATACAGAAGTATTAGCAATTAAAAATAACAAAAGCAATCATGATATTTATATGTAGTACATTGTACGTATCTACATACTTGTGTTTCGGTCTGAAAATCCTTACCTGGTCTGAGACTGCGGGGATGGGCTAAAGGGGCTGTAGCCCTCCTCCAAATTAAGGAATGTTTGCTTTTTACCAGAATCATTTTTCGTCATTCCGGGAAATTATGCTGCATGGGAGCAAAAAAAAGAATTTTTGAAATATTTTTAAAAAACATTTCATTTTTTGTGAATAGATACGGATTTTTGAAAAAATTTCCATGAAAAATAATATTTAACTTTTGAAATTTTTTTCAAAAAAATTTAATTTTCTGTGAAAAGCTTTGGATTATTGAATTTTTTTTCGAAAAATATTAATATTAGTTTTCCGGCAAATTATGCAGCAGAGCAAAAAATTTAATATTTGAAATTTTTTTCCAAAAATTTCATTTTTTTGTCAATACCTACGGATTTTTGAAAAAATTTCCAGAAAAATAATATTTAATTTTTAAAATTTTTTTCGAAAAAATTTAATTTTCTGTGAAAAGCTATAAATTTTTGAAAAAAAAAAAGTGGAAGTGTTAGATTTTTTTTTTTCAAAAAAATTTTTTTTTTTCCCGACAAATTATGCAGCAGAGCAAAAAATTTAATATTTAAATTTTTTTCCAAAAAATCTCACTTTATATGAATAGATATGGATTTTTGAAAAAATTTCCAAGAAATATAATATTTTAAGTTTAATTTTGGAAACTTTTTTTTTCCAAAAATTAAAGTTTCTGTGAAAAATTATGAATTTTTGAAAAAAATTCAAAAAATTAAATTTTCTGCATATAGCTTTGGATTATTTAATTTTTTTCCCCAAAAAATTAATTCCCTGTGAATAGCTATGAATTTTTGTAATTTTTAATCCAAAAAAACATTTCTCAAGCAATAATATCCAATAAGATTGTTTTTTTTTTAAATGCTCCTTTAATTGGTCAGATGGAGTTGTACTTATTAAGTATAAGGAAACATTATAGTATTACATTTACTCCAATCTGATCTAGGAATTGTCTTTGAAGTCAATTTTCATGATAATTTCTCCCTAAATCTAATATGATACAATTATATGTGTATGAAGGGGCGTTACTTGCTTTCATTCTTTGAAGAGCTCAAATTGGGAATATTGATGTAAATCGTGTGTATTTTGTATCTGACCTATTTCTTCGTGTTGGTAAACTAAAGACTGAATTTTGTCTTTCTAAACTGTTGTTATAATTATTTAATTCCTAAGGGCTGTCCTTCCTTTTCTATAACAAAGTCCTTTGATATATAAAATTTGGGGGGTAAAAAATACCCTATTCAAGAAGGTGGCGTTGTAAATTTCATGCTTTTTTTATGAAATTTTGATCCAAGACTTTGAAGGAAAATTTAAAATTATTGCATTTTATGTGTATACAAAATAAAATAAAAAATACTTAAAACCTTAATGCCGAATGGAAAAATTTCGAATTTGTAAATTTTATATATTTATTATTATTATTATTTTGAAGAAAAAGATTTCCTTTTGTTTAATTACTCACATTGTTTTATGTTTCCGGTAAATTTTTTACTTTAAATTGGGCTCTATCATGTAAAAACATGATTTTACTACCGGATGGCAAGAAATCTGGCCGGTCTATTTTTCCAATACCATTGTAAAAAGTCAATTTAAAAAAAAAATGTTTATTTATATTAAGATAAAAAATGTTAAATGGTTCTGGTGTCAAAATTAATGTCAGATAATTCTTAGTATTAATGTACTATTAAGATTCGGAATTCGATTATGTCAAAGTGAATTAAAAATGTTTATGGACATTGAATACATTTGGACACATTTTTCACCAAAATTGTGTGTGCAAGGATTTAATGATGAATGTTTTGCTACATTATAATGTCCAAGTGTCTATTTTCACATAAAAACATAATAGATCAAAATGGAAACATGATATGCATTAAATGTTAGAAAAATAAAAATGGTTTATTTTATAACTGGATAATATCAAGTAGAAACATGTATAACATCCTAAAGGGGTATCCACTTATGTGTCTCAAAAGATACCTACTATTAACGTCTTTTGAAAGTTCAGTCCTAATTTTTTCTTAATGTCCAAAATCGCTCAATCTATCTAACTAATTCTTACAACTGTTTAATGACTATTCTAGGGTGTTTACTATATGGAATCTGCATTTATTTTTTGTAGTTTTATTTAATTTAACTAAAGGCTAATGTTTGATATTTTTAATAATAATATAATTAAATTTATGATTGTTATATATTAGACCATTATTATTAAGTCCATGTATCGTGTACCACGATACACTTTTTAAAACAGACAAATCAAAGACAACTATTATTACAATATTGAAGATAATTTTTAATTTTTTTATAGAAAAAAATCGATTCGACCTCAAAAATTTTATGTAATGACTATGAAATGTTTCCCGTAGGATAAATGGTTTTTTACGCTCTATTATCTAAAACCTTTTTCCAGATGAAAACGATATCTTCTAGTAGGTATCTTTAGAGGGGATCGCCCATCAATGAATTGGTCTTTACTTGACCAAAGTCTATATAAATAAATATTTCATTTGTCAGATTTACTCTCGGCCTTAAATTAATTATTAACAAGCAGAAGAATCCAGCATTGCCCAGACTTATTAAACGTCGTCAAACAGACAAACTTGTCCTTAAAAAATATAGAAAGTAACGACCCATGAAATCTGCATTGTTACTGACCGTTTTTCATGAGTACACTCGCACGTAGCTACTCAATGATAAATAGATATTACCTCCTCAAGAATGAAAGGATAATAAAATAAGGAAAAATAATAATTTGAGGGATGCCTGATGAGCCAGTAAGTACTTTAGTCTAAATAGCACTACCAGGCTGAGCCTTAGTTACACATGCTTGATGTTACATGCAAAACGTCTGTGATATTTGATTAGCATTACTAAGTTACTATTGGGTAGATCGAATATATGTATATTATATACATGAGGGAGCACTATATATAGGAAGCCCTGTATACACGCTCAATGCTACATGGAAAACGCCTTCTGACTGCGTCGTTATTTATCAGATCAAAAATATGTTGAAAAATATATTTTCAAACCTCTATGCATTATTTTTTCTGGCTAGATGGCTATTAAATTGAATCAATGTTACTTTTTAACCATAAATAACAAGACTTTTTTTGTAAAATAACTCAATTTAGTTAAATTGTATCAACTTACTGAATATTCAAATTTTATCTCATGGTCACATAACAAAATGCCCTAATTCCCTTAATGAATCATCTTTTTATATTAAAGAAAGCCAGAGTTGGTTGGTAGTTAGGAAATACTTTGTTTTATTAATTAAAGATTATAATATATGGACATTTAAAAAACCTTTTTATACGAATAATCTATTTGACACCGGGTCAAATCTCTCATTTGCTTCAAAGTCCAAAGAAATATAATTCATTTGTGTACCATTCGAGTATTATTCGAATTGGGAAAAAATACTCGACTATATTAAAGACCAACAATTTTCTTTAAGTTACTCGAATCCGTCCTGCAAATATTATTTGAAATACTCGACTATACAAACTCGAATGAACAAAACTAAAAATATTCGAGTATATGTAGATTAATATTATCTCCATTTGTTTACACATTTTTATTGAGTAATTCCTTATAAATTTTGTTTCATTTTTTGGCGGGGGATTTTTTTTCTTGGTCTAATTGGTGCTTAGTTTTATGACTGTCTTATAACTGCAGTCAAATGCACTTAATTGTTGAATTTAGATTATATATATTCAGAGGGAAAATATTTTTTTTGTCTAATGTTTTTGCCTCAATAGTTATTACTCAAATCCAACACTATTATTTATATATAAATCAAACCTCTTTGATTTAATTTAAAGAGGTAATCATCATTATGAAGCATATTTTCTCAAAAATTCAAGAGGCAAATTATTTTGAATGATTTTGACAATGAGCGACAGGTGTGCAGAGCAAATTGAAAATCATTGTTTCTTTCCTTTGTAATAGGTACGACTTAAATACTCGTTGTTTCTTTCAAACATCTCATAAACATATGACAAATGAAATCCGTGTTGTATGGGGACTTTGTTAGTACTAAAACCCGTAGAATGGGAAAAATTATTTTTCATAGTCCACTTTTTATAATTTTTTCTTTTTTTAAATGTGATTAGGACAATTAACAACACATTTTATTCATAAATTATTTAAAATGATGCATTTCAGACAATATATTGCTAAAATGATGATAAAATTTCGTTTTGATTAGGGTTTTCCTTCATCTTTCATCCGTTTATTTCAATACTAAAAACTTTAAAGTATGAGGAAATAAGCAATATATATTCAGCAACCTTTTAAATCATATGTTTGTTAATAAGTTAACCAAAAGTTTGAAGTTTTTTAAGTTTGAAATCAAATACTAACAGGATACTCACCTCTATTAATAAATCTATAAAATTCTATAATATGCGTTATACAAAATCGGCAGTGTTTGAAATCGCGTTATGCGGTGACCTCTGTTACTAGGAACCCATGAAATTAACCGGAGATCCTACACTTAATTAGTTCATATTTCACAATTATTTGACACCTCAGATCCCTAAAAAATCAGCACTTTATCTCTGATTATTAATTTTTTTTTATTGAGGATTGGATAGGGTAATAGAAATTTACAAAATTTCAGATATTTAGCCTTTAAAACAGCAACCCATACACTTGTAGTCATAAAGATAACATGAAGAATACAGAATACATAGATGTGAGTAGACAATAATTTATTCATTCTTCAAAAAAAAAAATATCAATACTTCGATTTTTCTATATTTATTATTTACTAACGGGATCCCGCTAAAAGTTAATTCCCTGGTTAATGAGAAACTCTAGTTTGGTCTCATAAATTGTTATCATTCATAATCATTTAACGAATATCTCAAAATGTTGTTCAAGGAGAGCTGATACATTTTTTTCTGAAATCAGGATACTTCACTGGACATATGGCATCGGCTTGAACCATTTTTAGCATGAGCAAGGCCTGGGGGTCTTTTCATTTTATACTTAAAATGACCTTTTTCACAGCTTTTTTAAATACACTATGTTCATTTTTCATTTCATTAACGTTTTTCCTAGAAAGTAATTTTTACTTCCTAAAAAAAGTGAATTATTTTTCTATTTTTATATTCTTTGATAAAAGTTTCATCTTATTGTATATATTAAATTAACAAAAAAATTATATCCTGTGCGGGATCCGTAGTCAGAGCTAGGCCTGTGGAAAATGCCCAAATTAAACCGGGTTTGCTTCAGGATCCAAAGGGCAGATCTTCTTTTCTGCTTCCAATATACTCTCTTCAGTGAGATAATGAAACTATTGGGTCCCTTAGAAAGATGAATCAGCCCTTCCCAGAATTAATTTAAAATATGAAATGTTTGCTAGTTTAAGGGCCTTCATGCATAGGAGCCCTGTTTCATTGTAGCCCTCATGAATGCTCTCTTACGTCACTATATCTTTATCTTACTTTCTTTGAGTTAATATGACCGTGGTCCAGCCCAATCTCACTTGTCGGTCCTTAAAGAAGGTAAAATGGATCCTGCGTGACGTCATCGATAATATTTTTCTTTTTTTAAGTAGTATCATTCTATTATATGTAAACTTTACAACTATATAAAAATAATTTATGTTCGTATTATAACGATAATAGGAATATTTGTTGCAAGATATATGCAATATTCTTAATTTATATCTCATCTTATTAGGTTTAATTAAGCATCGACATTTTTAGGAAACATTCCAAGGAAGGACAGCTAAGGACCAATCCTTACAATGGACTAGAAAGGACCGAAAAAATAATGACTGACCCAACACTAGTCTTCAATAACTTTTCTGAAAAAAATGACACACATCATTTTCCCTCAATTTGTTTTCTAATAAAGTGACGTGCGACTGGATTATCACCGTTTTAATTGTAGACACTATTTTACTACAATACTAGTTACAGACTGAAGTTGGACCAAATTCTTAAAAATTATAACGCACTCAGGCGATTCTAGGAACTCCAGGCGGACACCAACCCTAATTTTGAACAATATTATACGCAGAATTCTAAAAAAATATGACTTTCTGGTATGCTATAAAAAAGAAATAAAAATTTGACATGGTAGACTTAACAATATGAAGAATATTTAGACGGAGAGCAGTTTAGCTGTTATGAAGTTTTACTAAACTAGCAACAAGTAACAGTTGTAAAAGAAGGCAATCAACAGAAATCCCAGTCTGTACATAGCAAGGACATAGGGAGGGAACACTCCAACATCCATGTTCAATTCTACTATGAGAACAACGAGGATTTACACTTATAACTAGTGGTAGAGTTGTATAATCAAACCAGGGGGATGATTAGCGATGGATCCTGATTATTGGGGGATTTCTTCCCAGAGAAATTCATACAAATACAGTTGATTAATATGCAATTTTAACACGTAATATGCGAATATATAGCCTATAAACGAATCATGAAAGAGATTTTTTTTTAAAGATAACTTTTTACATAAAATAAGTCGATGAAAATTAGACAAAGTGTTAATATTGAGGCAATGGCCATATTCATTTTTTAACCTACACAAAAGGATTGATGATGGAATGCCCGTTTTAGAAAGGGATAATTTTAGACCATTTTCATTGGTGGGACCGGCATCACTCTACTCCCCATCTCCCAACAACTCGAGCAACTTTCTCAACAAATCTTTTATGAGCACAGACAACAGTGATTAATTTATACTAAGATCTTCTCTCTTTAAGGATTAAATAATAATTATAACCCAGAATGTTTATTTACATTTTTATAAAATGTAATTTCCCAATTTATTATGATGTAGTTTTGTTATATTATATATTGTAAAATAAAGATCTTAAATTAAGAGTAATAATTATAATAGCATTGAAAGATAATAAATACTAATCCAATTGCTAACTCAAGAAAATCATCATTCGCACATTTCGATCATATTTTATACAGCTCCAATTATATCTAATTGTAAAATTCCCTTAGGAACATACACAAATAAAATTGAATCAAGGGTCTTTTGCAAGTCATTGATATAATATGTACAATACATTGTATATAGAGATGCTCAGGTAAAGAATCATACTTGTATAGGTAGTTAAGCAGGCGTCTTTTTCCCAAAAAATTCGTGGATAAATATTTGGATAATTATTATTGTCGAATATGCTTCGAAATTACAAAAGTTATGATTCTGAAGATTTTTATTCTCATGAAAAGGATGTGAGCATTTTTTTTTTTTATGTACAAAGAAGAGTAGAAATAATATTATGTAATTTGCATTACGTAAAATCATAAAATAGATTTTTTATTAATTGTCCAACATAAGTGAACCAATTCTCGTTAATCAAAATCACAAAGATTGAGCTCATTTCCCTCTTTAATTGGTAATATAATAATATATTGTTTTTTAATGAAGGACCATGTTATCAAATCCTTTAGGGATCCATTTTTTACAATATTGCATATGGGGCCCGTCAACACAGAAGAATACTAACATGATTTTTTCTTAAAATGGAGTCTGAATTACATATGTATTCTTTGGGGAATTATTCTAAAATTTCTATGAACCAATAGTTTCTCTTAAAGTTCCAAAAATTAATATTCACAAATTAGTTATAACTGACGAAACACTAGGTTGTTTCATAGACAAATAAAGACCACAAATGGATTTTCATTGGTAGTTCACCATGGCAAGATTTTAATAGATTAAAATTCATAATGAATGAAAAATATCAAACTTATACAATATTAAAATAAAAATATGCTTAAATAAAAACAAATCAACCCTAAAAATTAAGGAATAATTAATAAAAAAAGTATTTTTTATAGTTTAATAAACAGTTTTCGTAGTCAAAAATTATAAATTGGTAAAATAGGGTCACATAAATGAACAGGGAATGTATATTAGACACTTCATATTAAGTTATTGGTCTCCATTAAGTTAATAACACAACTTTAATAGAATGAAAGTTATTCATTTTGAGTAATTCAATTCACCAACAAATCTAATTACTGAGAACGACATCCCTTATGTATAAACCAATTGTAGAAATTACCTAGACTGTAGGTAGTATTGAAGATCATACCTTCAATACGTACAAACAAGTATCAAAGCGCCTCTTAACATGTGCAGCTCTTGATGCAATAGCATCGTTCTATGTTATGTGAGTATAAATAATGATTTAAATTCGCCGATAGTCATCAGTTGATCAACAGATTTCCAATAGCTTGATACAAGTATAATCTCACAAACAGAAATGAATATCCTTGTAAGATTTCTTGGACTTGAATTCGGATCACTAATTTTTTTCATTTTTTTTCAAACCATTTTATTAGACGCTCGCTGGTATTGCTATACTCGCCACTTTGGCTCTTGCTGGTCCCGATCATGGCCATGGACACCATGGTGTTCCCCATGGTGGAGGCCATGGTCACCATGGATATGGAAAGCGTGAAGCTGAACCTTCCTACGGTCATGGACACGGCGGTCACTCGTCTGGAGGCTATGGACATCATGGATATGGAAAGCGGGAAGCTGAACCTTCCTACGGTCATGGCCATGGTGGTTTCTCTTCTGGAAGCTATGGACATCATGGATATGGAAAGCGTGAAGCTGAGCCTTCCTACGGTCATGGCCATGGTGGTTTCTCTTCTGGAAGCTATGGACATCATGGATATGGAAAGCGTGAAGCTGAGCCTTCCTATGGGCATGGACATAGGTATGGTGGTCACTCTTCTGGAGGAGGCCGTAGTCATCATGGATATGGAAAGCGTTAATGACTTTTTTAATCTTCGGCCTGATTCAAGAGTTTTGGAAAAAAGACCATTTGAAATTGGCTGAATATAAGCCTAGTCATAAAATCTATACATTTATCAATACAATAAAGACATTAAAAAAACATTTCCGATTAAATTATTTGAATAACTTTAAATATATTAGTCATTCCATGTGAAATTTTCACGTGAAAACAGACTTAACGAAAATTTAGTATGGGGTACCATGACAGTACACGAGCTCAGGAAATTTTGTACTATGATTTAATCCCTCTCTAAATTTTGTAGCCTAAAGATGAAGAAATTAATATTTTGATGAATATTTGATTGGTGATATATCATAGACCAGAGCAATGGTATATGGGATCGACCTTAAAATAGTAATTTTTTTTCTTGAGTGCACCCAAAACTTTTTGAATTCGAATAAGGAAATTCTTGAGACCATTCCTTCGATTCGATTGGATTCTTTTTTTGGAGGACTTTTTTTATTCTTAAAAGATTAAAAGAACCATTCAAATATCATTTTTTTTCCTTTGACATCTTCTTTTTACCGACGGAAATATTGTTTGGAAAGGGTAGGGGGTGTCCACAATCTTCCGTCGTGATAACTCAGAGTCTATTTGAGTGGACATACATACATGGTGCGGTTTTACAATTAAGAATTTTCGAGACCAGGACATAAACCTTTTTATTTCTCGAATTAGTAGAGATGTTTACAAATCCACAAACGTAGGGATCCTCCATGAACCTAATTATTCAATCAAACCAACCTCAGCCTCAACCACGGCCTCCAACCCGGCCTAGAAGCTGCTGCACACCTTGATCAGGTGATCTTCATTCATATTGTTCACATATTAGATAATGGAGGCTCTCAGAGAAGCCAAATTGTTGTGAGCACGCTTGTTGGACTCCCTCTTCAAGACGCCCCACACGAAATAGTCTAAAAGATTGCAGTCCGAGGAGCTAGGGGCTACATTTTCTAAGACCAGAACATCTCCAAATTGTCTGAAAACCAATTTTGTACGCAGATCAATCTTCCTTCTTCCTTGCTGGTATTATATCCCTCCAGACTCCTTGAACTCTTTTGCAACTTTGTACACGGTCGCAGAGGACAACTTGAGAAAGTCCATGATCTCTTTTGGTGCACGGCTTGCACGAGGACGACAATGATCGCTGCACAACGGTCGTACTCGGAAGGCATTTTGAAAACTTTGTAAACAGAACTTATCCAAAAATTATGAGCTGTTTCTTCTTTTTGTTTGTATTTTAATAGGTCATGGGGTTTAGTTAACTTCTCTTTATTTGAAGAAAGCATACTCAGCTATCTTTGGTGTAAATTGTTTTAAAAATGTATTAAATATGTAAGTATGAATTTATATATAATTCTTATATTTCCCAATCACCAATGCTATTTTAAACGTAGAGGGGTCTCCTCTTGATAGCAGTAATTCAATTTATCATATCCCAAAATCCCAGAACAGGGAGCTGATAGAAACAAGGGTCTTGAATCATTAGTACCATATGTAGTGCTCCAGCTTTCTCTTGGCGCTCTTACAAAAATCCTACCTCTAGACATACGTAGGTATATCTAATAGTGGTGTACTACTATTGGAAAATTAGTAAGAATGTAGTTATAGTGTTGGATTCGAGTTTTTGAGCTCTGCGTCAAAGGAATTCTTGATACCAAAGTATACCAATTTCCCTATTTGGCAAATCTTAAATTTTTGAAAATTTCTACATCATATAATTTGTCATGTGATTTCTTCTTTTATTTATTTTAAATGCACTCATCCAATCCTGAGAAAATGCAATTTATAGATAAAAAAAATCACCATATTTAAAGGATTTTTGTTCGAAAAGTCCAAAATCATGAAACATGAAGCCGATATTAACAAGAGTAACTCTCGTTCCCACTTTTTTCTCGCACTCTTACAAAAAACCCATCTCTACTCATCAGTCATCCCAACATATTAAAGAAGTGTTATTGTACTGAGAAGTTACGTGGGAGTTTGCTCAAGAAAAAAGGACAGAAACATTGACAATTTCTTAGGGAGTAATCTTCTATGTTATCGAAGAAAAAAAAATGAGAATTCCAACTCTTCGCCTCAATAATTTTCTGTTTCGACAAAAAATAATTCAATATTTCTATAGAATTAGAGTTTTTAAAACAAAGTACTCTTTTGAAAAATAACCCTCAACTATTTATGCTTCAAATCAACACTTTTAGTGTAAAAACCATTGTAAACTAGTGGCGTGACTCCTTTTCAAACAAAACTCTTAAGTTATAGTAATTTTTATCATTTCAATGAATAAACTAAATTTCATGGGGATACTTGACTTGATTATGACTCAAAAATTGGCTCAAACTAATAAAAAGGGTAAACAAAACAAATCGAAAATCCCATTTGATACAAAAACTAATTATAGATTCGTACAGAGTGTACCATGAACAACTATGTAGAATTGAATATTGAAATGTTAAGATTTTTTGTTGGCTTATTTTATAAAAAAAAAAAATATTTTACAGCTTTTCACGTAATAATACCGGTTATAAATTTTGGTTATAATTTAGTCCCAGTAAAATTTTCATTACCCCTAGACACTATCAATTTAATTTTGATGCCAAACATATATTTTTATTAAATAAAAATTTACTTCACTCTAAATAATTATTTAATAGAGTCTTGATATTAAACCAAAATACTCTCTCTAAATGTGTTTATTGTCGAATTTACACGTAAATACATGAATAGGTAGATTCTATGACTGGGCTAATATTAAGTCAATTTCATATAGTTGATATTTTTTCCAAAACTCTTGAATCAGGGTGAATATTGAATAAGTCATTAATGATGGTATCCACGACCATATCCTCCATGAGAGTAGCTACCGTATCCTCTGGAAGGTTCAGCTTCACGCTTTCCATATCCATGATGTCCATAGCTTCCAGAAGAGTAACCACCATGTCCATGACCGTAGGAAGGTTCAGCTTCACGCTTTCCATATCCATGATGTCCATAGCTTCCAGAAGAGTAACCTCCATGTCCATGACCGTAGGAAGGTTCAGCTTCACGCTTTCCATATCCATGATGTCCATAGCTTCCAGAAGAGTAACCACCATGTCCATGACCGTAGGAAGGTTCAGCTTCACGCTTTCCATATCCATGATGTCCATAGCTTCCAGAAGAGTAACCACCATGACCATGACCGTAGGAAGGTTCAGCTTCACGCTTTCCATATCCATGATGTCCATAGCTTCCAGAAGAGTAACCACCATGTCCATGACCGTAGGAAGGTTCAGCTTCACGCTTTCCATATCCATGATGTCCATAGCTTCCAGAAGAGTAACCACCATGGCCATGACCGTAGGAAGGTTCAGCTTCACGCTTTCCATATCCATGATGTCCATAGCTTCCGGAAGAGTAACCACCATGTCCATGCCCGTAGGAAGGTTCAGCTTCACGCTTTCCATATCCATGATGCCCATAACTTCCTCCATGGGAAACAGCATGGTGTCCACGGCTATGATCGGGATCAGCGAGAGCCAAAGTGGCAAGGATGGCAATACCAACGAGGGTCTAATAAAATGGTTTGAAAAAAATGAAAGAAATTAGTGATCCGAATTCAAGTCCAAGAAATCTTACAAGGATATTCATTTCTGTTCGTGTGATTAGACTTGTATCAAGCTATTGGAAGTCAGTTGATCAACTGATGACTCTCATTTGATTCAAATCATCTTATATACTCTAATAAAAATTGCCATAGATGAGGAATAATGAAGAACATACATGACGATCTTTTAGCGTCAAGGGCTGTACAAGTTCTTTGCGTGGAGGGCGCATTGTTACTTTTATGTTTTGACGTATAAAATACTTAATTATAGATATGGCAATAGTAAATATCATAATATTCTCCCTATTAAAGCTTCTTTTCTACTTATACCAAGATCAGTGGTCAGTGGCTTTAACCCAAAAGTTTATAATTTAAAAAAAATATGCATTCACTGTAATTTGTTTTTAAATTTAGGGTTTGACGTTACGTCACAAAACATTTGAAACTAGTTTCACCATCCTTGTATGTTCTGTGATAGGCAACTTTTTTTAATGTCCAGTTTAAGGAAAGTTGTACTTTTATCTTTACTTTTATTTTTAGAAAAATTATTGTTTTACAGAGTAAGGATATTACAGTTTAACTTTCGAACTAAAGAAATATTGGGTATGCCAGTCTTGAAAACATGATATTTTTTTCCGTTCATCTGGTCCTTTCCTCAGTATTAATTGACCAATGTATAAATAGTTAATGGGTATATACTGTTAAAATGATTATGTGTTTTAAAAAATAAATATATCTGACCTCTTATCTTCTATTGTAATATCTGAATGTCATTGCAATTCCCAAACCTATTGGTTTTATGATTAAAAGAAGAATTTTCAAGGATCAGGAATCATCTTTTTGCAAGTTCGAGTCAAGACTGGACATATCACATTCAAATTTATTTCATTTAACCCTTCAATTTTCCCAGTTCAAACACGAAGTGATTGAAAAAAATTGGAAAATTATAAAGATATGGATGATATAAATCCTAACTTGAATGAAAATAACTTTCAAAAGTTAGGAATTAAGTTATTTTTTCTGGTAAGTAAGTTCAGAAATCTATACCAACTAAAAAAGTTTTAAAAAACCAAATATAAGTTTCAAATTGTAGAATGATTACTTAGTATCAAAATGGATATATAATTTGAAGCAATGAATTTATGCGTTCTATTTTCATTGAAACAAAGTATGTAGATTGTAGATATCTAATTAATTCAGAATTGTTGAAATTCTTATAAAAAAACTAATGACATAATAAAAAATTTTCCTTTTAGAATATTGACTACGGAAAACATAGACTGCTCCTGAAATTTTGAGATGGATAGGATCTGAAATTTGTAAAGTAAAGCCAGGGTTTGTTTTATCTTGAACTGGGCTAAGGACAAAAATAAAGGCAGAGACCCCTTTTGAAACTTTTGAAACAAAACTGTACTTGGCTACAAATAAACCGTTTTTGAGATATAGGCTGTTACGGATTTGTTTTTGTTTTTTTTTGTTACTTTTTGACAAACATTCTAATATTTAACCATTTTTGACAATAGTGTTATGCATTAATTAATTGGAGACTTTTTTATATAATAATAATTTTTTTAAACACTTATTTTATGATTCACATTTGTCAAAAAAAAAATAAAAAAATAATAATAATAATGAAAAAATAAAATATTTGACAACATTATTTCATTTTTTTAAAATGTACTCCAAATTTTGACAAAAAAAAAATCCAATTTTTACAACATCATTTCATTGTAAGACAACAAGCCTCAGTCACATCTATCTGAGCACAATATGGAAACCCTCCTTTACTCCAGATACCTTGGAGTAGTAAAGAACTTTATCGGATAGTTGTTACCTTTTTCTTAATGATTTCAAAACCGTGGATTTATATTTATTTATAAAGAACTAATTAAAGGGTCAAATGTTTAATTTATAGAAAAATTTACCTTGAGAATCCAGTAGGAATTATTACTAATCACATAAATGGCCATGCATGCCCATTTCGGCAACTCTATAAGTTGCATTATAACCATAGTTACAATGACACCACCTCATTTGCCAAGATTTGGAGACTTCTTACAATTAGATTAATGACTGGTGTATCATGTTTGGGATTTCGTACATGTGTGTAGTCTTGAGACAATAAATGTTCAAATAATATTGTTCACAAATCGTGAGCATTATGACAGTTACAGGTGATGTTGCAGTTACTCAATTATTTTAATCATCAAAGGCAATGAAGATGAGAAACATGACTTTGCAGAAATGACTACTCCTTCTAAGTTTAAGCAAAGATTTTTAATGATATCGTTTTATTAAAAATATGTTTATTGTTTATCTTTTATCAATTGATTCAATATAAAGAACATTTTCATTTTTTTTTTAAATTGAAAGAAGCAATCATCATACTTCTCTTATGGCCTAAATCTACTCAATATGCCGTGGCTAAGGTGGAACAATATAATACAAAAAGCCGGCATCTTTCAATATAAAAACTAAACAAATCTTGGAATATTGGATAGCTACAATCTTTAATGACACGTTAAAAGTTTTAACGCGGGATTTATCCTTATTAAATTGTCTGAACTTAATAGGCCCAAGACTTTTAATTTGAATTTGATGATAGTGTTTTCATACAAGGAAAAGTTGGCCGAAATCTAAGTATTTTTTAAAAATTTGAATCAGATAACGAAATCAATGATGTCACAAAGTGATTATTCATAATGTACAGAAGATTAAAGTTAAAGGAAAGTTGACCATTTCGGCTTATTTAAATTATAAACATAAGTAAGCATTTTTCTAAAAAAAGTTTATAGAAAAGATAAAATAATGTTATAAACTTTAATCATGGAAATTAAAGAAAAAACAAAAAAACATTTCTTTCTCTTTTTTCAGTTTTGAGATAGAATTATAGAATGGATGGCATTTACATTTTATCATTAAGATTACCTTCATGACCTCTGATTCCAGAGTTCGGACTAAATAATTATTGTATCTACATTATTAAATCAATAGTATAATTTTTTTTAAATATGGGTTTATTGTTGGATTTACTCGTAAAAACATATTTTTTATGACTAAGCAAATATTGAGCCAATTTCAAATGGGATATTTCATCAGGCAAGATTTTGAGTCACATTATAATTTTTCTTCTGAGAAAGCTAAAATTGTGAATTCATAGACGTATAGATCACAAAGTTGTATTATTTTAAAAGTGTCCCGTGAACTCATGTTTGGGGTTTCATACATGCTTCTAGTCTTTGGACAATCAATTAATAGTGTTCCAAAATCATTAACATGATCACAGTAAAAAGTGACGTTACATTTCTTAAATGACTTAAATCATCAAAGTCAATAAGATTATGAAAGATGACTTTGCAAAAATGGTAACTCCATGCGAGTTTGTTGCTAAGATTTGAGTAATTTAGAGACTTTTGATGAGATTATTTTATTAAAAAAAATGTTGATTTTGGTTTTTTTATATAAAATAAATGAAGAATATCGGTCAAAATTGGTAACTTTGTCCAACTTAATATAAAATATTGAGCAAAGAGTGAAAAGAATTATAATGAACAATATTTATATGTAGATCTAAGATGATATATTTATTTAATATTACCACATTGAATAGCAATCATTCACTCAATACGAGTTCAAAAAGATATAACATCGGCATTCACTATATCTGTGGGCAAAATAAAAGCTGAAAATGAACATTCTATTGCTCCTGATAATATCCAGAATAATAATGAATATTGGAAACATTGATTCATCATGTAATAGACATCCCCGTTTAGTTCAGCGATCATTCTGAATTATTTGTTCACATTCCAGTTCATATCATGACTTGAAGTAAACGGATTCTTCCTCTATTGGATTTCATTTGACCACCGAAGGTATTTATTTTTTTAAGGATGTTGCACTTGTAGGACATAGAATTCATATCTGAGACAGTTGAATCGTTAGAATTACGTTTTTGGACCATGATTCTTATCTAATGCTATGATTTGTCTTTATAGTCTGTTTGAGGTCAGCAAAATGGATAAGAGTCCTCTTTTTATCATACTTTGGCTTGGGGACATTCCAAACACCCTTCTCATCTTTCTTCAAATTATTCAAACTTCATAAACGGTATTATTAGCAATAAGAGGACAAAGATAGTATTCCGTATAACTTGATTCAGCAATTGTACCACTTCTCCTTTATCAATATACTAATTGTGTACTTGATATAAGAAAATACTTAGTCTTACATTTAAAAAATAAGAATACTTAGTCCATGTTTATCTCATCAATCCTGTATAATAAGATAAACATTCCATTTTTGTTTAAGCTTTTCGGATAGACAGCCTTTACAGTTAACCTCATTTATATTTTAGCATTAAAATTACTGTTATTACTTCTGATTTCAGAGTTTTGACTGACTAATGAGTGCATCTACTTTACTAAATCAATAGTATAATTTTTTTTTAAAGATGTATTTATTGTCGGATTTACACGTAAAAATATACATTTTATGACTAGGCAGATATTGAGCCAATTTCAAATGGGATATTTGTTTCCAAAACTCTTGAATCAGGGTGAAGATTTAATATGTCATTAATGATGGTATCCACGACCATAGCTTCCGGAAGAGTAGCTTCCGTATCCTCTGGAAGGTTCAGCTTCACGCTTTCCGTATCCATGATGACTAGACCCTCCATGGGAATAGCTACCATATCCTCTGGAAGGTTCAGCTTCACGCTTTCCATATCCATGATGTCCATAGCTTCCAGAAGAGTAACCACCATGCCCATGACCGTAAGAAGGTTCAGCTTCACGCTTTCCGTATCCATGATGACTAGATCCTCCATGGGAATAGCTACCATATCCTCTGGAAGGTTCAGCTTCACGCTTTCCATATCCATGTTGTCCATAGCTTCCAGAAGAGTAACCACCATGCCCATGACCGTAAGAAGGTTCAGCTTCACGCTTTCCATATCCATGATGTCCATAGCTTACAGAAGAGTAACCACCATGTCCATGACCGTAGGAAGGTTCAGCTTCCCGCTTTCCATATCCATGATGTCCATAGCTTCCAGAAGAGTAACCACCATGTCCATGACCGTAGGATGGTTCAGCTTCCGCTTTCCATATCCATGATGTCCATAGCTTCCAGAAGAGTAACCACCATGTCCATGACCGTAGGAAGGTTCAGCTTCCCGCTTTCCATATCCATGATGTCCATAGCTTCCAGAAGAGTAACCACCATGTCCATGACCGTAGGAAGGTTCAGCTTCACGCTTTCCATATCCATGATGTCCATAGCTTCCGGAAGAGTAACCACCATGGCCATGACCGTAGGAAGGTTCAGCTTCCCGCTTTCCATATCCATGATGGCCATAACTTCCTCCATGGGAAACAGCATGGTGTCCACGGCTATGATCGGGATCAGCGAGAGCCAAAGTGGCAAGGATGGCAATACCAACGAGGGTCTAATAAAATGGTTTTAAAAAAAGATAAAAAATTATATGATTTGAGTCTAAGTCAAAGAAATCTTACAAGGATATTCATTTCTGTTCGTGTGATTAGACTTGTATCAAGCTATTGGAAGTCAGTTGATCAACTGATGACTCTCATTTGATTCAAATCATCTTATATACTCTAGTAAAAATGGCCATAGATGAGGAATAATAAAGAACATGCATACAATCATGACGATGTTTTAGCGTCAAGGGCTGTACAAGTTCCTTGCGTGGAGGGCGCCCGATTACAATTATATTTTGGCATATAAAATACTAATTATCGTAATGTCATTAACAACCATCATTCAATCATAATATTCTTCATACTAAAGCTTATTTCATCCTTATACCATTATCTGATAGGATGGTCAGTAGTTTTAACCCCCATCCAATAATTAAAATAAAATTAAGTTTACAAAGTAGTTTGAATTAAATTTTAAGGTTGATTTTAGGTCACAAATTTTTTGAAACTAGTTTTATGATCCTCATAGTGTATCTTTTCTGTTCTATGATGGTTAAATCTTTTAATGTACAGTTTTTGAAAAATTCAGACTTTTTTCGTTAGTCATGTTTTCTTTCATTTTTTTTTAGAAAATAATGTTATTTAAGAGTGAGGACATTGAGTTTAAAATTAAATTAAAAAAATGTTGTCCAATACTGAACTTGAAAACGTTCAGGGTTTTTTTTTTGTTAATAACTTCATTTCTGAATTTTTTATTAGGCCCTTGTGCGTCATTCCTTCCGTTAATCCATTTTTTTTTTTATTCTTTCATTTCCCATTTTATATTTTTAATAAGAAACAGTGACATGTGATCAAATTTTGTTCAAAGTTAATGGCTACAAAAAAAAACCTTTTTTTCTTTCAAGAAAACACCAGATGACCTGAACTAATTGTTCTTTGTAATGACGTATAAAATTCATGATTCGATATAAATGATTGATTCATTCGCATAGTCCCTTGAATTTGAATAATTCTAGGAAAGATTATTTTACAATTTATGAGGGAATACTATGTGGGAATCAATTTGATGAGCTTTTTTGAAGAAAGAAATTAATATTTGACAAAATTAATTTCATTTTTTTAAAATACATTTATTAAAAATAAAATCATATTTTGTCATTCAATATTTCATATTTTTGAAAAAAACCACTGTTTTTACAGAAAATAAAAAAAATGACCGTAAAAAGGTTTGAATTTAAGTCGTAGTCACTGGCCTAAGCTATGTCTATATGAGCATATTATGAAAGCCCTCCTCTATTCCATATAAAAAAAAATTGTGAAGAACTTTACCTTTTACTTGTTAGTTTTTCCTGAATGATATTAAAAGCGTCGATTTTTGTTATAAAAACCCCAAAAACTAATTAATTGGTCAAGTTTTTTATTACTCGACAAATTTTTCCATTAAAATCCTGTGATAATTTTAATCAAAAATAAATTGTCCAAACTTAATAGTGTTAAGACTTTAATTTGAATTTGATGATAGTGTTTTCATACAAGGAAAAGTTGGCCAGTCATAATGTTCAGAAGATTAAAGTTAAAGGAAAATTGACCATTTTGGCTTATTTAAATTATAAACATTAGTAAGCATTGTTCTAAAAAAGTTAATAGAAAGTAGAAAATAATATTATAAACTTTAATCAGGGAAATTAAAGAAAAACAAATAATATTTCATTCTCTTTTTTTAGTTTTGAGATAGACAAAATTTTTGAATGGATGTCATTCACATTTTATAATTAAGATTACGGTCATGATCTCTGACTCCAGAGTTCGGACTGAGTAATGATTGTATCTACATTATTAAATCAATAGTATATTTTTTTAAAGATGAATTTATTGTCGGATTTACACATCAAAATATACTTTTCATAATAGATGGTCATTTCGATCGCTCTACCTATAAGTTAAATAATAACCATAGTTGCAAAAGTACCAATTAATCAGCCAAGATTTTGAGTCCCATTATAGTTTTTCTTCTGGGAAAGCTAAAATTGTGAATTCTTAGATATATAGAGCACATAAGTAACCCATGAACTCATATTTGGGGTTTCATTCATGCTTTTAGTCTTTGGACAATCAATGACCAATTAATATTGTTCAAAAATCATGAACATTATGACAATTAAAGGTGACGTTACATTTCTTAAATTACTATAATCATCCAAGTCAATAAGATTATGAAAGATGATTTTGCAAGTTGGTTGCTAAGAGATGAGTCATTATGAGACTTTTGATGAGATTTTTTTAGTAAAGAAATGTTTATTTGGTTTTTTATCCATATTCATAAAGAAAAGTTTGTCTGTATTAATGTCTGAATATAGTAAAACGACTCCATATTGCAAACGTTTGTATATAGAATCGAACGTGCATACAGGGTGCGCTATATATAGTGTTCCATGATGTTATTTATATAAACATATGTCATTTTTATTTTGAAATATTGTAGTCGTTTGTATATGGAATCACTTATTAATACAGGGAGCACTGATTATAGGCCTCCCTCATGTAAATCATCATAATTTTTTTTTTGATATATGAAATAATAGTGTAGTTGTATTAATGAAATATTGCAGACGTGTGCATATAACAAGAGAGGTGTCAGGATGATTTGCCTTGAACTTTTTTTGACTTGTACATTTTTGCCTTGAATAATAATAAAGGGAATTCTATTTCTTCTTAGTTTTATAGGTTTGTTTGTGGAGTTTTTACCGTTGTATTCACAATTCTTCAAACCTTAATTATAAATTATAATACGTAGCTTTCAAAGCATTGGGAAGGAATCATGGAATGCTTCTGGTACGGTCCATTTCAAAGAATCATTGGCATTCATATGCAGTGCATTTTTTCATCAAGATCCCATGAAGATATATTGAAATCTCTACTTACATTGTACTAGAGTTATAGAGTAAGATGAAGACCTCGTCCCTGAAAGTCTACATGTAATTGTGAAAATGATATATTTAGTATTTAAATCATATATCAACATACTTCATTAACCCATCAGTTATCACAATTATATATTTTGCTGTGTTTTGTCGACCCTTCACCTGTGCTTCCCTCCCTGTGCCATAAGAAAAATTCTATTGTAATCTTATGAGTGTTTTGTGATTCTATATGGTAATAAACCATCTTCCTATTTCTTTGAGGATTTTGGATCTTAACGAATGGAAGATAATCATAGTTTCAAGACCCTTCTGAAATAAAGCATCCTTTTTAATGGTTGATTAATAGTAAAAATCAAGAGCCCCATTGACTTGCAGAGTTGTCGAGCTTAGTGGATTTTATATGATTAGGAGATCTTCACAGTAGTGTATCCGATCTCCCGTGTACTTCCACTTAGATTAGATAAACCAGTAATTTTTACGGTGAAGAAGGAGTATCTTGCAGCAGTCGAAATAAGAATGGCTCTAAATTCTTCATTTCGGATAGGGTCGCCTTCTGTCAACTTCTCTTCTATCCTACTTCTACAGCTCGAGAGAGTTAAGACCATTGCACGATTTTTTGTAAAATCACTCTAAATATTTGAAATGAGCATAAATAAAAGAATAGCAATCACAAATTTATCACTAATTCCTGTTATGTTAAGCAATATTACCTAGTGAAAGACAGTCCGTAAAAGCATGAATAACTGGGTTAAACAATTTCCCACAGTCACTGCAAGGATCATTGAAGAATATGCATCCTGAAGATATTGAAATCTCCCATATGCCTGCCGTGTTCTTAGTTTGTCTATAGTGTTAACCTCCACAGACAGGGGGTTTCTGCAAGACTTTGGGGTGGGGCTGCTTGCCGTGTGATATCACAAAAATTAGGACCGAATCAATTGAGCATATTTTAGGCTAAAACCGTACCTGAATGCACTGCTCTGACCAGTAAAGAACTGCATTTCTGAGTATTAAGAGCATATAAACAGTATACACTATTCATACCATATTTGTGCAGTTATAATATTTATCACTTATTTACAGGGTGCGTGGAGAAAATCTGTCTCTCAAAAAAAAAAAAACTACAAGCTTATTTTATAATATTTATTGATAAAATAAAAATGGTGCAGTTAGAAAATGAAAAGAGACATTAGTGTTTAGATAGGATCTCCATTGTGATAGACAACAATTTAGATTTGTCATAATCTGCATTTATCATTCAAACTAAAGTTCTCACTGAGTAGTGGGTGCATCTACATTATTAAATCAATAGTATAAATTTTTTTTAAAGATGTATTTATTGTCGGATTTACACGTAAAAATATACATTTTATGACTAGGCAGATATTGAGCCAATTTCAAATGGGATATTTGTTTCCAAAACTCTTGAATCAGGGTGAAGATTTAATATGTCATTAATGATGGTATCCACGACCATAGCTTCCAGAAGAGTAACTTCCGTATCCTCTGGAAGGTTCGGCTTCCCTCTTTCCATATCCGTGATGACTAGATCCTCCATGGGAATAGCTACCATATCCTCTGGAAGGTTCAGCTTCACGCTTACCATATCCATGATGACTAGATCCTCCATGGGAATAACTTCCGTATTCTCTGGAGGGTTCAGCTTCACGCTTTCCATATCCATGATGTCCGTAGCTTACAGAAGAGTAACCACCATGTCCATGACCGTAGGAAGGTTCAGCTTCCCTTTCTCATATCCATGATGTCCATAGCTTCCAGAAGAGTAACCACCATGTCCATGACCGTAGGATGGTTCAGCTTCCCGCTTTCCATATCCATGATGTCCATAGCTTCCAGAAGAGTAACCACCATGTCCATGACCGTAGGATGGTTCAGCTTCCCGCTTTCCATATCCATGATGTCCATAGCTTCCAGAAGAGTAACCACCATGTCCATGACCGTAGGAAGGTTCAGCTTCACGCTTTCCATATCCATGATGTCCATAGCTTCCAGAAGAGTAACCACCATGGCCATGCCCGTAGGAAGGTTCAGCTTCCCGCTTTCCATATCCATGATGGCCATAGCTTCCTCCATGGGAGACAGCATGGTGTCCACGGCTATGATCGGGATAGGCGAGAGCCAAAGTGGCAAGGATGGCAATACCAACGAGGGTCTAATAAAATGGTTTTAAAAAAATGAAATAAATTAGTGATCCGAATTCAAGTCCAAGAAATCTTACAAGGATATTCATTTCTGTTCGTGTGATTAGACTTGTATCAAGCTATTGGAAGGCAGTTGATCAACTGATGACTCTCATTTGATTCAAATCATCTTATATACTTTATTGAAAATGGCCATAGATGAGGAATAATAAAGAACATGCATACAATCATGACGATGTTTTAGCGTCAAGGGCTGTACAAGTTCCTTGCGTGGAGTGCGCCCAGTTACAATTATATTTTGGCATATAAAATACTAATTATCGTAATGTCATTAACAACTATCATTCAATCATAATATTCTTCATACTCAAGCTTATTTCATCCTTATACCATTATCTGATAGGATGGTCAGTAGTTTTAACCCCCATCCAATAATTAAAATAGTATAAAGTTTACAAAGTAGTTTGAATTAAATGTTAAGGTTGATTTTAGGTCACAAATTTTTTTAAAACTAGTTTCATGATCCTCATAGTGTATCTTTTCTGTTCTATGATGGTTAAATCTTTTAATGTACAGTTTTTGAAAAATTCAGACTTTTTTCCTTAGTTACGTCATTGTTAGTGGAGTTTTTACCGTTGTATTCACAATTCTTCAAACCTTACTTATAAATTATAATACGTAGCTTTCAAAGCATTGGGAAGGAATCATGGAATGCTTCTGGTACGGTCCATTTCAAAGAATCATTGGCATTCATATGCAGTGCATTTTTTCATCAAGATCCCATGAAGATATATTGAAATCTCTACTTACATTGTACTAGAGTTATAGAGTAAGATGAAGACCTTGTCTATGAGAGTCTACATGTAATTGTGAATATGATATATTTAGTATTTAAATCATATATCAACATACTTCATTAACTTATCAGTTATCACAATTATATATTTTGCTGTTTTTTGTCGACCCTTCACCTGTGCTTCCCTCCCTGTGCCTAGAAAGTAAATTCTTCCTATTTCTTTGAGGATTTTGGATCCTAAAGAATGGAAGATAATCATAGTTTCAAGACCCTTCTGAAATAAAGCATCCTTTTTAATGGTTGATTAATAGTAAAAATCAAGAGCCCCATTGACTTGCAGAGTTGTCGAGCTTTGAAGATTTGATATGATTAGGAGATCTTCACAGTAGTGTATCCGATCTCCCGTGTACTGCCACTTAGATTAGATAAACCCGTAATTTTGACAGTGAAGAAGGAGTATCTTGCAGCAGTCGAAATAAGAATGGCTCTAAATTCTTCATTTCGGATAGGGTCGCCTTCTGTCAACTTCTCTTCTATCCTACTTCTACAGCTCGAGAGAGTTAAGACCATTGCACGATTTTTTGTAAAATCACTCTAAATATTTGAAATGAGCATAAATAAAAGAATAGCAATCACAAATTTATCACTAATTCCTGTTATGTTAAGCAATATTACCTAGTGAAAGACAGTCCGTAAAAGCATGAATAACTGGGTTAAACAATTTCCCACAGTCACTGCAAGGATCATTGAAGAATATGCATCCTGAAGATATTGAAATTACTAAGTAAATCCCAAGGTTAATACAAGCTTATACCATTACGGGCATACGTCTGATTTCTGACTTCCACACCGCTTTTTAATATTGACGTCATAGCGTATGAGTGGTTCCGTGTTTGGTCAAAATCCGTCTTTCTTACCCAGCAGTCGGTACTATACATCAAATTGAAAATTCTAAAAATAGTGATGTCATAGACTTTGATTGGTTGGGTGCCTTGTCAAAATCACCCTGTCTTCCCCAGAAGTCGGTACGACACATTAAATTGAAAATTCTAGCAAGCCCAGTGACATGATGGTCTAACCTTGTATTTTTATTAGCCTTTAGTAAATCCCTTTTAATTTTTGACTTTAGAAATTGAACCTATGAATCTCTATCCACAAGATAGGTCAAATATTCTTAAGAACTTGTCAAATATTTTGTCAGCTTCCTCCTTATATAAATACATTCTCAAATGCCCTTGAATAGGCATCATGTAATTGTCTGTTGCCCTTTTAAGGGGATAATCAAATTTCCCGTACTTGAATATTGAGTCTTTGCTCAAATCGTGAAAGGAAATAATACCCCTCGATAAGGCTGACCATTCTATTTCTTTTTTTTTTTTTTTTTAGTTCCTCGTGATTTTTAAAGTAAAACTTCTATTTACCCTTCTGTCCCACCACATACATCATGGAGGTGGATGAAAATGACGGTGTTCTTTTCAGAAAAGAAAAAAAATCCAAAGTGCTGCTGCTAAAGACGAAAATAATTCTGCCAAGTGATCATTTATAAAATATGTTCAAAGCATAACATAAGTGGAGACCGGGTATGAGGAAATGGTAGCTCGCCACTCAGTCTCTGGATATCTTGCAAGGTGAATTAGACTTTTTTGATAGATTTTCCACAGTATTGTTCAGAGCAGATATAATCCTCCTCCTATAAGAGATTTAAGCAGGCTTTGACCCTTTTCCCGTTCATTTTGTAACAACTTTCCATTCGCCATTCATTTGTTCATTTTCCTGTTCAATCGTTCATTTATAATTATTTATTCATCTAATAGAAAAAGTCCAACCTACATAATACAGATTAGTATATATGTTACAGACAATAAACAGAAATACAGGCAATCGGGCACTGCTTCCCTGAGCATCAATGACCCTTTAAAAATCACATTTTCTAAAATATTTTTAACAATAAACTAAAAAAAAAATATTGCACCAATAACTCCACCTTCCCTGACCATCAAGGACCCTAGTTATTCTAAATTACTCAATGGCTTAACTATTTTGCTATTATACTTAGAGGGCTATGTTAAAGTATGTGAAAATTTTGTTGTGGTTAATGACCCTCTTGAAGCTTCTCCCCAACCAAAGGTTCAGTTGTTGTTAAATATTATAAACTATGCCAAACAGCTTAGCAATTTGAATGAAAGGTATAAAAGATGAGCATATCAGGATTATTACAGCAACAAGACAGGATCTAATAAAAATTTACATAAGAATCGTTGATCCTATTTAATAATATTCGAACTACACAGTTGTATATTTTATATACATATATAATATTATTTTCTTCAAAACTTCAAAAACAAAAAACTCATTTGAAAATAATCTTAAACAGCAAATATAATAATTTCTTAACTCATCTTTCTGAAGATATATTTTTCTAATTAAATATTTTTACATGTATCATAAACATTAAACAATAACAGAATAAACTATTTGTTGCAATATAAATGGCTATTATGGCATTTGCTAGTACAGAGGTTGCCATTTTTTTTGCAAATTCACATATATTTTTTTGCACTAGGGGGAGTTTTGCAATTGCACCGCTTAAATCCTTGTCCATTTCCATCTGACAGAATTGATACGGTCTGTTGCAACGTGACTTCATTCTCTTTGGGAACTTTATTAATCCTTAGGAATTATAATATCCTGTCTCTATTATATTCATCACAACTGCCGAGACTTTGCGGGGATCTGTTTTTACACGGTCCATACTTGGAACTGGGACTTCAACACACTGTCTTACATCAGCCTCCTTTAACTGCTGTGAGGAGAGTTGTATCATTTGGTTTCGGTTGCTCTTTTTGCTTGTTTTTAGCTCCTTTTGCTTGTTATTAGCTCATTTTTGTTGTTCTTAGCGGTCCTCAGCAGATTGGCAATGAGAGCACATTATATTTGTCAAATCATCGTCATTTCCCCAATGACAAGACTACATGGTGCTGAAGAGTGGCATTTATAGTCGCAGATGAAACACTTTTGTTGTCCAATTACAAGCTGCTGACAGAATACACATTTATTGTCAATATTGTATTCTCTCTATTTTCCAAAAGGCCTTTGCTTTCTTCATTTCAACAAATCTAACAATGTTCTTCAATGGTTATATTGCACTCCTTTGATAAATGCAAGCCCTCAGGTCCAACCTGTATTAGATGGCAATACATTGCTTCGTATTGAGTTCGCCCAATATCGGAGTTGATTCTTTGCATATTTTATTATTCATCATATGTCACGCTATCACAAATTTAGTGAGATGAATTGATTAAATTTCCAAAATTATTTTACCTGACAATTTAAATAAAAGTAAATTGACCACTCTATTGTAAATTTTATGTTTTAATGCACTAAAATGAGCCTGAAAAGCGAAACAGGCAATCTCAGTGGTCCTGAAATGTTAAGGGGTCTAATATACTGGTAAAAATGATGCTCTCATTTTTTATCAAATGGTGTCCAATTTATTAAAAAAAAAATTAACCTCCTCACAATAGCCTCCTGGAAGTTTTTTAAGATAGTCTCGAAAAGTCTCAAGAGGCAGTACTTTTACTGAAGGCAACCTCCAGTTTATTTTCTACAGCCTCCCTCCTTTAAAAAACATATTTTTTGAGAGTCACCTTATTTACTAGCAAGGCCGACCCGTAGCATAAACAATATAGGTAAATACTAAGGGTGCCGTTTATTCAGGGGGTGCTATAATTAGTACAAAGAAAAAAAAAGTGAGCCTGATCCTAACCCAAATCGATTTTTCCGATATCATAGTTGAGCCCATAAAACTAGGACCAGGTCAGGCTTTAATTTTTAATTTTTTTGAAGAGGTATCTTATTGTTTCAAAACGCTGTTAGTTCCCACATGTACGCTCATCTCCCATATGCCTGCCGTGTTCTTAGTTTGTCTATAGTGTTAACCTCCACAGACAGGTGGTTTCTGCAAGACTTTGGGGTGGGGCTGCTTGCCGTGTGATATCACAAAATTAGGATCGAATCAATTGAGCATATTTTAGGCTAAAACCGTACCTGAATGCACTGCTCTGACCAGTAAAGAACTGCATTTCTGAGTATTAAGAGCATATAAACAGTATACACTATTCATACCATATTTGTGCAGTTATAATATTTATCACTTATTTACAGGGTGCGTCGAGAAAATCTGTCTCTCCAAAAAAAAAAAACTACAAGCTTATTTTATAATATTTATCCATAAAATAGAAATGGTGCGGTTAGAAAATGAAAAGAGACATTAAGTTTAGATAGGATCTCCATTGTGATATACAACAATTTAGATTTGTCATAATCTGCATTTATCATTCAAACTAAAGTTATCACTGAGTAGTGAGTGCATCTACATTATTAAATCAATAGTATAAATTTTTTTTTAAAGATGTATTTATTGTCGGATTTACACGTAAAAATATACATTTTATGACTAGGCAGATATTGAGCCAATTTCAAATGGGATATTTGTTTCCAAAACTCTTGAATCAGGGTGAAGATTTAATATGTCATTAATGATGGTATCCACGACCATAGCTTCCAGAAGAGTAGCTTCCGTATCCTCTGGAAGGTTCGGCTTCCCTCTTTCCATATCCGTGTTGACTATATCCTCCATGGGAATAGCTACCGTATCCTTTGGAAGGTTCAGCTTCACGCTTGCCATATCCGTGATGACTAGATCCTCCATGGGAATATCCTCCTGGAAGGTTCAGCTTCACGCTTTCCATATCCGTGATGACTAGATCCTCCATGGGAATAGCTAGCATATCCTCTGGAAGGTTCAGCTTCACGCTTTCCGTATCCATGATGTCCATAGCTTCCAGAAGAGTAACTACCATGTCCATGTCCTAAGGAAGGTTCAGCTTCACGCTTTCCATATCCATGATGTCCATAGCTTCCAGAAGAGTAACCACCATGGCCATGACCGTAGGATGGTTCAGCTTCCCGCTTTCCATATCCATGATGTCCATAGCTTCCAGAAGAGTAACCACCATGTCCATGTCCTAAGGAAGGTTCAGCTTCACGCTTTCCATATCCATGATGTCCATAGCTTCCAGAAGAGTAACCACCATGACCATGACCGTGGGAAGGTTCAGCTTCCCGCTTTCCATATCCATGATGGCCGTAACTTCCTCCATGGGAGACAGCATGGTGTCCACGACTATGATCGGGATCAGCGAGAGCCAATGTGGCAAGGATGGCAATACCAACGAGGGTCTAATAAAATGGTTTGAAAAAAATGAAAGAAATTAGTGATCCGAATTCAAGTCCAAGAAATCTTACAAGGATATTCATTTCTGTTCGTGTGATTAGACTTGTATCAAGCTATTGGAAGTCAGTTGATCAACTGATGACTCTCATTTGATTCAAATCATCTTATATACTCTAGTAAAAATGGCCATAGATGAGGAATAATGAAGAACATGCATACAAGCATGACGATGTTTTAGCGTCAAGGGCTGTACAAGTTCCTTGCGTGGAGGGCGCATTGTTACTTTTATATTTTGGCATATAAAATACTTAATTATCGAAATGTCAATAGCAAGCTTAATTAAATCATAATATTCTCCATATTAAAGCTTCTTTTGTACTTATACCATATTCTGATAGGATGGTCAGTAGTTTTTACCCCCATCCAATAATTAAAATAAAATTAAGTTTACAAGGTAGTTTGAATTAAAATTTAGGTTTGATTTTATGCCACAAAACTTTTAAAATTATTTTCATCATCCTCAACGTGATGGGCAACTTTTTTTTAATTTACAGTTTTTGAAAAAGTCAGTTTAGTTTTTAGTCGTGTTTTCTTGAATTTTTAGAAAATACTGTTTTAAAGAGCAGTTTAACATTAAATTAATGAAATATTGTCCTATACCAGGCTTGAATACGATCAAAAAATTTCCGTTCATTCTCGTATTTCTGTTTCTTTTTATTCAGGCCTTCATTTGTCATTCTTTCTGTTTATCCAAAATAAGTAATAATTTATTTATCATAATTAGTTAATACTTATTAATTGCGATAAAATTTTTCATAATGGTAACGTTTAGTAATTGTAATAACAGATCAACTTCGTGTAAAAAGTCTCCAGGCTTAAAATGTTTATTCTTAGACATCAATCGAAGTAAGTTTTGGATCAATGCCATCAAATGTGCGAATTAAACTCCCGCCAAAGACTCTATAGTTTGTCAAGTAATATAATCAACTTTTTTTTTCTATGTGAGGGATTTGAAAATTAAATTAATGAGTTGTTTTATAAGGATATGACTGGGCTCCATATTCTAATTATTCATACTTAAGTTATTTGCTTTACGATCGCTTTGAAGAATCAATATTTCTGCAGAAGTCTCCAAAAGGACTATAGCGTTTGGTACATAGGTAATCGAATTCCTACTTTATTTGAACATTCTAGGAAAAAAAAATAAAAGCTCCCGTTTAACCAAAACAGAGACGCACAAGAACTTCAAATAAAGCAACGAATTCTAAAATTAAAACATTCGTATACTAAAACTCATGATGTATCAAATAAGGATGATTACTTTGATCTCAATGTTCAAAACCAACTCTCATCATACATTAATATTCAATAACCCACAAAGATTGAAGTTTTAACATACGTATTATTCTTTAATTGTATCAATTTAGTTGAGACAAATAAATCTTTATCTGAAAAATACCGTAGTTTTTCCAGCAAAACTTCCCAGGAACAAGGTTTCAATAATCTCAACTACAAAACCATAAAAAGATATCGAAAAAGGGTGTATATATAATAAAATGATACAGTATAGGTCATGATATATCACTTTTATTATATGTAAAGTTTAGGCTCAGTTTTGGCGCATTTAATTACAATTAATTTTTTAAATGTATCCCAATAATTTTATTTAAGTTTAGAGTGTACAATTTATTTAAGTATTTAATTGAATTCTTTAATAGAGATAATAAAACCAAATATTAACTACTATTTTATAAAAAATAATCATTTTAAATCAAGAATCCAGAGAGAGAAGCAACTTTTTATTTAGTCGGCGTAATAGCTGTCGATGAAGTCCATATTTCGTTCACTTATATTTTTGCTGTTGTTGTAGATTTTTTGTCTGTCCGCTCTTTCCCTTGAGTCCTTTAATCTGGCCTAGGAATGGTCTTTGAAGTCAACAAACACATAAATTAAATTCCCTTTTCTAGGAATGACCGAGACGCGGATCTAGACAGATTGATTTCAAGATAATATTTTCTCCTGAGAACAAAGTCCATTGAGCTACGCCTTTTTTATCAAATTTTGATCATGTGGTTGTCGTTTTACACCTTGGTTTTAGCTTTGATCCTGGGTTAAAAGATCTTTGTGAAAAAAAATAAAAAGAAGTCAAAAAATTAACACTGTTTAAAGTTGTTTTCCTTTAACCGTTCAATTTTTAACCCTTCAAGAACTAAAAAATGTGGGAAAAGTATGAGTAGGGCTCATTGTTCGTTCAATATTCAAACCTGTCCTAGTCATATATATTTGGAGAGAAATTGGTTGATATAAAATCCGTTGGCCATAACTAGTTGGCAAATTTGCAAGATCTCAAAAGTTATTTTTTCTCCATTTTGAAAACATGTGATGTTAAAAAACATCGATATGAAAAATAAATTAGTATTATTTTATGTAAAAATAGGGGGATAAAAAGTCATAATTTTATTCTTCCAAAGTTGGATGAACATAACTTTCAATCGCTATGTAATACTCTCTATTTAGTTTTGGATGTACAAAGAATCATTGATAAATAAAAAAAAGTTTAAAAAAGCAAACATACATTTCAAATTTTAGTATCCAAATAAGTATTAAACTTGATTCAACTTTGATCAGTTTATTTATTGAGGTTTTCATTTTATATGCAAAAATTACTCTTATGAAAATGGCCATAGACGAGGAATAATGAAGAACATTGATTTTACCCTAAACATGATCATGTTTCAGTGTCAAATTATCAAGGGTGGGAATATTTTTAAAAGACTTTATACGACTTCATTTCTTTAACTTGACGTTCAGGGTTCATTATTACTTTTATATTTTGTCATATAAAACCCTTAATTATGGAGATGGCAATAATAAGCCAAAATTGTAGAGCCATTATACAGTACTCTTATAAGATTGAAAAAAAAAAAGCTTAGGTTATAGTTTTTAACTTAATTTATATGTTCTTCTTCTCCTTCATATCCTAGATTATCGATCCAAAATTTGACATCTTTTGTATCTAAGAAAAATATAAAAATAGAGCAATAGATAGAAAGGAATATAATTGTATTGTTTCTACTATGTTATGGTTTTATTTTAAATTTAAGTTAAATACCGGATAGTTTTACAATCAAAATTAACAGTTCACGTATTAAGTAATCATTTTTAGTACTATAATAACATTTGTAAATACTTGAGTGGATATATTAAATTTTTTTTTTTTATCCGCAACCATAGAGAAAGTTTGTAGTAAGGTCTTCCACCACATTTTAAAATACGCTTACTAGTAAAAAAACTTTCAACAATATTAGTGTTCTCAAAATGTGATTTGTTTATATATATATATAAACTACATCTCCTTCGAAGGTTCTGCTTATGAGTTCTGGCCATAGAGATAAAATACAAATATTTATCTGTATCGTTTCATTGATAATTGGGAGATGTAAGAGCCAAAGTGGTGAAGATAACAATATCGACGAGGGTCTAGGAATAATCTCCCGTATAAGTATTCTGAATGTTGATTAACTCGAATTTATAATTTTCTTCAGTTGTTTCTACTATGAACTCAGAGAAAGTCATTGCATTATTTCGGTCCTTTTTCTGTCACTTTTTGGGAGAAAAATTTAGAGATGCAATGATGTTGACAATGTGTCGAGGGACATAATTTTAATAATACTCTTTATAAGTGTATTTTGGTCTTTGTACATAATTCTACTGGTCTAAAAATAGATTCATTTGATGACCTTTTATTAATTATTCCTTTTAGAGGCTCAAGAGGTCTAAATTTTTTATTATATTTCGTAGAGGAAACGGCAATCCATATTAGAAGAGTTGAAAAATTGGGAATAGTGAAATTAAAATTATAAATGTCATGTCATTATCTATATAATATCTCCCAATCTATAATCCTCCAAAAATATCATTAAAAAAAGCCCAAAGTGAGTGAATGGATATGCAATTCTTCCCGACTATGGAATTATTTTTCAACATTTACTGAGAATTGTTCACAGCTTAATAAATTATAATTATAATTCAATCATTCAAGGTTAAGTACATAAGCATAAAGTTTGAGAGCTGACAACAAATAAAGTTTATATTTTTATGTCAGTCGGGTAACAACGTGATATATCTCTGAATGTTGGATCGACATCCCTGTCATTCAAAAAATTTGTTTTTGAATAGTTACGTGTACTTACTACTCATGGATTGTAGAAATATTTAATCCATCTTACATAACAATTTATGCTTAAAAAGAGAAGTAATAATAATAGTCATCATATTAATTAGTTGATCAAATTATTCATGACTTAGTATATTCCACAGCGTGAACCTGGTTATAGGGAGCTTAAGAGTCATTGCCAGTCTCTTAATCAGGTCTATATCAAATAATGGTTACTCCAACTTCTAATGTGAAGGGATTTTAAAATTTATTATAATAACTATCCTGGAGTTTAATTGAATACATTTTTAATTGGTCAGATGGAGTTGCACTGATTAAGAATAAGTAAACATAATAATAGTATCATATTTACTCTTTGAAGTCAATATAGATAAATAGAATTTACTTCCCTAGGAACAACCGGGGTGCAAACCTACGCACCTTAAGGCCAAGAGAATAATTTATACCGAGTGTATTGACCATAGACAGGGGCGTCCGCAGGGGGTGGTCTGGAGGGGCTGCAGCCCCACTCCCCAATTAAGGAATTTTTGCTTTCTACTTGAAATTATTTTCCAAAAAAAATAATTTTTTGTGTAAACATAGCCATAGATTTTGGACATAAAAAAAATTAATATATGATATTTAATTTTGAATTTTTTTTCCAAAAATTTAGTAGATAGTAGCACTGAATATTTGAAGAGATTGTGTGTTTTCAAAAATATGACGCAAAGTCATACTCTCTATGACACCGTGACCGGTAATTTCATTCTCAGTAAATTCATTCCCTGTAAAATTAATTCCCACTTTGTAGAGGGATATTTAGTGACGTAATACGGTTTATGTTTCTACACTAGTTAGTAGTTTTTGTTTAGGGCTGTAAACGGAGGGCTTGGCACTGGGCAGTCAGCACTGGAGATGAGTGATGATTAGTGATAGGTGGGAGACGGATCCGAATGATTTATGGTGTTTATGGATTAGAAATGACGTCGTGATAAATCTTTAATAGTGAATACAAATGGAATCCCAATCCGTTGATATTATTTAGACCTTGGGAAATACAAGTAAATACCGGCATTGCTCTTCTTCATCGTCTATTACTTCTATTGCTTCTACCCCTTTTCAACCATCGACAATCATCAATTTCATCATCCTCTTTTCTCTTCCCTTCCTCTTTTCAATTTAAATCTACGTAAACAATAACTATAAGCAAATTGCTTTGGCCCCTAACTCCCTTCTCCGGATCACTTACTCTCCCCTGCTTCAAGCTCAAATATTGGATTGAATCCTACAAATTACACCAATCATCATCATTCATAGGATCATGCTGGGCCTCGTAATAGATTTCTAGAATATATAATTCATCCCCTTCACATCCAATCACAAGTGTTAAAACTTCCATGCGTTGGTTTCAATGCATTTTGAAGGAGACACGGAATACTACTGCTATGGTCCGTTGCAAAAAATCATTGATATGCAGTCAATTACTTCATCAAGAGGCCGTGGAGATGATTGTAATAGAGTTATAGAACTAGATCAAGATGTGGACCTCGTCCATGAAAGTCTGCATGCATTTCTGAATATGATATATAATGATAAATATATATATCTAAATATTTTATTAACTTATCACAATCATAGATTGTTTTATGCTCACTTCGACCCTTCGCTTGTGCTTCCCTCGCTGTGCATCAGGGAAACAACTCTGCTCTTTGTAGCAATTAACCATCTTTATATTACTGTGAGGATTTTGAATCCTAACGAATGGAAGAAAAAACATTGTTTCAAGACCCTTCTCAAATAAAACATGATTTTTAGTGGTTAATAAATACAAGAAGCCGATTGATGTGTTGAGTTGAGGATTGAATAGGATAAGGAGATCTTAATATTTGAGGTTTATGGGTGAAATATCATTACCTCATATAATAATAACTATAATTTTTATTTCACAGTCAAATTCAAACTCAGAAAGTCCATACCTAGGATGGTCATTGGATTTCATTAATTATGAAATTATAAGGAACTTCCTTCTGAAAGAGCGAATCAAAATAGATTATATTAATTCTTGTTTTTGTAAATATAAATGATAGAAATATACTTAAAGTCAAGATCTTATGTAAACTATAATTATCTTAACGTGTGGGAACTATGGTATCTCATATTTTGGATGATCTATTGTGTATGGATGAAAAAAAGATGTTTCAGAAGTTTCAGTCTTCAAAAACCGTTTCTGGGACCTATCTAGCTATTTGAAAAGGAAATTTGTAAAATTAAATTTACTATTAGTTAAGGGACTGAGATGTTTTAATTTTAAAAGTTTCATTAAAGTTCCTTCCGCTAGTTGTACAAAAGAATATAATCCTCAATTTCCATTTTGAGGAAAAACAAATTATTTCGGATACATAAACGATCACAAACCCTCTACTGACCTCCAAACGAATCAAATAAGTATTTGTGTAGGTGCATAATATACATGGATAGGCTGTCAGAAACCCCTTTCTATTGTATAATAAAGTAAATTGTGATATATTCAACCTTTACTTCTACATATTAAAAGAAGCTGTATTAAATATTTGTAAGTAAATCGCTCAATATAAACAATTTCCTAAAATATAAAACTTGGGTCATGATTCAGAATCATTTATTGATTCCACTTCATTTTTTATCCAACCCTCAATATCCAGAAAAAAGAATGATTCAAAATGATATTTAAAAAACCTCTATTGAATCAATATAGCCAATTCTTAAAGATTAAATTGTAAAGTATTAGATATAAATTTATTTAATATATATTTAAAAATATGGAACATCATTGATTACTACACTACGGTATTCATTTGTATCAAACTGTATTTAATTCAAATTGGTATTAAGGAATACAAGCCGAATTTACTTAGGCTGAGTTCAACATTCATTATTTCCTAAAACTTCCATATTGCATAAATAATGAATCATGAAGATGTTATATCATAATTAGTGATATAACATCTTTAACTTGTCTTCTAGTTAATCCAATATTAATATAAGCGTTCATTTTAGTTAATAAATGATTTTTAGCTTAGAATTCAACGATTCTACCGGATTTCAATCTCTACTGTGACATATATAATCCTGCGGACGCGTCCGATTGAGCTACGAGGTTCTATCATATATTTTTTCAATTATGAGTAAAATTTATATTTATATTTAAGTTGTTGACCTTACTGCTTTTCCCATGATTAATCTCTTGACAGGGTTGAGAGATAAATGCAGTTTTATGTTTATAAAAATGACGTCACATATTGATGAAACTATAATTCCTCAAAGACTTGTTTAAAAAATCCGTAAACATAAAATAATATACGATTTAGTAATTATTATATAATACTTTTTCTCTGGTGTAGACACGTCAAAATTTCCGATTACATTGCCTCATTTTTGAAGAAAATTAATTTTGTGTGCTTATGGGCCTTAATTGTAGATTTGAGAGGGAAATTAAAGTTTCTCAAACATCTGGCTATTGGTAGGTTAATGATTATATTATACGTAAAAAATCTTTCATTACGTGAAAATGATGACTAAATTCTAAAAAACGATATGTAGGATATATTGAAGGTTTTAGTGTGTTTGGTTTGTTATAAAATATAATTACAAATTCCATGACATTTGGATATCTTATTATGCATATCTATGCAACCTTTTAAAAAGAATTGGTGCATACGAATCCCTGAACTTTTAAATCCATTGAATATGCAAAGTTTTCAAAGGCGTGTACTCTTTTTGGTAACTCATATATTTTAAAGAGGATTGGTGTTATTTATAAAGGCCAAATTGTAGAAAATACATTAAACATGGCAATATGTTGCTAATGGGAATCTAAGCCATAAATCTTAAAAATAATGTTCTACATTTTGAAATAAAGTATATATTTTTATTCATTTTTAGAACTAACAGGGCTTTAGTTCAATACATTTAATTATATTATACCTAGTAACTAGTTAGTGAACCACTCATTTGATAGTTAATCATCAGAATCTAGATCCAGAATGTATTTTTTTCAATAGTATTCCGATAACTACCTAGTCCAACTTTCAAAAGGAAGATTTCCAGAGTATAGATTCATAACAGTTTCCGCCTCTTAACTTTATTAATTTTTGTATTTCATTTTTGAGAAGAATTTTGATATATGTATATTTTTTCTATGAAATTTAAATGCTCGGCTGATTTTTTTGTTTCTTTAAGGCCACAAATATAAATTTCTCATTATATGGCTCGATAGAATATATGCCACTCCCTTAAATCGCCTGATGATACCGCCGACAAGTTAGTGAAAAAGAAAATTTAAATTAATAGCTAGAACATTGATTCTCAAACTGTGGTAGGTACAAGTACTGCTGGGGTACGGGAGCGCTCTTTAATGCTATGTGGAGGAAAATCCATGGGTCATGACTACAGGGAGGGGGGGGGGTAGTACATCATGCTTTCGATAAAAAGGGCTCAAGGCTGGTTTTACTGTAAGTGAGAGGTCCAAAGATATATATTACCTTTTCCTTCTACTTTTAAAACATGAATTACATTTCGGATTTTGTTTTTTTAGGTTATTTTTTCCCATATTCCTTTTAAAAAAACATACTTTTTAGTTAATGTTTGCGAGGCTCTTCTTTTTATAACAAATTGCTGAGCCGGGGCAAATGACATCAATACCTCCTCCACCTTAAACCAGCTCCCTCTGATCTTTAATATTATATACAGTTGGGGAAATAAGTATTTGATCACTTGCCAATTTTGTAAATTTGTCAACGGATAAAGAAACGAACAGTCTGTAATTTTAGTAGTAAGTTTGTTTTAACCGTGAGCGAATGAATATTCAAAAAAAAAAAAAATTCAAAAATCCACAGCTATTCACAAGCAATTCAATTTTGTGGAAAAAAATTTGAAATATAATTTTTTTTTCTCTGGAGCATTATAATTTGCCTAAATGACCATTTCTTTTAAGAAAATAAATCTTTCAAAAAAAATTTTTATTCCCTATTAACGTGTATAATATTTTCATCCTGACTAAAAAAAGTTCTAAGTAAAAAGCAAAAATTTCCTAAATCGGGGGAAGGGTTCAGCTCCTCCAGCCACATCCTGCGGACGCCCCTGAAAAAATGTGGACGAGTCAATAATGTTTATTTTAGCGTATTGGTATTAAGATAAAAATAATTTAATACTGAGTCCATAAATCCCGATGGATACAAAGGAGAAGGGATATGAAGGAGTGCCCCCCCCTAACTAAAATCTTGTCAAATTTGCGTAAAAGACAACGTTTTTATTATTGTCAAAAAAGAATGTATTTTATATAAATTAGTTTTTTGTCACATTTTTAATATGAAAAATATTTTCTGTGTTCGCCTCCAGTCCGAACTGCTCTCATGTTGAGTTTGAATGTTTCTTCAACTAAAATATATCTTTTTAAGCTATTAAGCTGCAGCTATATAATATTATTTATTTCAAAATATAATACTTCTTATTTCATACATATGCATTACATTATAAAACTCTGCCCAAGGTATACACACTTGAGGATGGGGATAATTGTCTACTCTATTCCTCCGCTGCCCCCCTTCTCCACTAGCTTCCCAAGCCTAACTAGCATCTCCATCTCCGTTAAACTGTCCTGTTCCTGAGGCCTCCTCCTTTGATTGGTATTAACCAACAAAACGTTTCATTGCGACTGTCAATAATTTTTAGCTATTTCCAAAAGAGTTTTAGGCAGCTACAGTATGACTGTTTCTGCCATAAATTGAACTGTCGCTAACCTGTGTCGTAAGATAAAGAATGGAAATGTTTTTTTTGTGGGGGAAAGAAATGGGGAAAAAACTGATGGGAAATGTGTAAGCTATTTTATTTAGTGACTCTTATTTTGAAGAAGGGTTTTACCGGAAAGATGTGCTATACTAAACTGCTGCTATGTCTCCTGTGTCTTCTTTAGCCTGAGACCTTATTCAATACAACAACTCAACACTCGGCTATAGTTGCATGGCTTTATTCTAATATCAACTTATATATATGTATATATTATTAAAAAAAAATAATAATACTATTCTTATTATCAAATAAATACAAGTATTTTTTTTTATTGGAATGTATTTCAGTACTCCGCATCAGTGTCTCGGGAAACCTAAAACCTCAAGGAACATATCCTAACTTAGCCGTCCTTCTTATTCTTCTCTTTTCACGAGGGGGGAGACTCACTCCAACACATTGGCTGCCTGCCTAGTTGGAGGAACATGTCATTTTTATCATTATCCATTAGATAAAAGAGGTTTAAAAGGAAAAAATTAATTTGAATTTTTTTTTCATCGTTCAGCCATTATTTTCATTACATTCCGTGTTCCAATTATAAGGTATTACCAAGGTTACTAGAAATAAGACCATCATGTAATTGGGCTTGCTAGAATTTTCAATCTGATATATTGTACCGACTGCTGGGCAAGACAGGCACATTTTGACAAAACACGCAACCACTTACAGTCTATAACGTCACTTTTTCTAGAATTTTCAATTTAATGTATCGTACCGGCTGCAGAATTTTGACAAAACACGCAACCACTCATCTACTATGACGTCAATATTAAGAGCGTTGTGGAAGTCAAACATATGTCGTAAATGCGTTATGGACATAGTATAAGTACTTATAACCTTGTATTTCTATTAACTTGGGTAGTACCAGGCTTGTACAGTATACATTAGCACGCTCGTTAAATGAAGCTGCACAGTTTTTGAGGCCTAAAAAAGTCGGATACTCCAAATGAGATTGCTAAATTAAATTGAATGTAAAAAAACGACACCGCTTTCATGAAACGTCAATGGAAATCATAGAAAAATTAATTAAATTAAAGTTTAACTAATAGTCGACTAAAAATAACAATATTTTATTTTCACAGAATTAGAATAGCTTTGTCCATTGTGATTCATATTAATCTTCTCTTAATCCAATATGTAAAGATAGATGAATCAATTCATAATCAATTATTAATATATAACTTATAACCAACTCTTAATAGTACTGAGTCATTGAAATAAAATTGCATATTTGTAGCACGTCAACCCAAAAGGAAGCTAGAATAATGTTTCTCAATATTGAACATGGAATACATTTTCCAACAAATTATAGTTCATTTCAATAAACAAATGATTCTGCTTAGTTCTTTGGTGGTACCACTAATTGTACTTAAAGTAGCCAAAATTCACTGCCACATTTATAGAATTAGGAAATTAACAAATTATATTTCTGAGACAATATTGGGCCAAATTAATTCAAATAGAAAATACAGAGGTTTTAAACTACAGTTAACACTCTTGGGTATCTCAATTCATCCCAGAAATTTGAATTCAAATCCTTTAATTGACCGTAATATCGCTTTGAAATATTGCCTGTCATTTTATAAATATAAATGAACCTTTATTTATATGATTCGTATATTTTTCATAAAAATAAATAGTTTTTTTGAACTGAACCCCGACATGTAGGTGATATTGAAAAAATACATTGCAGCAAAGATTAATATAAATACTATTGACCTTGATTACAGCCAGTAACGTTAAACATAATATCTAACTTAAATATCCACTCAATGTGAAGTACTTTAAATCCCTACGAAAAATTACATCCAAAAATAAAGAGCAAGAGCGTGAGAATGTGTTTAATTGAGTACAATAGAAATTAAGTAATTACTCCGTAAAAGGAACTTAAATAATAATTATGTACTTTTTTTTTTTGCAGGAGTGGAGGCTGTAGGTACCTCCCCAATTTCAAAAATTGTCCTTGATTTTGCATAGTAGTGTTTCTAGGATACTTATCCCGCGGACAACTCCACTCCTTCCAGAATTACTATGCCCTACTGGAAAGGAACGCTAAAATCTCCTTTTTAGCGTTAAAAAAAAATTCCGTTCATTGAACGCACGTTCCATGGAACCCCATTCAATTTTGCGTTCCGTTGACAAGCTTGAAAATACAGAAGTAACTTCTGAGTGGTGATGAGTTTCTCAATCGATGTGTTGTAGAAATTAAAAGAAATATTAAAAAAATGACTGTCTCTTTTATATCTTGGAATTTTTGTATAATATTTTCCTACTTCAAATGTTAGTCATCAGTTATTATTAATCAGTTGTGAAGTACTTATTTAACGAGTAAGTTGAACAAAGTGGGAATGGTATTTTGTAGTTTTTATGGTATGCATTAATACACTTATTTGAGTGCTTCATACATGGTTAATATCCTAACTGAAATGTAAGGAAGAGTAACGAACGGAAGATGAATAAAATAATGATTTGCATGTTTAAAAAAAAAGAAACAATATAGTACGGGCACTCTTTATGGACTTAAAACCGCATTTCCTTGGATGCCCTGCATAAAAATTAACGGCTTAAATTTTCAAAATAGGCTCGGAAAAATACCCCTTTATATCACGCAACCTTACATACGATACATCATATTTTGCCGCACCTTGATGAATAAGGGAATCCAAATTTTATGATGATTAAGGATTAAAAAAATAAATATCTAACTATATTTAGACACAAAAATATTCCCTTTCTCAAATGTATACAAATATCTGCAAAATTATTAGCATATTTTTTGTACTGTTGAATATTAATATGCATTTATAGGTCTGCAGATAGATATGATTCGAGTCTTTGATTTTCCCTCCCTTATTATTAAAATGATAAGAGATACATATTATATTATGTAAAATGCCAAATGTGAGGTAGAATATCGGGCTAATTACACAAACCTACTTCTTAATTATAAACAAACGCTTAATTGAAGGTTATTCAATTGCTTTTGTTAGTTACATGATTTATTATCACGACTCTTTTTTTATCCATGACAGGAAGCTATTTGCAGAATTGATTTCTCAATAATTTTACATAACTAATTTGTATAATACTATGATGAGAAATGCTTATTACTTACTAGTGGTGTGAATATGGTAGGAGTTATTTTGGATAGCTGGTACACCTGATTACTTTGATAGAAGGCGGCAGATCTGGGCCTGCGCAGTTCATTCAAAAGGGGGAAAAGAGAAAGAATTGAAAAATAGAAGAAACAAAACAATCCAAAGGTTTGACTCTCCTTTGATTGTCACTGTGTGGAAATTCTGGGTGATAACGGGATTTGAGGAGTTGCCATCGAGTCATATTAAGGGGGTAATGGCGTCATCTACGTCGACGTCTCGATCCTTTGTTCAAAAACTCCCCAAGTATGTATTGAGTGCCTTTCGCTCTCTCCATTGTTTGTATGGGATGAGAATTACCATTTCACTTATTACTTAAGTTAGAGAAAAGCAGAGCTCACATTTCCCAAATCCTCATTTCAATTCCAGATCGAGTGCCAACGATATTCGCCGTCAAACTGCTGCTGGGCTCAAAAGCGCGGAAGGATCTCTTCTGAACCCGTCTGTTGGTCGTTCCTACAATTCCCAGTTTTCTCATCCTGGTCATCATGCTCCGCTCACAAGCACGAGTAGCTTTGGAGGAGAGGAGTACCTCGTGGAGCCACTTGACTATGAAGATTACGTCGTTTCCCAGAGGCCTTCTCTTGGAGATAAGGATCCTCTCTCCCATCTCATGGAGTTCCCTTCGGATGACATTGAAGTCTCCATTCTTCCTCGAAAAATACGCACCATGGGGCACGTTGTTCCTGAAGAACCCTTGTAAGAAAATTAAAATCAGTATCTCTTTATGATACTAACACGCGGGACAAAAAGTGTATTTCTTCCATATATTGTATTGCGATAATCATTACCATAAAAAAGTTAAAAGAAATCACTCTGCACTTTCTTATCACTTAGGGACAGAGCATGTCTCCTACAAGAATAAAGCTTCGCTTATAGCTGCTATTAATTATTATTAAGATGATATAGAGCGTTTTCATGAGACGTCAGTATTGTTGATGTTGACCAATTTGAGGGCTTAAACAACCAAGTTTTATAGAAATAAAATACTCTTTTTCAATTAGTATTAAGGAAAATGGCCAACTATTGATTAATCAAATGGGACCAACAAACAAAAGGACTTAAACCTTACAGTCTATCAAAAATGTATATGATATATAAAAATTATATATCAGACACTAACAAATATTAAAGAAATATGTTATTACATACATATACAATTTAATTTCCAAAGTGTAGATATAAATTATTTATTATAATGGAAAGAATAGTATATTTTCTCTAATCTATAAAAAAACTGTGCACTATTAATTATTGGCATCAAGTAGTAGTCAATGCAGAGGTTAAGTCTTTTTATGAATAACCCCATTGGATGGAGTTTAATCAAGATTTCTTAGAAATTTGTCCATTTTATGTGGTAAAAATATCAACTTTGAGCCCCCAAGATGGTGTCTCCTCATTTATGATATTATTTATGACGTTAGTCAAAATTCTCTATTCATTTTTATTTATTTCACAAAATTAACCAAACACAATTGATTTATTTGAAATAGTGTATTTATTTACTTCATATTCAATATGATATTTACCGACATCATAACAAATAGTTTCTTCGAAGTTTCATTAAGAATTTACATATACAGGGGAAATATTTTTATTCTATTATTTTCCACAAATTGATACAGGATTAAATTTCTCTTTCACTCCGTAGATTTTATTGAATAATTCGATTTTAATTTTATTTTTCAGGGAAAAACTCGATCCATTGGTTCAAAATGCAGTGAACTGTTATACATCGGATTGGGTCGTAACGAAAAGACGATATCAACATCATAGTTCCTCTGTTCAAGTTCAAAATTACTATGAAGATGTTACAACTACGTATCATAACACGTTAAAGCAAGAATTTGAAGTAGACGAAACATCTGACTTGCTTACGCCTGATGAGGAAACCGATGTAAGAATTGATGTTTTTTTCTTTTTATTCACCTATAAATATTGATGTTTATTTTCTATACAATTTTAAGATAAATCATAATAATTTGTTAATATTTGAGTATAGCGTAATCAGAAAAACCAACGACGGAGTTGGTATAATCGTAGTTTTACAACTAATAGTAGATATCAAAGCCAAATGAGTCTACAAACTCCATTACTTAATTTAAGCAGACGTGATTCTGTCGCTTCCCTGAATGATTTAGACAAGTTTTCGGAAATGTCTCAAACGAGTTTGAGGCGTCGTTATAGTTGTATAGACAGGAACTATAAACGCATTTCAGGCTCTACTTTAACATTGGAACATACGGATATCAATGTTATAATCGACGATGTTGATGGGGTTTAAGTTCTTTTTATTCATTGCTTCTGAATACGCTTGTCACATTATTAAATTAAAATAAAATTGCCTTTCCGTATATAACGTATGAATAAATATATTTTTTATGTGAAAAATAGGACAAAACGCCGACCAATGAGTGTGTACCTAGTAGACTTGATCCAGCAATTCTAATGAATGCCCTAAATAAAGTCTCTGATTTCAGTATAATTAGAACGGTATTGAAATTGCCTCCACATGCTTATAATCAATGTTGTTTCTGTCAACATTCGGAAACAGTAATTAATTGTTGTATTTTTTCATTAATAGGACCAAGATAGTGGAGGAGAGACACCCACAAGACAAAGTTGGGCTAGTTTTGATTTAGGTGCACAGGTTCCCGATGCTACTATACCAGGTGTTTTCACTCCTCATCGTAGGGATAATAAGTCTTCTGGATTCGAAACTAATGTTCCGAAGGGACACCGCAATAAGGAGCTCTTCTCCTTGTATCCCCCTCAGTATGATGAAGAATTAATTGAGAGACGTCTTCCAGCTGAGGTTCCCTCTGAAAATATTAAGCATAGAATCCTAGTTCAATGCAATAAATTAGAGTGAGTGTGAATAATAATGAAATTTCAAGTACCCCTTTTTTGTAAAAAAATATATCATTAGGCTTAATGTTAAATTTGAGCCTTTTTTCGCATCAATGGCCCTCTATGATGCAAAAGAAAAGAAAAAAGTGTCGGAAAACTTTTATTTCGATATGAATAACGAAGATATGCGAAGTATGATGGTTGGACACATCAATAAAATAGACTATACGACACAAGCAAGGTCATGTGTCTTTGGAGTCTCTAGCAATACGAGTGATTTGTTTCTTGTGGTAAAACTTGAAAAGGTTCTTCAGGGAGACATCAATGAAGCTGCAGAGCCCTACATCAAGGAACAAGTTGTTCAAAAAGTAAAACTTAATGCTGCAGAGGCTTGCTTCAAACTTGGAAAATATCGAATGCCCTTTGCATGGACTGCTATTTGGGTACCAAATATTATCAAGGGCAAGGATTTTGACAAGTGCAATGACTCTGGTGGATCAGATATTGAGTGTACATCGGGTTCAAATAGCTTAGAAAGAAAAGCATCTGCATCCTTTGATCAATTCCGAAGAGGACGTGATACATCGAGTTCTCTAGAGAGACAAGCTGCTACAAACGTCAGTAAAAGATCTTCATGGAGCTCTTCATCGGCATTTGGACTTAATGCTTTGAATAGTGTAGAAGAGTCTCCTTCGAATTCATTGGACAATTTTCCTCCCGTGACTCTAACTGTGTCGTCCTTTTTAAAGCAGGAAGGAGATAAACTAAAAGACGAAGATCTATATAAACTTCTTCAAGATCTTAAAAGACCCAGCCCTGCTTTAAAAAGAATTAAGTGCATTAGAGGTACTTTAAAGTTGGATATATCTGTGGCACCTGAGCAAACCAAGTATTGCCTTACTCCTGAACTCGCCAAAATTATTCCTTTTTATGGTATAAAATCAAATTTTACAATAAATAACGATTATAATTCCTTTACAAATGATGTGTTACAGATACAAAAACTCGGCCTACCAAAGAAATTCTCGAGTTTCCTGCTCGTGATGTACTACAACCAAATTACCAGTTTCGTAACTTAATATATATTTGTCCTAAGGATCTCAACTTCACCAATAGATCTGGAGGTAAAAAAATCGATTTCCTCTATTTCGAAATGTACATATAAATGTTTCTGTCCTGTATTTATTTCAGAGAGAGCTCGAAATATTGCTATTAAAATTCAGTTCAAAGCGGGTGAGGATGAATCCTCATCTCTTCATAATATTTTTGGAAAATCATCTGGTCCAGAGTTTGTTCACGAAGCATATACAGCTGTCACTTACCATAACAAGTAATTTTATAGATATTATATAGTTGAATTAGAATTTTGTCCTAAAACTGTCTTTATCTATCTAGGTATCCTGATTTCTATGAAGAAGTCAAAGTAAAGTTACCATCGAATCTACGTGATTACCATCATATTTTTTTCACTTTTTATCACATTTCCTGTCAAGGACAACGAAAGGAACAAGAATCTGTTGACACACCAGTTGGATATTCTGTAGGGCATTTCACATTTAATTGAAAACATCACTCACTCACTCACTCACTCAATTAATTTATTTTTAGTGGATACCCATTTACAAGAATGGAAGTCTTCAAACAGGGCTTTTTGAGTTACCAGTCATGATTGATCATCCTCCACCTCGTTATTCCTTCATTTCCACTGATGCTGCTCCCCCTGGGACTAAATGGGTTGATAATAAAAAATTAATTTTTACAATAGAAGTGAATGCATGCACTACAGTCCATCCTGTGGATCAGTATCTTGACCCATTCTGTGCACTCACCGCCTCACTTCAATTAGGAACATCCGATGTTCCGAATAATATGAAATCAAATCATTGTGAAGAAGATCTAAAATACATTCTGAATACTTTGAGTGCCTCAAGACTCACGCCACTAGTTCAATTTCTTCCTTTGGTTCTTGACAAGCTTCTACTTTTGATGGTGAAACCCTCAGAGAGTAGTTTCGATGTTGGACAGGCAGCCTTCAATTCAATTGCCTCTGTTGTTCAGAAAATTTCATCGGCTGTAAGACACAACGATTACTTTTTTTTCTGTCTCAACATACTCATCATTTACTTCCATAGGTGGAGCTTCAGAGTGAAAATGATCGTCATGGTAGAAATAATCTTCTCACTTCATATGTGCATTATCAAGCACATTTACCTCACCCTAATCTAAAACCATGTAAAGTGACTGGTCGACAGAAAAAACCCTTCATGCCACCTCCTGGAGATATGTCTTTAATGGCGGATGATGAAGTCGGAAAAATCATTGGCCAAAGTATTGGAGTTCCTTCAATTCGCAATAGTAAGTTGTCGTTTTTTTTAAAGAAGAATATTTGCGATATTGAAGCCCACCTTATTTACCTATGAATACATGTTTTGATGAATACCAATAAATGTATCTCTTATTGATATTTTTTTCATTATAATTTTAGATAATGAAGTGATTAGTAGCAGTCCATTGAATGTTAAGCTTGTTCATGAGCAAATTGCACTTCAACTTAGTATAGCGAGTGGAAAACACAGAGAACTTGCTTTAAACTGCTCTTGGTTTTTTTTGGAACTCATGATCAAAGCAATGATAGAGCATTTGGCTACTACATCTCGATTAGGCTCACATCGTAAAAACAGATTCTCTGATCAATTTAATGATGATGTTACCAATTTGGTTTCCTCCATTACTTCAGAAATAATTTCTAGGGTTCAGTCCAACATTAATGTATGTATTTTTTAGAGTGATTAAATCTTATGTCACACTTCCTCTATTTCTTATTATTAGTTGGTGGAGAAAATAAATTCTTGCCTCGCATTTTTCCTTCATGATTTACTTAGTGTCATGGATCGGGGATTTGTGTTTTCACTTATTAAAATGTACATCAAGGATACCACTCATAATCGCAATAGTCACAATACTTCTGAATCCATCAACATTTGGAACCTTCAGGTAATATTTTCCAATTACATATAAATGAACTGTGGGATTTAAATCTCTATTTCTCTCTTTTTAGCTGGACTTTATCAGAATAGTTTGTTCTCACGAACATTTTGTTACTTTAAATATTCCTACAAGAGATCCCTTGCTCCTTCCTTCAAGATCTGTCTCTCCATCTCCCTCTGTTCGTTCTAATGATAGTCAAAATTCTTTTGTTACCTTCTTGTCATCCTCTTCTAAAGAAAATACTCATTGGAGTGATTTAACTTTCGAATTTAAACGACAACATTTCCTTGTTGGTCTGGTTCTTACTCAACTCTCTCAAGCACTTGATCAAATGAGCTCTGAGATTCATTATCGAGCTGTTAACACAATTAGAAACCTTCTTTCCTCTCATGATTTAGATTCTCGCTATCAAGAGCCAGAATATAGATCAAGAGTTGCGTCTCTTTATCTACCCTTGGTGTCAATAATCATAGACAATTGCCACAAGTTGTATGCTTGGGTAGAAAATGGAGATTCTAGGATAGTTGGAAATGGTTATGGACAAAACTTAAATCTAAATTTGATCCTAAATGTAATCTCTAGCAATCTTTCCCATTCTAAGGGACCTGTGCCAATGGTGCTCAAAGAAGAAACAACACGTCATTTACTTATTTGTTTCTTGTGGGTTATCAAAAATATAGAGGGGAATACTCTCAAACAATGGTGGTCGGAGTTGTCAAGCCCAAAGCTGCAAATTCTCTTAGAGCTTTTGCGAATCACTATTTCCTGCTTTCAGTATAAGGTAAGACATCTTCACTGATTTATTCATTGTGTATTATATTTAATATGCTTTATTAATTATATTTTTTTTTAAATACATGTAGTCTTGATTGTATTTTAAATGCCTAGTTAAAAGTTGCTAACATAAGCCATTTTGATGGAAATGAAGAATTTTTTTTATATAATGATTCTAGAGTCAGTTAATTTCACATATCTTTTTGTTGTGTTTTTATAAAAGGAGTTTAATTATAATAATAATCGTATCGAGAATATATGTATATGTTTTATGTTCCTTCATTTTCCTTTAGCAGCATAAAAAGTGGAATCCATCTTTCTTACCAAGTAAAAGACAATTATTTTCTGCTATATCTGAACCCTGTCTTTGGTTTAAAAAGAGAAGTCTTAGTCCGGTAATAACCTCAATGAAAGGTCATTATGCAGATAATAATTTGGTCAGTCCCACTGATTCAACTTGTTCTGACAAGGATTTTTCTAGTTTAGTTGAATTAAAGGTAGATACAAGGAAGAAAGAAATAATGAGTAAACACATTCTTCTCGGAGACAGAGTTACTACCACTTATACAAAATCACTTACTATATACATATACACGCTTGTAAGATCATGGTCTTAATGGTCAAAATCATTCCCAAAACTTTTGACGGCTGTTCCATATTCCTTCATATCTATATTTAGGCCTGCTTTTAAGAAAATCGATATTTTATCTCTACAATTTCCATTTGACTTGATTGTATTTCATATAAAAAATTACTTTTGAACAAAAGTTCTTATTTCCACTTAGGAAATACATACCCAAACCTTAATTAAATTCAAACATTTTTATCGAAACACTATTTAGTGATTTTTATACACATTTAACAAATTTTGAGTTGTCGTAGACTTATTGCAGCATTTATTTAAGGCAATACAAAAACGGAAAATTGGACATAAAATATCGATCTCTTCAAAAGAGGCTGGACTTTTTTTGTAGCTCAAAAATCGTTAAATATAGACATTCAGGAATAGTAAACTGCTGTTGTGACAAGTTTTGGGAACAATTTTGTCAATTAAAATTATTTTTTTACAAGCGTGTAGTCGTATATAAAAATAGAACAAAATATTCTTCAAAATGATAATTATTATTTGCCTTGGAGTAAATTATAATTAATATGTTAAGTTTTGATCATCCATAACACTACTCCATGCTTCATTAAATCATTTGCACTCTCACGCGCAAGAAAAATTTGATTTTTGTGCACTAATCAGCTCACTCCCGTTATTAAATCATACTTTGCATTTCATAATATTATGTATTAATAAATGCCACTCATGTATGTATCCTTATTCATTTTTGTATGAGGTATCGTGTTAATGTGTGTTGTGTGTTTGTTTGTTTTTAAAGAGTCGCAATTGGACGTGAATTCTTTATTATAAAGTGTACACACTCACTGTTTCTCTCAAGATTTATTAAGTTGTTTTTTTCTTCATTTTTACATCTATATTTTTTTGCATTTACACTTAAAGCCAAAATATGTTCTACGTATAAAGTAAGGCGTCTTGAGCGCATCAGTCTAGTATGTATTTTAAATCATTTAAGGGCATCAAATTATCCTTATTCTCTATCTGCTACAATACTTATAACATAAGAAGAAATTGCATTGAGCTATGAAGGATTTGTAAAGTATCAATGCAAAGTCTTGCTCTCGCCTTTTCGCTGTCTTTCCCCCCTCCATAATTCCAATATAAATGTCATTATATATTTAATCTATTACCTCCTTTTTATTTTATATAATTTCCAATTATTTTCGTAGTTTTTATTATTCATATAATTATACGTTTATGTTTATTAAATCATGTTAAAGACATCTAAGACTAATATATTCTGTCCTTACTTATTTATATATGTAGGGTAAAAAGATCATTCGAAAAAATGCAAGTCTGGGATTCCGCAAAAGTTCAGACAATGTAAAATCCAGACTAGAAGATTTCATCATGGGTCAAGGCTCTGCTAGACAAGACATGATACAAAGAGCAAGACGAGGTATGCGGGTATTCGATTATTTATTTTATTCTTTTGGTTGTTAAAATTTTTTTTTGGAAGCCTTCTTCCTTTATTTCCTTTCAAAAAGATAAAACAAATTTACTTTTAAATACAATGACTGTTATTACTTAGTAGACTGCTTTTTTTTTTTTTTTTTTTTTTTTTGGTTAATATTTTTCCCCCCTTTTTGTATGGACTTTGGCAAATTTTGAGGCCTCTTACTTGAATGGTAGTTTAGGTCCTAAAGGGCTATTCTAAGCCTCTTGTACTGCCCCAATTATAATGCTATGAGTCAAAATGTTAGTTTTTAGTATTTGCTTAATAAGTCAAAATTGTTTTGCAACTTGTTTTTAAGAATGTAAGGAGTATAAGATGTGTTCAATGATTTTGCGGTTTCTCTGTTTATTTAAAACATGACATAGCAAATCGACCCCTAGTTAAAGTGATAGTTATCGAATAAAAAGGAGGCACATTATTTTTGATAAAACAGGGAAACAGTCACTCACTATATACATTTTGAATGATGAACCAAGCACACCAAAATATAAAAAGTACAATTTTTAACTAATATCACCATAATTGGAACGGTACAGGAGACTTCAAAATGACCTGATGGACCACAAACAGAAAAGATAAAAATAATAGTCACCCGAAATGCGACAGTTTTATATACATTATAAAACATATTATTAATATGTTGAACTCTACACTCCGTCGTTGTAAAAAAAGTGCTTTGTTTTCTCATTAATTGATTTCATTGTTTTTTATAAGTCATTTATTCAAATACATTCACTCTCTTAGGGGACAATCGCTTACCTCCCTCTCCAAATCCGGATGGTAATCGTCGTTGGCATAAATCCTCCTTTATCAAAAACTCACTTCAACCATCAGATTCTCTGCCTGGGAATGCAAGCCCTTCAGCCATGTCCTCTTCCTATTATGGTGGAATGAATCAATGTCATATCAACGCTTATCTTGCGGATCCAGAAATTCACTCTCATATTGAGGGTAATCTCTCAACCGAAACAAATAATTTAGTGTTGGATGCATTAGAAGTGATTGTACAAGTACGTACTGAATGTTTAAGTATTTCCAGAGTTACTTTTGAAATTTGAAACTCAAATTCTTTCCGATTTATTTATTTATATATTCTTACAAATCCTAGGTTGTTGCTCAGATGGATCAATCACAAGGGCTTTTAGCCAATGTTCTCAAAGTTTTGCTTCATGCTCTTGGATCAAATCAATCCACTAGTCTTTTACAAAGACTTTTTTCTGTTCAGCGCTCCTTTGTCTTCAAATTTCCATCTCTACTCTTTGATGAAGCCTCTGAGCACTGTGCGGATCTCTGTCTTAGACTATTAAAACACTGTTCTTCCTCCATTGGATCTGTTCGAAGTCAGTCGTCCGCCTCGTTATATATTCTGATGAGACAAAATTTTGAAATCGGAAATGTAAGATCTAAATAGTTTTGTGAATTAATCAGGTTTTTATTTTAATGAACGTTTTTATTTTTCTCCCTCTGCTCGTATTCATTATCTATATATGTATTTAAAAAATACAGTATTTTGCAAGGATTAAAATGCAAGTGACGATGTCTCTCAGTCAATTAGTGGGAACGTCTAGCAATTTCAACGAGGATTTTTTGAGACGCTCTCTGAAGACGATTCTTGTCTATGCTGAGGAAGATGAGGAATTTTCGGATACGGCTTTTCGGAAACAAGTGCAGGGACTCGTTTCGAATTTACATATGATCCTTTCTGATACTGTCAAAATGAAAGAGTATCAAGATGATCCTGAAATGCTCTTAGATCTTATGTATAGAATAGCAAAGGGCTATCAAAATTCTCCGGATTTAAGACTTACATGGCTCGAGTCAATGGCCAAAAAACATGAGGAGGTAAGTTTATTTTGTTGTTAAAATATATTTTATACTCTTAATGAATTAATGCATACTTTTGTAGCAAAATCACTTCGCTGAAGCTGGAATGTGTAAGATACATTGTTGTGCTCTAGTATCCGAATATTTACACCTTCTAGAAGATCGTAAATACATGCCAACCGGCGCTGTTACTTACAGTAAAATCACTCCCAATGCATTAGAAGAGTCCGCTGCATCAGATGACTTAGTCTCCCCAGATGAAGAAGGAATTTGCACAGGTTCTAAATTCACGGAATCAGGACTAATGACCATGCTAGATGAGGCTGCAAAGTATTTAGGACAGGCTGGTATGTATGAGACAGTCCATGGAATTTATAAGGTTGGAATCCCTATTGCTGAACACAATCGTAATTTCAAAAAAATGTCGGAAATATACCAAGATTTACATGAAGCATTCAAGAATATTGATCGACTCCAGGGTAGACGGATTTTCGCAACCTATTTTAGGGTTGGGTTCTATGGAGCTCGCCTCTTTGGAGATTTGGACAAAGCTGAATTTGTTTATAAGGAGAAGGCTTTAGCTAAGCTACCCGAAATTGCTCAAAGATTAGAGGTGAAGCTGAATTATTTTGAAGTATTACATTTTTATATTCCTCTCCATTATTACAGAAATTCTATGGAGATAAATTTGGATATGATAATTTAATAATTATCAAGGATTCCAAAAATGTTGAAACGAATGATCTTATTCCTGAGAAAGCGTACATTCAAATTACATACGTGGAGCCCTTTTTCGATAATTATGAGCTTCGTGATCGCGTGACAGTTTTTGAGAAAAACTTTAATCTGAGTAAGGCTGGTTATATTCTCCCAAGCTCATTCTTGAGTTTCATGCCTTTATTTGTATGTTTAAAGGTCGATTTGTTTTTGCTACCCCATTTACTCCGGATGGTTCTCCACATGGTGAACTTCATGAGCAATATAAACGTAAAACCATTCTCACAGTCGAAAATCATTTCCCTTATGTCAAGACGAGGATACGTGTTCGAGAAAGGAAACAAGTAGGTGTTGATATCCTTGTCTTTTGCACCACTCTCTATAATACATTCCTTTTATTTATGATTAAAGTTTGTTTTAACGCCCATTGAAGTTGCCATCGAGGATATCCGTAAAAAGACTCAGGAATTAGAAGTGGCCGTGAATCAAGATCCCGCTGATCCTAAAATACTTCAAATGGTCCTTCAAGGCTGTATTGGAACTACTGTCAATCAAGGGCCTATGGAAGTAGCTAATGTGTTCCTCAAAGATCTTTTTGAAATGAATATTGTTATTCACCCTACGGAATTTCAAAATAAATTGCGCCTATGTTTCAAAGACTTTTCCAAAAAGTTTGTATTCATAGCAAATAAATTTTTTTTTTTACTTATCCATTTATTATTTATAGGTGTCGAGACGCTCTTGAGAGAAATAAGAAATTGATAACTCATGATCAAAAAGAATATCAAAAAGAACTCCAGAAAAATTATGCCACTTTTGAGCGGCATCTAGCTCCTTTATTTCGTGATAACGGAAGCATGCCTCAACTTCCTGAATCAAATGACGTCATAGAAACTAAAGTTACCAGTCCTATGATATAAAACCAAGATTATTTTTAATTTTTAAAGCAATGAAATTGTACTTATTGCTTGACTCTTTCCTATAGCTTTTATACATGACTGATATTTTTTAATCTGTATTTAAGAGAAAAAAAGTTATTTAAGAAAATTTATTTATTTTAACGAGTTGTAGAAATTTTGCTTTAGAAGCATGGATCTATTGTTATATTAAACGCTTATGATAATAATAATTATAACTGCTCTTGATACACTATTTTGAAACCTCTTCATACTTTTCTCGTAATTGTTATTCCTATAGTATTGAAATAAAACTAGTCTTTCTTCATTTGTAAGTTCACCTCTCGAATCCTCGCTTGTTCTTAAATCCATTGGGTGAGTTAAAATTTGATTTTTTAAAGTTACAGATAAAAAAATATATGGATGTGACAAGGATTTTTACATGGGCGCTTGGCTAAGCTAGGTAGACAGAAAATAAATATTCCGATCTTGAGAAGTTTAATGCAGGGATCGTTTTTTGTCTACTAATAGATATTATTGATTAATTATCTGACACAGTGGACCTAAGGACTATTTAAATCCAAGGGAAAATGTTCAACAGACTCTTCTGTGCTCAAAAACCTTGCTCTGAAGGCTTCTTTACTTGACATGTTATACCATTTTTTAAGAGCGATATGACATTGAATAAAATGTTTTAATCAATAGCGCCTTAGCAGATGTATCCAATTGAATCATGAATTGTCTCTTCGATCCATCACAATCGTATCAGAAATACCATATATGTCTCGATATAAATACCTATACAATTAATTTCAATTTGGAATAGCAACAACTTCCAGATTCAGAAATAAAAAGCAAAACCACTTGGGTAGAAGGCCACATAGAAGACTAAATAAAAAGTGTTTGTATTCCAGATAGTAGTCAAATACCTTCAAGACACCACAAAAAATGAAGAATTGTCTGATTGACTGCAATTATCTTTCTATCGAAAGCTTTTATTTATTCAGATAACTTTTGGACCATAAAAGGAAGGGTTTACCCATAAACTTTACAATTGAGTTCCTCTAGTACAGCTCCCATTTTTTAATCCGACGCGTCCATAGGGTAAAGCTAATAGTAAAGTTTGATTTCTAAAGTAATGTAGAGTCTTTTCCGGTTGGAGGGACTTAAATTAGAGACTGTATTAGTAAGGCTTAAATTTCCTGGACTTAAGATATCAAGTCGGTATTCTTCAATGTACCTTTTATTGGGAGAATAAACTCAATTCGGATAAGAATAAGTAGTAAAATATTACCTAATGATGAATCATACTTTACTTAACAGTTAATGGTGGGTTATGATAATTTCTTTTGATGTTTTATATGGCTAATTTATTCTAGACTCAAGAAATAACTTAAAATCTGTCCAAATTTAAATGAGCTCGATAGAAATCCGAGAGCCCAATAAAAAATATTTACGGAATTTGACTTTACTCAGACTTCAGAATCGACTTCAAAGACTTTGGACTTGTAATATACATACTTTCTGCTACCTTTGCTTATTTTCTATCAACAATTTTAATCACTCTCAAAGGGTTTTCAACAAACGACAAACACGTTCTTTTTACACGAATTATAACAAGGGGAAGTGAATAAGTAAAGTTTGGGAACAAAACTAGCATATAATACCTCACTATGCTTAAAAAGTGCAGTATTTTCTTCACTCAATGAAGCTTTCACTCTTTTTAAAGTTTCTATCTGATCGGGATTCCGTCGAATATCTTCGAAAGTGATGATATGGAGATGAAAAATATCGTCCAGGTGGCCAATAACTTTCGGAGTAGTGCTGTGTTGGTCCTTATTTAAGACCGATGATCGCGGTCCCATCGATTCCAGTTGCATTTCACATTTGTCAGTCCTTACAGAAGGTAAAATTGATCCCTCCTAACGTCAATAAGAGTGTTTTTCCTTTTTTTAAATTATTCCTTTGTATAATTGAATAAATTATATAACTAATTAGCAGTACAATATGTTCGTATTATATTGTATTTTTATGAAAAAAATAATATTTTTTTCAAGATATGTGCAATAATCTAAATACATATTTCATATATCCTATCTGTGTTAATAAAGGACCAATAGGACCAATCCTAAGACCGGACTGGACCGAATGAATGAGGAACGTCACTCCACTAGTCTAGAGTATACCTCAACACTGAATCTATGAGCCTATGCAAAGTTTAGACAGCGTATTACACCAAATGAAATCTTGAGAGATATATAAAAAAGACACAAGCAAGTAATTATATCACTCTTAGAAATAAAATTATTGGAGACTGGAATTTAATTATTATGTGTTTTCAACAAATCCAGTTGGGCAAAAAGGTATAAGCTAACAATACTATTTCAAAAATCTTCAATATTCAGATTAGGGATATGTCTAGGCCTGATTGATCAATAATTATTGGTCAGTGATCTATTGCCTATATAAAGACGAAAACCTCTTTTTGGTTTATTGACAATATTTACTGCAGATAATCACATAAATCCGTTAATATTTTGAATTAGTTATCCTTTGACAGGGACTTTCAGAGATAGTTTTATCGTGAGGAAATCCTTAGTACAAAGATAAATGCACAGGGTCCATTATTCAATAAATATTATTTTTTTAAAGAAGAAAATTTTGATTTTTTTTCATACTTTTTTTTTCTTAGAAAATCCATAATTTTTCGGAACACATTTTTTAATAAAAGGTTTCTATTTATATATTAATGTCATTACTAAAAATATCTGCAATGTGAGGACCTTCATTTTTTATAATCAAGCGCGGAGCCTAAAGTTAGTGCATATATAAAATAATTCAAAACAATCGAAAATCGTAAAATCAATTATGAGCAGAAAAAAAAGTATAAATTCTTTAAGCACTCAATCTTCTGGGAGTCCCATCTTCTTAATTTTACATCTGATGGGAAACACTTTATTTCAATAGTTTTCAAAGAAAAAGAATGTCAATTTGTATTCAACCTGTTATCAGGTCTTTCTTTCTATTTTTGTATAGAAAAACTTTTTTCATTGACAGTAACAAAATAAACGAATACATTATTGTGATTGTTGAACTTTTAGAATGAAGGGCATAAGAAATTTATGAGATTCAACAATGTATAACTCTAAGGATCTTGAATTTGAAAATACATGTAAATGTTTGTTCGGAGAAATTCGAAATACGAACAAGAGAAGACGAATAATTGTTCACCATGACAATGCGAGCTCTCACACATCGGCGTTCAAGCCATCGCCTTTTTGACCGACCAAAACGTCGAATTGATGTGTCATCCGCCGTACAGCCCTGACTTGGCATCCAATGACTTCTTTTTATTCCTGCACATCAAGGAAAAAATACGTGGTCAACGATTTTCGTCGCTAGAAGATGCTGTTGAAGCGTTTAAAAATCATGTTTTGGAGGTGTCTCAATTGGAGTGGAAAAAGAGCTTCGACAATTGGTTTGAGAGCGCACGCAAAAGTGTATAAATCATGCTGGAGAATACTTTGAATACCGTTTTTGATGATAAATATTCGCATATTCATCATCATGGCCAGAAATATGTATAGCAGCCTATGTAGCTACCACCATTTTTACAAGTTTTAACTAAAGAGAGGATGTAATGTAAAGACAAAACTAAGTATACCGATTAGAAAAAGAAAAACGGTTAATTCGTGTGCTCTTTCTTCTTCTTCGTTCATTCTTTAATAGATCGTGGGGCGATAACATCTCCCTCTATCCTCTCCTATCTTTGTTGTAAATTGTTTAAAAATGCATAATGAATAATATATATGAATTTAAAAAAAATATTTTTCTTGGACTAATCCTAGTTTAAATGTAGAGGGTTTCTCCTCTTTATATCAGGAATTCTTTTTCTCCTGCCCAAATCATATAAAGGGCAGCTGATATTAACAATGGTCTTAATTCAGTGTTACCATATGTCTCACTCCCGCCTTCTCCTCTGACTCTTACACAGATTTCAACTCTATGTAATTATAACCAAGCTTGTTAATTGGAGTTTTTTCGGATCGGCGATCCCAATTGGTCCTGATCTTTTTATTGCTATTTCGCAAGAGAAATAGCAAAAAAATGCGATCCAATCAATTTGTACCATGCAATAATGCTGTGGTTCTTGAGACAGGTCTATGTCTTGAGATTGCTTTTTTATGGTTTTGATCTCGTCAAAGTCTTCTTCTTAGTAATGAGTCTAATACACCCGGTTTTAGTCTCAGTCTTGATTTTCATCTCGAATATTATAACTTCGGGCTTGACTTGGGTCTCGATCCTTAAATATGTCATGGGAACTGATTTCGGCCGAAATTTATAAATAGGAATTTTTGGCAACGCAAATCTTCACCAAACGTCCCAAAAAGATGGATACGGCCGAGCAGGAAGTGGAAAGATACCTAGAGCTGATGACTTTGAAGGTCTGGAAAGGATCTTGGCCTACCGGAGGGCCAAAAAGGTATTTCAAAGATACAATATCGTATCTTCCAGTAGTGCCATCCGTGAGCGTTTGTTCTCCAAGGCCAAACAGATCCTGAGGAGGACTAGGTAGAGGCTTAGAAACATCAACTTTGAGAAGCAGCTCCTGTTAATGTCAAATAAAGAGCTAGAAAGAGTTGAGTACCATTTTTTGTGGATAGTAAATTATTTGAACCGTAATATAAATTGTTAAAAACTTTATCTCATGTGAATCTTGAATAAATATGTATTTAACTTTTTATTGAATGAATTACATACAGGAATTTATGAATATAATGATATCATTAAATGTGAAATTCCCCGAAAAATACTCGGGAATTCAGATATCAATAGGAAAAAACTTATAAAAGACTCATGTCTTATTATCTTAAGTGAATGATTTAAAAGTTAAAGTTGAATTTCAAATCTCAAGTCAACAGTTTATTAAACGACTTGAGTCTAAGTTATGCACCTAATGTCGACTTAAGGGGAAAAACCCCGGAAATGTTATGAATTTAAAAACAAAAAATGTCTGAGTGAAAAGAACGGTTGGCCCCCCTCATGATTGCCTCCCCATCTACTAATGTTGACTTTGATATATATTTTGCATATTAAATCTGTGCATAGAGTTAATTCGTTTGGGAATTTTATGATGCCTTATTCGAACATCTCTATAGTTTCAGACTTTTTCCTCAAAAAGCAGTTAATAATCACAGCAATCAACAACTTTTTGCCCTTGGATTGAGATGATGTGTTCCAGTTTGCTTATATCTCGAGAAATCTCTTTGTGGCCTACAGAGAACAACATTTTAACTCATATTATCAATAGTCCTTGATAGCTTAATAAATATACAAAAATATATTTTCAAGAAATTGAGTATCTTTGCCCAATGTGGACGAGTGTCATTTGAAAAATATGGAATAAAAACCCTCTTTTTACGAAGGTATTGCGTAGTTAATATTCAAATCAATCATACTCTCATATTATCTATATCAAAGTGCTTTCTTGTAGGAGAAAATTATGGTGACTTTATACTGGTATTTGTTTCCATCCCTTGTCAACTTTTACAACAATTGGAATTTGTCCTATTTAGGTATGGAAAAAAGAGTTATAACAAATATTAAAAAATACAGCTTTCGATGGTATGAAAAATTCTCTTGGTGGTTCCTTTCATGATATTTCCTATATTCAAGGGAGTCACGCCTTGAACAGTGAAAAAATCAAAGGAATAGTTGATACACTGAGCCGTGAACTTGAAGCAATTATATTTCATGTCGTGGCATCTGGAGTTGATACTCATGCCACAAATCGCAGTTACGTCGAATAAGAACATTCTTCTCACGGAGTTTTCTCCAATAAAATCACTGTCAAACGGATTTTTTTTGTCAGAACTTTTGATCCAACTCATCTCTTCAAATCCATCTATAACAATTGGATGATCCCGAAATATTTATTTTGCTGCGGCTCTGCTCTAACGACATGGAAACACCAAAGTTATCTCATATCCGATAACAATGTAATATTTAATTTACAAAAGGTACCGGAAATGCTCGGCTTTTGACAGAGAAATGTCTCACACCTATAGCATTAGACAAACCATCTGTTCAATTGCTGAATGCAGTGTTCCATTAGAGTACATTCGCTGGGTTAAAGTGGCATGTAGACCACGGCTTCCCTGATTTTCGACAGACTGCAACTTTTCTGCACCTTATTAGGGAAAAACAGAGTGGGTTAAATGTGAAAGAGTTAAGTGCTACCACAAGTTATTGAGCTCTAAAAGAGCGGAAAGCCAAGAAAGGCTTTTATTCAGTGCTATTGTTAGAGAGCAGATAAGGCGGTATTCTTCTTTTAATTGAGTTGCTGAATTGATTTATGTAGCAAACAAAGATATTCCCTTCCGACTCTTCACGATATTTATTCATCCATTGGTCATGGAATGCTTGCGTCAAATCCTGGTTGGACTACCAATGGAACTGGACTCTATGCATATCAAACAAAAGGCTTAAAATGATAGTGAAACCCTGAACCAATAGCTATTAGTTATTATAGTCTCCCATGCTGGGAAAACGCAGCAATAACAAAAACCCTTTTCCCCTTAAACTTTGTTAACACGTTCATGATTGAATAATCCTCTCTGATTGCTAGTTTCTAATTAATGTTGATAGTTATCTATTTTGTATTTCTCTCGTCACGCGATCTATTTCCGCAGATTATATGTGTGGCGTGACTGCCTTGACTCATCATAAGAGATATTGCCTTTTTGGCTTTTATTTGAATTGTTTTTTGATCTTTTCTAACTTATATTAGTTCTATAAATGATTCCTTTCATTCTTCAAATAATAATTTTAGAAACTTTTGTAGTATTAATAAGCCTTTATTATGTACTTTAATAGTAAAATCATGCTATCCTTAAAAAAATTAAAAAGATTTTATTTTATATTTAGCTTGTTTATATTAAAGTTCTAAGCTAACACGATCTACTATAATGATATGATATGGAAATTTCTATTGTAAAACCTCCTTGTATTCAATATTTTTTGCCTTTTTATGTCCATTGGATGTAAATATTATCAAACTTGCACCCACTTTTAACACTCTTGAAAATCCAACATATAATTGACCATCTAAAAATACTGATTTTTGTAAATATAAAGCTACTTTATCGAATGTTTGACCTTTTGATTTATTTAATGTCAATGCCATTGCTAACTTGTCATTCTCCTTCTTCAACCATCATGAAGATTGAAGATACATACTAAGATTAACTGGCTCATTCTCTTCCTAATTTCCTTTTTTATTTCGTATTTAATATACGGTCTCCCTTTTTCCGTTAGTACAATAATCCTTTTTTTTTGGATTTTTAAATGCATCTTCGAATCTACAGCCCATATCTAAAAGAAAAAAAAATACTTTGATACACGAGGAATCAATTTTGTTTTATGAAAAAATCAATTTACTAGCAAAAAACAAACTTGCCCTCGGAACAACAGTTTAACATAATAGCTTTATCTTGTATATTAGTACATTGGATCTTGAGGATAATCCGTGTCAAAGAAGTGTTCAGTATCCAAAACGTTGCTTAACGAAAATCAGCAGAAATCGAGTTGTCGGAAGCTCACAAACCTTCCTTCTCAAAAATGAAGCTACTACATTTTGATGGGAAAATTAATCATAAAAATCAGTCGTTATTGAAAATGAGAACATGATGGTCAAAACACTTGAAAACAAAATCTCTTGCAATCGAGCATTACCCTATATTATTCTGTGAAAAAAGCGGCAGAGATTGGTGCCATCTTAAGGAAAAATAATACAACTCACTGAATGAAAATATTAACTGTATAAATAAAAAAAGGGTTTAACTGTGCGTGTCTTTTTTGGGTGGCCACAGCGTTCAACTAAGGAGGTTGAAGCTTTTCATGGGTGTCTCTTTTGAACCTGGTCAGGCTAAGATGGGGGGCTGATTTTCCAGGGGGGGGGGGAGGGGTCATATAAGGAGGGCATACCCAACGCACAAACATATTTTTTGGGAGCGCTCAAGGTGACTAGAATATTGGGGGTTGAGTTATTAATCAAAAGTAACTGGGGTCTCAAAAAACAACTAAAAAAAAAAAATCGGTGAAAGTTGCAGTATCACATTTTTTCAGGTGCAAAATATGGATTTCCAATGAAATATTGGACTTATATGTAGATGAAATGAAGTTTGACGAAATTTGTCCGGAAATTCGTTTCCATATAAATTTGATACATAAAAATTGATGTCTAACTGAAATATTTTCTGAATATTTTTTTCCCTCTTTTTTTTCATCACAAGTCATTTTCCCATTTTTAAGAAAACATTTCAAAAAATAATGTAATTTGGATATCAAATTATCAACCATAACATTACCGAGCATTAAATTTGCAATTTACAAAACATTTTATAAAATAATTTTTTGCAAAATTGAACCATTTATTGAGGGATATAATTTGGACGACATTATTCTCCGTAACTTTTTGGTTTTGCGAGTACAAAAACAAAATCTTAATAGACTTGTGTTCCTCTTTACTATGTCAATATGTGCTATTCACGACTTTATCTGCAAAATTAGTGCAAAACCGTTTTTTTGCAATTTTTCGCTAATTTCGATTTGGCCTTTTTTTGACAAAAGTTTAAGATTGACTTTGTATCTAGACACATTTTTTTATTCATATATATTTGTATGTTATTTGAAGTTTATAATTTTTTTTTTTTTTAAGATTCATAATAATACATTTCAAATAATATACAGCCGCTATATTATAATGCTCGCCCGTACTCAAGGAGATCTAAACATTAAGAAGAAATATCATTGACATCCACCTTCCAAAGTATGCTGGACCATCAAAAACGTTAATTAGAACACACCTATGTATAAGCTGTTATATTTCAATGGTTCAAAGACAATTCGACGGAATTTTTATGTAATTGATTGATATCTGCATCTTTTAATAGAATTTCTTTACATATACCTTATACTACAATAAACATTGTTCACTCTCTCTTAGCCTTACTAAATCATTTAAAATATATTTCTCGTAAAATTGTTAAATTAATGAGTATTTTTTTGCATTGTAATATTTTTATCAATTATATTCATGAATGATTATTATATATCGGGTGGTCCATTGAAATCTGAAGACTTACTTATTCAATAATAAATGATGGTCGAGTGATTGAAATTAATTTAAATTTTAATATATTCAAACATAAACAATTAGTTACAAAAAAAACAACAAAAAAAAAAAAACTAGAGCTCTCTAGCTTTCGTACAAGTCGAGATTATGACACGCGATCGACAAATTTCCATTTGCACACTCCAAGCAGTTGGGTGTCTCCAGGACCACCGTCTACGCCGTCAGCAAATCTGGAACGTTGTAGAGGAAGGAGGGCTCTGTCAAAAAGGCCAAACTGGACCCGGAGGAGGGAAAGAAAACAACCCAGGCCAATCCCATCAATTTCATGAGGTCCCATGCAAATTATCTTAGGGTTCTACACCAGGCTGTCCATAGAGCTATCAAAAAGAACCTTATCCGAGTGGAGAAGCCACTTTTGGCACCAGCAATGAAACAAACCTATATCCTCCGTTGTCTTTTGAACTCTTTTTCACACTTTTGACCCCTCTACAAACGGATACTAATCCCTTCGATATACACCCAAAAGGTGTAAGCCTGCAAAGTCCGTCATCCAAACACCGAGGCCCTCATAACCACTTTCAGCCAGTACTAGGACGTTATGACAGAGGAATACATCTTTAGTGGGTGCCAGACCTTCCGCTTCTGCTCGGAAGACATTATTGCCGCTAAGGCTTAATACATTAATGATTAAGAGAGTTGAGACGCACATCTATTTATAGTACTAATTTTGTTGAAACTCTATTGTTAATTAATAAATTATTGAAGTTTAAAATTCAAAGGGTTCAGATTTTAATGGACTACTCGGTGTTGGGTATTGGCATGCATTTCGAATCCTATTACTTTTGAAGTAACTTTTCGTTGTAGTAATTAGAAGTTATAAATTCAGGAATAAACAAACATCATAGTCGAAGCAAGATACCTAGAGACAAGTACACAAAAAACACTGTTTTTACGAAATTGATTTCAAATTATGAATCTTTGGCTATACTTTCTGTTGTAGATAAACAAATTCTAAATTATTATTGACCAAAAAAGGTGAAAAATTGAAGACAGAAATGAAATCTGTTTGTCAAGAAATCTGGATCTTTCATTTTAAAAAGTGTTCCTAACGGAAATGAAAATGAAATTTCTTATTTAGGTATGCAAAATATATGTACAAAGGTTATTCAAAAAGGTCACCTTGGGCCTTTTTGACCTTTGTCAAATGTTTTGTTATCGTCTTAAATGTGACCCACCCTTTTGCTTGTTGGATTTTGTCCAAAAATGACTGAATATGTGTCAAAATATTCACGTGTTGGTTCTGAAAACTTCATTGCCCTTCCTTCAACTATTTCTTTCATGGAAATTTCCAATGAAGGAGTCTGATCTGATAAAGTAGGTGGCTGACTGATTTTGTCTCAAAAGTGTTTAAATTCATTTTTAAAGAGGAATTACACTTTAAAAGCGGCCTGAGTAAACACTCTTATATGCAAACATCTTTGTTTAAGAAGGCTTTATAGTTGCCGCCAAAAAAATCAATAGACTTTCTGGCTAATTTTCACACTGTACAGAATCCGAAGTTTATTGATCATCATTGCCTGATTTCTCAATCTTTCGGCTTCCCTATCACCTCTTTCGTTCATTTTTTCAGCGAACATTTTGTTTGCTCGCGATCATAATTTGTTTGGAAATAGTCGGAGACTTTGTAGGATAACTGGGAAGGAATGGGAGTTAATATAAAGATTACTTGATGTCTTTTCAAAGTAAAGAAAATGAAGACTGATAACCATAGTTTGGATGCTGTCTCAGTGTTCATTAATTGCTGACACTACGTTTACATCGTAGCAAAAACAATGACAAATATAATACTTATCTTATCTCTTATATTGGTATGTACATTGCATCATCAATCTAATATATAATTATAAGAGATACCAATTGTCAGATATATTTATAATATATCATAGGTACATTACATGTACAAACTTCCTTTCCTCAAATTAAACTCGTCTATTTAGGTCAATATTCAAATCACAAAAAGTTATAGCCTTAAAACACATTGTCTTGAAAGTGAGAACTAGGCCCTTGCGTAAATATATTCACCAAGGGACTGTTCAAACTCTAGGAGAGACCAGAGTCGTGACTAGCCCTTTTGAACTTGACTAATTGATAGTCAACATTGAATGGGGTTTGAAGTATTTGCTGTCTGTTGGACGATTGTGAAAAAAATTTCAATTCTAAATTTATTGACAAAATAATGTTCATTGCAGAGGTGGGAGAAAACTTCTATACCGATTGTAGTCCATATGGAGATCAAAGTCCTTACTATTGAGTCTCACATCTTTGCTCACAAGTCAAAGTCCTTAAATATGCATTTTTATCAGGTATAGTTCGAATCCTCAAGTTTCTTTCGAGTTCATTTCAAGTCCATAATTATTGATTTGTATATTTGAAACCCAAGGCTTTTCTTGAGTGCAGTCTATCGTTTAGTTATAATTTATCAAATGTAATGACCATAAGAATAAATCTAAATAAATATTTTTGTGACCCGAGTTGATTTTTTTTTTTTTGCCTATAATAAACAGTACTTTAAAAATGAAACGATTGTGAGTAAAATATCTTAAGAATGGTCTTAAATCCAGTAAAGTTTTGATTCTTTAAATAAAATGTACTCACATCCTTGATTCATTCTCTAGAATTCACTAAGGGTGTACCGGCTCTAAAATTTTAACAAACAGTCCAGATCTGTTCTCAATCTTAAATGAACGTCCAAATTGTATAATTATAGAGTAAGGACATACAATTATCGTACATGAAAGATACTTATAGTTTTACTAAACTAATTAGATTGGTAAACCCCCTTACTTTGATATTATAATTTGAAAATAATTCCTTGTAAATGATGTTATATAATTTGATACTTTTTCAAGGAGTTGTAACATGGACGGAACTAGGCAGGATTAGACCTATTTATGACCTATATGAAGGGACAATACAACCTTACTTATACCTTGTATATTTGGACTGATCGAAGTTGAGGAGATCACTAAAAACAAGAAACAAAACAAAAAAGACGATGGAATGAACGTCTAAATGAAAGCCGTTGAATGATTATTTTATTTACAATTTTTTTCCTACATGGAAATCTGAACAGTATTTTTTATTTTCCAAAGCCCTTATCAGTATTATTTCATTCTTGAGGAGATATTATCTGAATACAACGTATTGACAAGTGTTTGTACTCATGTCAGATTGATGATTTATTAGAGGAGTTACAAGCATAAGTCTTTGTTGTACTCAAAGTAGAATTGAGGATCATTAACAAAGAAATTCTAGCAGATGTTCTTCCTAGGAACGGAGTGCGGTTTGTGTTTATTTCATTAATCTCACAAATACTTGTGGCTAACCTTCATGATAGTTAAGTTACTCTCCAATAAACATTCTTGATATTGTCAGGATTACCATGTTGATTTGTTAAAAATGTTCCTTTCATTGGTGAGGTAAAGTTGTACTGAATTAATATAGGTAAACATTATTTTCAAGTGTGAGCTTAACCCGTGATTGGGCTTGAAATTTAGTACTTTACACGAGCAATGTTCCTATGTATTCAACTTATTTGAAGGAGTCTTTTGTTTTGTAATTGTGAGCAAAGAAACTTTTTTGTGCCTCTCTCTTCTTGAATATATTATATTCTCCATGACTGCACAATTTTAGCATAAATAATAATTTTTCTCTTATATATGCTTGTATATTCTATAGCCTTTTTTTCTTCTGCTGTTAAAGTTGTTTATACAAACATAATTTATATATTATGGAGATGAAAAAAAAAAATACAAAATACAATTTCTTCTTCGTATTTTCTTCTTGAGTTAATCTCACAATTTTTTATTCTTATTATAATAATAATATTATTATTATTTTGTTTAGTAAATTGAATCTTTTTTTTTTTGTGAAAGACTCTGTGATATGGAATTCATTAAATCATAGAAAGAAGATTTAATAATAACAATCATAATAATATTGTCTTCTGCTTTCTCTGTCCTAGTGTTTATATAATCTTAGTAATAAGAACTACAATATATACAATCAGGTGTTTCGTTATTTTTCATTTTGTTGAAATGTCCGGGTCAAAATCCGTTTCTATTAATACGAAAATACAATTGGCAATGTTTCAGTGAAATTGATAAATATTTAGAGGCCTCAAAGTTTTGAAAATTGCTATTTAAAAAAAAAAAAAAAAGTAACTTCTTCTTCAATTATTATGAAAACGATTTAAGATATAGCTTTTTATATTTTATAATTATTTAAAGATGACTAAGTTTAAACTAAGATATATTTGTGTTTTATATGGGTACAAATATTTTTTATTTGAATTATAATGGAAAATAGTTGAGGAGAAAAATTATACATGTAGAACGTATTACGCCCATGTTTTTATATTTGGTCTTTTCCCCCCGTAGAAAACATCCAAATTTTATGACATTGTTATTTTGTTGAATTGTTAGAGATTTAGAGTCACGATTAGTTTTTTTTTTTTTATTAAAAAGAATACCATTGGTAAAGTGTATGATTAGAGCAGTTTTCATATTGATAATTAAAAAAAAAGTGATACTCAATTATCCATAATAATTATTTATTTTGCTTTGTGTGATATATTTTTAATGAGTTTTTTTTGGAGTACCCCCAAGAAATATTATTGGGAGTTTCAAAAATTATTTATAATGATCTCTTGGAAGACTCTGTTGAGGATGATCCTTGGCAAAATTGATAATTTCTTCTCGTGAGTGTGACATACTATTTCACCATTTACATTTCCAGGCTCGGTGTTAGTTTTGTCTATCATTTGCCACATTTTTTGGAATCTTTTGAATTGTAAAACCTCAGTAGAAGTCTTCCATGCATGCATTAAAAACTGAGTTAATTATTAATTCTATAATGTGATGTTTACATGCAAATGGTCATCACTTTTTATTAAGCATTTCTCTAATAAAACCCCAATTGCAGCTTTTCTACCTGTGTTTGAACTGGTCAAAACACATAGCTTTAATATTGTCTACTACTCCCCAATCTTGAACGGCTTCAAAAATTGCAGTAGCTTGCTTTTAACCTGTACCAAATGAAAGCTTGGAAATACAGAGTATATATATATTCAATTCTCTTACTACGAATAATACTTTGGTTAGAGCAAACTCGTTCATTTTTTCGCTAATACTCGCGACTGATTCTGCCAATATAAAAACAGTTTTTCGATTAGATACTTTTGTGCAATCATGAGCTGATGCAACTTCTGTGGATTTAAATTGTAAACAAATTACTACAGATGTACATATCATAAATTATGCTTCATAGAGGGTGCTGTGATATTTTGGAGACCTTTGCAGTACCGATAAATTGGACAGATTTAAGGTCCCAGATTAAGGACCAATACAATTAAAACAAGGAATCATGTTTTGCAGTAGGACAATAGTAAAAATGTAAAAACATTGCACAGAGCAAGTTATATATGTATTAGTTATCTCTTCAATTATTTTGCATTGTAATCCATATTATGAATATATTTTTTTCAGAATAGCGTTAATATATCTTAGAGTAAGTTACGTCATATTTAAATAGTTATAAAAAGAAAAAGCTGTATGATGAACTGTTTTTATGATAATTGAGGAAGAAGTAATTTTTTTTTTTTGAAGAAATTGACAATTTTCAAAACTTTGAGGCCGTTGCGCTAATTCTAAATATTTCTCAATTTCCCTGAAACTTTACTGATTGTATTTTTGATCAGTAGAAAGGGATTTTGGCCTGGCGATCCGGACATTTCAAGAAAATGAAAAATAAGAAACACCCTAATATATAAATGAGGAAATGAGGCAAGGAGAAAGGGACAAGCAGAGTAAAAACACTTAATTGAATAGATCTTAGTAAAAAAAAGTATATACTATTTGACTATATTTTATAGTATTATAATTACCTATTTTAAAAGTACTATGACTAAATTAAGAAAAACGTTTTTTTGTCTATGGAGTCAGAAAAGACATCTCAAAAACGATTTGTCATATGTTTAATTACTAAATGTAGCTAAATTTTTTATTCAATTACTCTTCCTTTACAAACAATAACCTCCTCAACACGGCACTGAACAGATTGACAGCTCGGAGCAAATCCAAATTTGGATGAGAGGTGCAACAGATATTCTTGGTCAAAACTACAATGTGCATAGAGTTGATGTCATGGCTAGAGGAAGGTCAGATGGTGGCTGACCAGAAGTTGGTCATATTGTTGCTGGAGAAGTTTCGGTTCTTCTTGGCTGTATGGAAAGAGGTTAATTGACTTCTTGATGTTTCAGGCAGTTTGCCAGATGTATATGGCAACGGTCTTTGCAGCCTTTTTGGCACTGACACCGACGTGGAGATCACACACGCGTTGCCTTTTTTTTGTTGTTTCAGCTGTCCTTTTGCTGGGTAAAGAAACATTTCCATTAAGGAAAAAGAAACCTAGTTAAATGCCACTATAATCTTTGGGTCCCCATTTTAATTATATCTTAAAGGGGTGTATACATCTAGTCAAATCCTACATCTTATGAATGCATCGAAGTTGGATTCATAAGCTGTCCCATAGAAAAAGGATTCTCAACCTTTTTTTATTATTGATGTACAACTTGTAAAACATTTGTTCAAACCAAGTACCCCCTTACCAACATAAAGTATTGTTAGCTTCTGTGAAAGGGGCATCTAGAGGATTAAATTTTCGAAAGGGAGTAGGTTTGGATTTTGGATTTTTTTTTTTGAAAAGAAACCTACAAATTAAAAAATTTTTGGAAAAAAATTTCAAAAACTTCACAAAATGAAAATTCAAAAATCCACAGCCATTTAAAAAAAAATCAAAAATCCATAGCTATTCTCAAAAAATTAATTTTTTTGGGAAAAATATTCAAAATCCATTCACTATTCTCAAAAAGTTAAGTTTTTTTTTTGAAAAAAATTATATTAAAATTTATTTTGGTAAAAAATTTCAATTATAAAAATATTTGAAAACAAATTTCAAATAATACATTTTTTGCACAAAAATTTAAAATTCCATAGCTAGTCACAGAAAATTAAATTAAATTTCAAAGATAATTAAAAAAAAATTCAAACATTAAATATTCTAGTAAGAAAAAATAAATCCTTAATTGGTGGGTGGCTATAGTCCCTCCAGCCCACCTCCTGCAGACGCCCCTGAGTTATGCACCACTTGTAAATCCCAAGTACCCCTTGTAGTGCCTCCAAGTACCCCAAGGGGTACGCGTACCACCATTTGAGAACCACTGCCATAGAACAATCTTGCTAATTGACTCATCATAGATTTCACTCTGTGACGTGATCATCGATGAATGCTCAACTGTTCTTATTAGAATGTCAAATGCATAATTAGGCTGCCTTAATACACAATAATGGCCAACTATTTTTGTTTTGAAATATCCTTAAAGTTTTACTAAACTAATTCAATTGGGCTTCAGCAAATGAATAAAAAAATAAATATCCGAAAAATGGCGCTGAGGAACGAATCATTAAACAAATTACTAATAAATAAATGCAAGGGTATTTTAAACAAACTACTAATGCTTAAACAACGCTCATTTTCCCATTAGTAAGCTGACATATGCAACAAATAAGCTATAGTCCTAAAACTTACATCATAATTGAATAATAGAATGCCAATTATCGTGGGGAAAAAAAGTCAAATTTTCTATGACATATTGAATAAAAGATGGGTTCTCTTCAAAAAAGAAGACTGTGGGTGTGTATAAGAAATAACAATTTTCTTCATATAACACCTATAAAATTAAATTTGTAGTTTTCCGAAAAACTCGTTCATTTTGCACTTTTTTGATGACTAACAAAAAATCCCATTTCACTAACGAAGAGCTTGTTTTCAATCCATGACTGATTTAATACTGAAGCCTCGCCAATATTCGATGGATTTAATTCTGCTCGTTGTTGGGCTATCCTTTTTTGGACTTTTGATATTGATAAGTACCAAATGAGGGTTCTATTCTCATCCATTTAGTATCTGATAATGTTCATGTGAAAAGTTAGGATATCGTACTAACAGATTGGTTATTATAGAATCAATTTTTTTTTTCGTGTTTTATGCATATACCACCACAGTGAAGGAAATAATTATTTTATCACTTCCGGATTTTGTAAGTTTACCCCCATTGATAAATAAAAGAACAGGTTTATTTTAATGACAGTTTTACCTAAGTTATTCAAAGGAGGCTTGGAAAAGGTGACCAAAATGGAGCTCTATGGCATCCACTCCACTCGCCGTATTTGAAGAAGACAAATGCTGAGTATAACTTCAAGAAAACCATCCCCACCGTAAATAATAGGGGTGGAAACATCACGTTTTGGCGTGTACTTCTCTGCCGAGAGGGAAGAACGACATTGCGGCTATTTTAAGATTTCATATAGTGTTTTTGACTGTTAAAATAAACTTAACATTAAAATAGTGATACTCCTAATAAATTCATTTCCCTGCAAAACGCATCCCGGACATTTCACTCCCATTTTGAAGAGGGATATTTCGTGACGTCAAACGGTGTATGTTTCTAAACCAATTTGTAGTTTTGTGTAACCTGTACAGAGAGGGGCTTCAGGAATTTCCATATTGCTTAAGTAGGTTTGAATCGTGATGAGAGAATAGAAAGGGAAACATGGATTATGATCAATGATTGATGAAAAGTGGTTAGAGTATTGATAGTAAATAGCGAGGAAGAACAATTGTGGGATTTACCTACATATATCTCCTGAGATAACAATAATATCCACGACATGAATTCTTAATTAGTATTAAAGATGACGTCATTTCTAATCCATAAACACCATACACCATAGTTGTATGGTGTTTATGAATAGTTATCTCTCTAGCCCAGCCTCCTTGTACAGCATTCTACCAAAATTACAAAGTAGTTCAGAAACATACACCGTATGACGTCACTAAATATTCCGAAAAATAAAAATAAAGGACATGTGTATCCAGCAATGTCTTAGAAAAAATAAAATTACATATGAGTTTGTGTCCTATCAGTTTTGGAGTAGTCTTTAAGACTCTCAATTTATTCGGACTGTCTGTAATAGGCTGATAAAAAAAATAAAGCTTAGTGACGGCATGGAGAACAAAATTGATAAGTTTTCAGGACTGATATGCGGGACTGAACTAGACTGGACTAAATAAGGACTGATACAAGACTAATACGAACACATAAATTGTACATATAAAACCGTCCATACGTGAATCATCGTCCCTAACCCGTGAATAAACTGTTTAACGAATCAAATCAATTCACTAATTATCCCTTATATAAAAAGTGTATATAATTAAAGGTTTTTTATATGTACATAAATATAAGGAAAACTCAACGGAAAAAAAAATCTAACTCACAATTCTGGATTTTTCTCATTAGTTCATCAGCAAATATTTCCTCTCAGAATTAATTAATTTTTTATTATATAATAATATAATAGATTCAAATACTTGTATATACTGGGCGAGGACTCAAAAATTAGAATCATTTTGAGGCCACCTAGCCTCAGTTCTAAAAGTCTGATAATTTTGTACTTGGTGCCATTCAAAAGAGGTTATAAAAAGCTTCAATTTAATATTTGTTTTGTTTTTTTGCAATCAAAAATGTCTAACCAAAACAGCAGAGAATGTGGGATGTCCTCCATGCATTAGTCGCCTCCGACAAGAAGATCTTTACAGGGAACACTGTTATGAACAAAAGAAATGATCACTTCTTGGCAGAATCAAGGGCTCAGGTGGAGGGAACCATCATGATATCACATCCAGCTCAGGTCATGGTCCTTGCCGTCTTGGCATCCAACGGCAGCAAGATAACTCCCTACTTCTTCTAGGCTAACGGGAAAGTCAACACAGACGTCTACTACAAGGTCCTCCAGTTCCATGTCTTTCCATGGTTGAACACTACGTTCCCCAGGAAAAAACCATGTCTTTACCCAAGACGGTGCCCCGAAGATCCAAGAAGACGCAGCATTTCTGCTTGGAGAACATGGCTACCTTCTGGCCGCCAGACTTCTGGCTTTCGTCCTCAACAGTCGTGAACTCCCTGGACTTCCCTGTTTGGTGCGTTTTGGAGGGGAAGACAAACTAAATTTCCCACCGAATGTCGATGCCTTGAAGGCTGTGATAAAGGACTTCATCAAGTCCAGTTATATTTCTTTTTCTCCCCGTATTGAAGCCACCATTTAGAATGGAAGGGAAGATATTACATAAAAAGGGTAGAACATTGTTGAATACCCAACTTTTGCATTAAAAGTTTGCCATAAAAATAACACATTATAAAAATATGTAGAAACGAAAATGGCTTTTAAAATTGTCTAATTTCTGAGTCCTCACCCTGTTTTTTTTTGGAGTTTCGATTGCAGTTAGCTCGGATAGGCTGTAAAATAGTAAAAAAAAAAACATATGTAAAATTTCCTTTTCCTACGATGTCCTCTTTAGGTAGGGGATCTAGTTCAAAGTTTGAAAAGAGACCAAAGTTATTAAAATACAGCATTAATCATAATATAACACTTATTAATAATGATAAACATTATTATAGCCTATAAATAACATTTAAACTTTTTTCTTTCTAAAGCCATCCAATGGATCAAAAAGAAAGAATAATTGAAGATAATTTTGATCTTTCCTTTATAAAAATGTACAAAAAGGATGCGTGCTATACGTAGATCATGAAATTTTCCTAAATTTTTTCTATTTTTTTGTTCCATAGGACAATTTTAGAGAAACACTTTTTCATGACTTTTTATAACTAAAAAAATTTCCATCAAAATTATTTTCGAAATGACGGAAAATGTACTTCTAGTTTCTATATTCTCTAAGTAAAGAGTTTCCCCTTTTTTACATAATTTGATCGATATGTGTGACCTAAAGATGTTCTTCTGGAACAGTGTAATTTTACATAAGTAATTTTCCTAGCATATGACAAGCCAAACTGCTCTATTAAGCATACTAGTTATTAAATTATTTTTGTTTCCAAATATTGGGGGGATTTATAGTCTAAAGATATTCTTTCTTGATAGATAAAATGGAATTATAAGTATAACTCTTTCCTGAAAATATTCAACATTTAGCTATATTTAATATATAACTATTATGTTTCAAAAGATGAAAATAATTTTCCTCTAAAATTATTATATATTATAAAAAAAAGGAAAAATAAAGTTTGCTGTATCGGGCATAGCACCCACTTTTTTGTGTTCTATGTATAGTTTACAAAATATCTTTACTAAATTTTTGTGGAAAAGTGTATTCTTTATAATTAACTTTTTCCTCCAATATACTTTTCTCTAAATTCTATACGTGATATTCTTCGATTAATTAATTTATTATGCCCGTTAGTTAGGATTATAATTGAGGCTTAATAATAAATTATTTAGTATTTCTTCTTTATTTTTTTATGCGAGAAGTTGGGACAAAGAGAGTTTAAGAAAAATAAATCAAATTCAAAGTGAGAGTAGAATATGAGTAGATCTAGATATTTAAATTGTTATTTGACAATATCGAAATATAAATTAGACAGGGGTTTTAGAAAAGATTTGAGATGGTATCACGGGATTTACCTCCAGTTATTTCTACCTCAAATGGTTCTCCTTCGGAGCAGATTTAGCTAGGGGTTGAGGTGATATTTCTTCTCCTATCCATGGTATCCCAGCACAACGACAGAACGCTCCTTTGACTTAATAAATAACTCATAAATATTATGAATAACAGGTAATAAGTAAAGACTTATTACAAAATAAAGGAAAATCCATCGCAGATGTACTTGTCTAAATTAAGTGACCGAATTCAAAAAGTATTTAATGGGATGATGACTGATATATTTATATTAATAAAATCCACTTTTGACAATGTTATTATTTTACCAGAATAAAATAAATTTCGGGCCTAAGTGTAATTTTTAATCCTTGACAATCATCATAGTAATTTCTTATTAAGTAAAAATAGCAAGTAAACAGAAAATGAAGCTTTCTCGTTTTTCTCTTGAAAATTCCAGGATCTTTTGATGCTGCCTCTACAGACGTATACATATTTTGGATATATCTTTTATGGCATCCATCTAGGATAGCGTACTGCTCTGGGACGCTTCAAAGGTATGTATTCCTTGTTGTGAAGTAACGCCTAAAAAAAATCTGTGACTATTCTACAAAATCTATAGCCACCTCATATCTTTCACGTCTTTATGCCCATCAATGATTGTAATATGCACTATTTGTATAATGACAAGAATATATATTAGTATATTTTTCTAATAAAAAAATGTTCTTTTTACCTACGTTTGTAAAATGTATTTAAAGAAAATATAAGTATGAAATTTTTGAAAAAAACAAACAAAAAAAATAACAAATGATATTTTAGTAGAAAACTATTTAAATAAATTTTTTGCACGATTCTTTATTTCTCTAAAATATTTTGTTTTATTATTTTTATCTATGTTGACTATTTTGAGGTAAAAGTCCTATTTTTCCACTAACATCAATGAAATTTAGAGACTGAAAGGCTCTTTGTAACTTCTGAACTTTGATCAATAGGGTACAAGCTATATATTTGTTGACTTATTACCTAAATATACATTTTTGGACTATAACCCTGGCCCATGCTTCCAACATTAAAAAAAAAATGCATATCATGAACCAATCTAGTGATATACAGGTATTTGTGGCGTGTTAACAGAAAGGCAAGTTGCAATGATTTCTCTCAAACTTGAGTGTGCCTTGATTTCTATTTATAAATCTTATCATTCTGGGGTATCTTAGCTCATCCCACAAATTAAAATACAAAGCCTTTCATGAACTCAAAATGTACATGAAATATTTGAAGTAAAATAATAAATTGAGATTTTCTCTTTTTCTCGATTTTTGTTGTAGATTGTCTCTATGTTGATACACCAAATATACCAATCCCCTTTCCATCTCCATTTTTGATATTCCTCACTGGGGTTGATTAATAATCATAGCACACATAAAATCCTCTTTGAAACCTCCATAATTAATATCAGAATTGATTTATAACTCAGAAACTAAAAAATTACCAAACAAAAATTGATTGTCGCTATAAATCCCTGATCGATTGTATGATTGAAAGGGGTCATACCGGGCCCAATATCAGTCCCATTAATCAAATAAATATTCTTACTAAAAATAACTAAAAGTTATAAAAATCCTAACTTAGACCACAAATTTGAATACAAAGCCTTTAACGGACTCAAATATATCTATGAAATATTGGACTCTCTGTATATCGTATATATGAGTTATATATATGAACTAAGAACTTTCTCCTTTTCTTGATTTTTATTCAAGAATGTTTTTGTATTGACGGGGCACATGTGTGTAAAAAAAGGGACCTCGTATAGTATGTAAAATAATATTGATTGTATGTTGAATTCCCTTCCTCCCTCCCTTCCTTGCACAACATCTCCAAGGATGCCTAAATCAGCTAATGATGAATATATTTAGAGCTGGTTGGTTTCTGGGTGAGGTCGTTGGTGGTGTAGGAGTTTTATTTATGTTCTTTCTCCTTTCCTCAAATCCAATATTATTTTAATAGAAAGCCTCCCCTCCCCCAGACCCAGGGGAAAGGCTCCTTTCAAGGACGGGCACTCAACTTTTCTTTTTAGAAAAGAAAATCTACATTTATATGAACGCATATCAACACATCTTAAACTACATACAATCATTTATGGGTGGGGGAAAACAAAAATGAAAGCCCCTTCTGCATCTCCCCCACACACACACTTTTCTACATATATGTATGTGCATACAGACATACATTAAGAGATGAATACAATAATTTATTATTGATTATAATGAATAAGATTTCTTAGCCTCTTTTTCTGTCTTTCCTTTATTCTTCCGTCTTTCTATGAATAAAAAGCTTTTTAATATATACATATATAATAATTAGACTTAATCATAATTATGAGTTGTCAGTTTCCTGCTGACTCAAAAAAGCATTGCTAATGATGATTTTTTTCTTTCTTGGGAGGGAGGGGATATTAAATGCTCTTTTATGCCTTTTTTCTATATATACAAACAACACAATGAGTTAATGTATTGGCATAAATAACGTGGCTACCTTTATTCCACCTCGCAACCTTTTCTTCTTTTAAATATATAATCATAATTATAAGTTCTCAATTTCCTTCTTTTTTGGGAGGGGGTATAAATTGGGGTTTTATGCCTTTTTTTTCATATATACACCCCCAATGAGTTAATGTTTAAGCATAATAACATACTATCTTTGTTATATATCGCAACCTTTCCTTTTAAAAAGCAACCACCGCAGAAATCAATCTGTAGTAACTTGATCAATCCCTCTTTCCACCTATGGAATTATAATGATTAATAATGACTATTGTTGAGAATTGTTAATAAAAGCTAATTCGAATGTAACCAATCCTCAACGTTGCTAAAATTAAGTAACGCTGATATATATTGAAAGAGATTGGAAAGTTTATCTACTGATTTTGTAATCAAAATTTCAATATCAATGTCTTTGGGTACAATAAGGCATAAGTAAACTAAGTACTCATCCTCTTTAGATAGCTGTGAGGATAATAAACCGGGGTTGACAGCCACGCTAGCCGTCTAGTGCAGGGTGGTCTGTATCTAATCCATTTTGCTACGTAATGCCGTACATTAAATACCTCATATACAGAGGTCATTCTGGGTTCAAATCATGAATATTGCCTTGTGCCAAGGTCTCATACGTCAAATAGACATTGAAAACAAATACTATGGGGGATTTTGAAGTAAAATATATTTTTAAAAGACAAATTTTGCAATATCTCAGTTAATTTGTAGCTCCATTTTTTTTCTTCACAAAACGGACATTTCTAAGCACGGAATACTCAGTAAATTTCATTTACCTATATAACCATCCGATCTAATTTATATATTTCGTAAATTACTTTGTTTCCTTATTTATGATTGGACAAAAGGCAATGTATAGCGGGCTCCCTTCCAATCCTAGTCAATCCAATATCTCCGTATATATAGCAAGTACGTAGGTAGTTTTTATGAATATTTGAATGCATACGATCTTATTTTAAAGTCTTTAAATAGTTAGATATGGATATTAGAGATAAATTACAGATCTAAAAATGATTGAACATTTGTAGTATTCTGGGCTAGCCAAAAGATTGTCTAGTCCCTCTGGCTAGTGGCTAATTGTAACGACTGTGGAGCCCCGGCTATAACCCAATGTTATTACGAATCTGTATATTTTCTGGATCTTTAATTAAAAAATTGGGATTTCATAGGACAATTACACGTCAATATCGATAGGAGGTATACATATAGTGATGGACAAAGGAATAAAGTGTGTCTTTAACCAGTATTGAAATCAATATTTTATAATGGAATCTATCATTTGAACATTCCTGATTGTTAAATACTCGGCAATTTAGAATATGTTTCGATAGACTCTTGGTGTACAATAGTCGCTGTTATCTTAGATCTGAATACTATATATTATCCACCTGTGTATTCAAAATGTTATCTATTTTTCATTTCTACTGCATATATACGAGTACAACAGCCGATATTCGAAATTAATGAAACTCTTTTTTTTTTTTTGATTTTTACAAAGATACATCTTGTTAAAGTTGAATTGTTAGCGTTGTTTTTTAATTTTAAAAAGAAGTTAATAATTTTGTAAAAAAATATATAAGATCGTGTTTTTTGATTTATGGCAATGTTTTAAAATACGATATAATTAATTTAGTCACTGTTGTTGACAAAATAAAATAACAGGGGTTTTCATATTTTAACCTAAAATAAAAAAGTAAGTTTTATAAGAAAACATATTTCGAATGCTTTTTAAGTATGTCAATTTATTTAAGTGTATTTTTTACTTACAAATTATTATTTAGATCAGTATATTAAACCAAAGAACCAAAAGGATACAGAACCAAAGGATTCCTTTATACAACTCCTATGGTTATCCAAAAACATTTTCTAGGGAGGCAAGTATAAGTTTCATATATAAACGTTTAAAATTAGTAGAATCGAAATTATTTCGTATCAAATAGTGAATCTTATTTATTTATTTAAGAAAAAAAAAGAAAAATTCATTTTCTATTATAATAGACAGTATAGAAATAATGGATATAATAGATTCAGCGTCAAGTTTTAAAAAAAAGTGATAAATTTAGGAATAATTTATGAATAAATAGATGATATATAGATAAAAAACTATTAAATCTTCATTTCTTAAATCAATATGGGTACAATTTTTCAAATTTAGTGGAGGAATTGTATTTTATATACATATGCTATGAATATATATGAATATGCTACTAATTTGGAACAATCAACAGCAGACAATTTTAAGCCAATCAGAGTGGAGATAAAAATGATGACTTCTCCTATGATCTTCATGTACACAAGCTTCATACAATGCCTCGTCTAGGAGAAGGACAGAGCCCCCCACCCCTTACCCTCATATGGGCATTTCAATATTTTCTTTTTATCTAAGGATATACTTCTAATTCTACCCCCAAAATTTATTTTTTGGATAACTTTCTATATGGGAGAAAAATCTATAGTCGTACGTTTGTTGTTGATTTAATTTATACACAGTATATTAATATTCTTATGCTTTATTGTATTGTTTTTTCTTCTCCAAAGAGATCTTTTTTTTAAGTATATTTTCTGTGCCATAATTGTAAGTAATATTATATGTGAAATATACTTATTGTTGGCAGGGTTGAAGGGAAACCTTTTTAAAGACTGAGGGGAAAGATTTCAAATAAATTTAAAAAAATGTAAATTCATTTGTATTTGATAGCAATCATTTTTTTAATTTTTTTTTTTACAAAATTTGAAGTCCTTTACTTAATTGGGTTTACGATACATATTTGAAAAAAAAAAAAAAGTTTTTTTCGTACGAAAAAAAAATTACCCAACCTTCATGCAATAATGAATGTTAAAGTTGTTTTATTTTTTAATTTGGAACTTATTTAGATAGTTGGAGGTGTGCTTTTATGTATTTATAGACACTGAGACATAAAGAAAATATTATCTCTTTTTGGATTAGGTAGGGACCGTAAAAAAACTGACTTTGCCAAAGTTTGAAGCCTCTCAGACCATTTTTGGCGTGGTACAGACCAATTTAATTGGAAGAATATGGGATTTTCGGGGTCGAAGTTGGAATTTAAGGCTGATTGTACTGTTTCAAATATGATGAAGTTAAAAATTAACTTTTTAGTATTCGGCTTGAAAGGCTCTAAGATGTGGTCATTTTTTTTTTTTTTGTGATTTCCTTGTTTTATGAAAGATAATGTTCCTTCTTTTCGTTCAATAACAATCACTTTTCCTACATTATTTTTGATAAAATTGGCAAACGGCAAGTCATTGACCAGATATTAGATCTTTTAAATGATGGAAGGTAAGATGTACAAATTTTTTTAAAGTCATCAACAGAATGTTCAACAAATTAAAAGTACAATTTTTGCCTCATAGCATCATCATAATAACGGTTGTAGAAAGAGTACTGAGACCTGCCTCTAAGTTTTCATTAAAATACTCACAATTAATCAGGATGATGTTGTACATAGAAAGTTTGATTTTATAATATTTTTTACTATAACAATGGACTTAATTATGAATCTGGCCACCATCAGCCTCAATGACAGCTTCTAACCGCCTCTGCTGATTAACCGAAGTCTTCAAGGCATCAATGTTCGGTTGAAAGACTTTGAAGGCGTTCTTCTTCATTTTCAAGCAAATGGAGTAATCCAGTGGGGTCAGATGTGGGCTCTGAGGGGGCCAAAAGTGCTTGGAGCAGATTTAATTTTTCTCCCCATCCACTCTTGTACAATATTAGCAGTATGGACCCGTGGGCTTGATGTACTTCTTCATGGTCTTGATGATCTATGGGACCACATTTTCCTTCAATACAATCAAGTCGGCCGCAGGTAACCTGTATTCAGCAGGAAACCAAATTAGAGGCAGTTTTTCTACTGTTGATACCCCCAAAATCATCATAGAGGCCATATGGTTGGTCTCTGTGACTGTCCTGATGCTGTTGTCAGCTTTTCCATAGCATACCAGCCGATCATTTTGCTTGTTGTAGACTGGACCAACGCTAAATATATTTTCATCAGAGAAAAAAAATTACACGGTTGCCGTTGTCCTTCAGATTATTCAAAAGTTGTTGACATTGCTGAAGACGGAGTTATTTTTGGCGTTGGGACAGGAGTGGCCTCTCAATTCTCCTAAGAATTCTTCCTCCATCCTTTCTGATGGGATTGCCCACAGTAGAATGATGTACTTTCTTCTTCTGGGCGTACTCTGACATCTTTATCTTTGAGTTGACCTTAAAGGCCTCTATGATGTCTTCAGAATTCATTTTGGTGGATCTTCCACTCTTGGGGCTGTCCCCATCAGCCAAACAGTTTCTGACCCAAGATACTGTAGGCTTGCTGACGTTTAAGGGCTACAAGATGGCGAGGTGGTCCTCAGGGCGTGGATTAAATTGTCTCTTCTTGTCTCCATCGAGACATATACATAATTTTTTTGACAAAATGCACATTAATCAAAGGCTTAGAATCTAAACTATTCAAAAATAATAGGAACTCTAAGATATAATCAACAACACTTATTCAAAACTGTTTTTTTAGAAGGTCTCATTACTTTTTCTACACCCTGTATGTGGGACGGTACAAGAAATTTAAAAGTGAAAACAATTTCAACATAAGAATCCCATTTGAAAAAAATAATAAAAGGACCTAAGAGGCCGGGCAAACGTTTCAAAAAGTCAATTATAGGAGGGATAGGAACCAGAAATCGGGACAGTCTAATGAACAATATATGTATACATATATGTATACATATAATAAAAAAATCATTATTATTCCTCATTCAGTTATTTGACCTAAAAAAATATGAAACAAAACCTTTTGTTATTTCCTTCCAGCCAAAAAAAGAAGATTCGACTCTACACTATGTAAAGTTATTTCATCATTTTGAGACATGGAGTACATACAGGGTGCTTCAGAGTTAGAGTACCATGAACTTAAACGTAATTAAGTTAGGAGTATTTCGATTCCAAAGTCAAAAATTCTTGCAGTCCACACAGCAAATAAAGTGGGTATAATAATAATGGTGATAGGAGCATTTTGAGCACTTTTTGGACAAACCATTGAGACCTTTCTTTTCATGCCCGTGTTAGAACATCCCGGAGGGATGTTACTCTCCTCGCGGACTATTTTTGTATGTCAAATTTGTCGAATATACTAGGGCTTTTGCCAAAAAATGACTGTATCTAGACAAATGTGTTGTTTTTTGTCAAAATTTGAAATGAAGAATATTCATTCTTGTCGCAAATAAAAAAAAAGTAATTAGTCTCATTTGTCCAAGTTTTGCCCAAGTGCCCCCCCTCCCATTAAAGGAATGCCCCATCTTTACCTCTAATAACTTTGCAAGGTAAGTTATTGTCAAGTGGGAGGTCAGGTCAGTTTTCAGGCTCAACCTGGACTCTGTGATGGATTCTGGAAAACGTTCTGCGTACACGCTACAATTCGGCAACAAGTCCTCTCTATCAAGGAGTTTAGTACAAGGGCAAACGCATTGAATATTAAACCACTAAAAATTAAACACATTCTAATAAAAATAATTAACTGTGAGCAATTTAATTTTTTTGTTGGAACATAAATTCTGAAGCGCCCAGTATTTTTTGTGTGAGTGTAGAAAGACAGAAAATAAGTTTAATAGAGAGAAAGAGGAGGAAGAAGGGAAGACGGAATTTTGAAATAACGGTAGATTAAGAAGAGGAAGTTACTTCAAAACATCCATAGAGTAAACGCAAACAAAGAAATGATTTCGAAAATTGATAAAATAAAACAATGAAAAAGTTGTATGTTTTATTTTTCATTTCTCCTTCTCTTCCTGAAGAAAGGAAGAGAAGAAGAAAGAAAAAATAGATTTATTTCCTCTCAAAACATGTACTTCCTTTTAAATAAAAAAGGTCACTAGGGGGCACACATGCACATTGTACGCAAATTGTACATGTTGCAATTCTAAAAATATGATAACGAATTTTACACAAGATAATTCGTCTTCAATTTCTACTTTTTTATCGCTGTTGACGTCATATATCGTCTTAAAAGAAGAAAAAATACGTAATACAAAATATTCGGTGAGCTTTAAGCACTCAAATAGATAAACAATTAGTCATTGCTATTATATTTTCCATTTTCTCTATGCTGCCGTAATGATTTCAAAAAAATATTGTGAAGGACACATCAAGCTAGTGGTATTAAATTCTTCGCCATTTTGAATAAATATAAACAAACTATACGTATAATAAATTAATATCTTTGTTAAGGGTATAAGCGTATTGAACAAGTATCATGACAAAGACCCATGGATCTTGAATCAGTAAATGAATCGATCCTCTAGGAAGGCTGAATCTTTTAAATAGTCAATAAATTCCTTTCAAGTAATCATGGTCATGGATTCATATCGATGAAAGAGTCCCTGAGGCTTATGGACTCCCTTCTTTCCTAGTTCTAACCCAATCTATTTTATTAGCTAGATATATTGAGGATTCATTATTTCCTATTCAATCTTATAAAAAAAGAGTTAAATAACTTTTTCAGAAGCAAAAATATGCTAAATGCAATATGCTATGAGCTTATTCTGCACAAAATCATGCTATGCGGCTTTAACATACAACAAGTGGAAACATGGAAGTGCCAAAAGTTAAAAACATAGATACATGTGCTAGTGTACAACAACACTTTTAGTAAATTGTATCTTCTCTTAGTCCAATAAAATAGTCTGGTAGTCTGTCTGGTAAATTCATCTTATAAATTTTTGTATTTATAACAAACCATAGGCTGAACATCTAGTGACTAGGTGATGTTAATGATCTTAGCAAAATTTGAATATCCTCGCTTCAATATTGGCAATCATTTAGTCATACTTAAAACATATTAAATATTTCAGTTGAAGCTTTTGTCTAGACAACATGTTTTGGCACTGGGTCAACGATATACCAATTTGCCTACACGGATATTAATGTTTTGAATGCCTATTTGCCGAACTTTTATTAAATCTTTTTAAAAGTTGCCTACTATTAAATAAATAACAGCCAACACTTGGGGATAATGCAACGAATTTGGGCAGCCACTATTTTATTTGAGGTCTTTTCTTTTCTTTCGAGAAATTGAATGATTGAGAAATAAATTGAACATCACCTTGTAATAGTTTGTACATATATATATATAAGTATATCTAAATAATGTCCAATATATTAAATTAAAACTTCATACTCATCAAATGGCTACTATGTCCCCCTCTTCATGACGTCAACATTTGATAGACAGTTCATCAAAGGAAAGGCGAGTTATGCAGATGCTTTTAGATATAATGTAAAATATCTTTTTAAATTATATACTATTAAAATCTGTCTAATAATGTGCTCTGCTTTTCCTTCCCTTTTATGACGTCAGATGAGTATTTATTTTGAGTCGTAAAAAGCCTTTTCCCTTCTCATAATATTGAAGAAAGGAAAAATTTGTTGTCAAAGATTTTTTTACACTGTGCTTTGGCACATTTTTTATCACTTTATAAAATTGTATACATATATAAAGAATTGAGTTGGGGAAAAAAGAGAAGAAAAATAATGGAAGGGGAAAAAAAAGAGAAATATAAGGGGGGAAAGTGAAAGTTTTGTCACTCACTGCGCGAACGCCATTAAAAAATATAAAAAAAGCAGAAGGGAAATTCGTGTACACAAGATGCTTCATTTCATTTTAAAAAAATAATAATATATATATATTTAATCTCTTATTTCAATAGAGAAAGCAAGGCTTTCTCTCTTTCCTGGTTGGATAAATTTAATAAAAAAAACGGGAAAGAAGAACGTTATTTATTTTTATTTATTAAAAAAAAACTTTTAAAATTTCGTGAATGGAGAAAAATTGAAAATAATAATAAAAAAAGAAAGAAAGAAAAGAATGGAAAAAGAAACTCTCCAAGTTTCTCCTCCTTTTTATTTTATTTTTTTTCCTTATTTTCGGAGAATATATATTACATTAAATTGAAAATAAAAAATTAAATAAGAATATTATAATTTGATCTCTTAAATTTGACTTAATTGGATCAACCTTGTTGTACATCTAATTAATATACATATATTTAAGGAACAAGTTGATTTGAAGTATGCATTTTAATTATTTCTAACGACAAAGGGAAGGAATTAGCATGCTCTTCCATACATTTACTATTTTTATGTAATAGAGGGCCTTTTCATTTGCTCTTCTACGTTTGTACATAATAAATTTAGTACTAAATCATGCAAACTCATTATCAAAGCAATACAGCTTTGATGTCCTATCATAACGATTTACTTTTTAAGAGGGAAGAGAAGAGGGGGGGGGGCCTTTCACTCACTCAGGCGGGAGGGAGTCGTCTAATCAATCAAATTAAATATTAATCTAATTCATTATATGTAATAATACTTTTATTTTTATCTTTATGCAATTAATAAAATAAACAATCATAAAACAAAAAAAAGGAAAAAAAAGAAGAGAGATAATAATATACGAGTAATGTGATCCCCTGATAATATGACGCGACTGTTAGTAGTTACCAAGGAACATGACTTTGGTAAAAAAAATACTCTATCTAGGCTTGTAAATCCTAAGTATTTTTGAATGCAGGAGTTTTTTGTTTTTGTCAGTCTTTGCAGGGTTTTTTATTTTCTAAAGATGAACAAAGTGAAAACATCATAGTATAAAGTGTGAAAATAAGTATGTATCCTGATGTAATCATCAGTGGGGATGTTAAGATTGTCAACATCGTCGTGAGCCCACATTTAAAAAAATTGAATGGGGATTCGGCATGACCGGATATTTTTTATTATGTATTTTATTCCCATCAAACGTCCCAAAAAATGGTTCTTCATGGACGCATTTTGATTTAAAATCTGTGAAATGTCAAAAAAAAATTGAAATTTTGGTGTTCTTTCAATTATATTATCGATTTGAATCCAGTTAGAGAACTTTAATGTTTTTAAGTATAATAGATGAAATATATATTTTGCAGCAATATTTCAATAATTGTCCTCTTACTTGCCTCAAAGGATAAATAGATAAATTTTCTCTTTCAGTACTGCGTATAACGCGCATTTATTTAGAAGTTTCTATTCATTTTTACTACTCAAATATCGGTTTTTTTAAGCAAATGAGTTCAATATTATTATCAAATATACTTTTGTGCTTCATTTATGCCAAATAAGACACATTATTTGACCAATTTATAATTTTGGACCATAAAAACTGTCAATTAAACATTAAGAAATATCTTTAATTTAGTATTCTTTAATTTTTAAGGTTGATTTGTTTTTATTTAAAGATATTGATAAATTCTATAATTTTGATATTTTTCATTCATTCATATATGTATTTAATTTCTTTTTTACTAACATAAAAATTCTGTAACTGGATTCAAATCGATCATTTTAATGAAACAACACCAAAATTTCCCTTTTTTTCGACCTTTTAAAGATTTTCAAATCAAATCACGTTCAAAAAGGACCATTTTTTTAGACGTTTGATGGTTATTTTTTTTTAAAGGAATGAAATAAAAAAATATCCACCGATACCAAATTTACAACTTTTGCATTTTGGTACAGTCTAATATATGTATATGCTGGTAACCTGCTCGATATTATTTAATTATTTCTCCCTAATACCAACGTATTAGCGAGCAAAGAGCCCCATAGTTTTTTTTAATGATATCTGTTGGTAGATAAGTCGTCTATCAATGTTGCCAACATATATTGTTCTTTTTTGAGTGTCACCCACAATTTAGACAATTTCATATCCCTAATAAAAATAAGTGCAAGTATCTGTTGGACGCATATAATAATTGAAGATCGACAACAGTGTAATTTCATCATAAGGCCTTGCATGTACACCAAGTGCATCTTTTTGTTAATTTCTTTTTCTCATAGCTTACTTAACGAAACATTCTGACGTCTTACCTGTCTACAATCTACAAATTGTCATGGTTACCATGTTCATTTTTCAATTCTTTTTTTTTTTTTTCCTTACCAAAAGTACCCACCTTCCCATATGATAAGGCTTGAGCTTCTTCAAATCGTTATCCCCATCGTGAAATCCTAATCATGATTCATCATTTCACAACAACGAATCCTGACTTTTCCGTTGTTTCGGAATTTTATGATTCTCCGTGATTCTTCCCTTCCAGCTACGATATAAAATAATTAACAATCTATTAAATTTTGTAATACTATTCCGAAAAATTTCTAATTTTTGGTTTAAGACCTCGTTGTCTCGTCAGTATTTGTAAGTCTTTAAAAAAATTGCAGACCTGAATATTTTGATTCGGAATAGTACGCTTTCTTTTGGGATGTTAAAGGTAATCATGATACTGGGGACGCAGAGCACGGCACTTGGTTTTTATCCTATATTAGAGAGTTGGCTAATCCCTCAAAAACAAGGAATAATTGTTTATGTGAAGTTTATATCTAACAAGTTATGAAATGGTAATTCACTAAACCGTCATCACGAATCGAGACCTTGCGCTTTTTTCGTGATTATTTTTGTGAACAATAAAATATCTATATTTAATTTGTGTTGTGTATAAAAATTACAATTTACATTGAATTATAATTAATTTTTTACTATTAAAAAATATCTTTTAATATTAAGAAAATAGATTATACAAAAATAACGAATCACGATTTAAAATAAAAATCTCGATCCAGATAACCCCTAAACACTTGGGCTAATATTCAAATACGCATATGTCTGGTACTGACGATTCATACTTTACAAAACTATCGAATGAGTCCACAGAACCTCTTAAATAGGAGGTCAGAACTCGTAACATTAAGGATTGTTATGTGTTTTGTTAGCGATTTAGTGTTCTAGTCACCAACTGGTTGAAAGGATTAAAATCCCTATTAATCAATTAAAAAATAGCCCAAAATAATAATTACCAATTAATTGTGTAACTTTGTTTTTTATACTTTTGCAAGAGGTTAAAAGAGGCTATAGCAATCACATCATTATGAATCGCTCATTATGTATTTTGCTATTTGAAAAGGCTTTAAAAAAAATAAAAATATAAAAGAATGTGGATGCTTTCCCTCGAATTTTTTATATAGAAAGTTTCTCCCGACAAAAAATAATATTTTTTTTAATAATAATAATATATCAGCGACAACAAGAAGACGAAAAAAAAATATTTTTTTCCTTAGAAAAAATATAAATACAAGTTGGAGGGGATGTCATAAAGTTTGTATATGATTTTTTTTTTTTAGAGAGAAGAGAATATTAAATATATAACAAAATTGTGAAATAACAAGGACAATAAATAATAAAAATAGAAAACTTGTGTATCATAAACAAATATGTGTGTGTAGGGATAGATGGAGAAAAATAAAATACATAAAAATATTTCCATCTATGAATTGACAGATTATATCAGTTACAGTCAAAAGAAAAAATAAATAATATTTTTGTTAAATATGTGATTCTATTTATATGTATGATATGTCTCTTGAATGTTTGTACTCTAGAAATCACTCAACCTTTACAAGGAAAGGACTCAAAAATGAGAAAATTTTAAAAGCCGTTTTTACTTCTATAAATTTTTATTTTGTGTATTTTTTATGGGGCACTTTTGAAGAAAAAGTTGGTAGTTCAACAATTATCTACAGTTTTTATTCTGAATGATGGCTTCTTTACGAGGACGAACAGACGCACAACTGGCCTGGATGAAGTCCGTTGACAAGTTGTTCCACTCCTGCGTGATCAACATTCAGGGCATCGACATTCGGGTGAGAAAGCTTGTTCGTCTTAGTCTCCAAGACGCACCAAACATCAAAGTCCAGGGGGGTTCACGTCAGGTGAAGACGACCAGCCAGAAGGCAGTCATGTTCTCCCTGCAGAAATGCTGCACCTTCTCGGACGTATGTACCAGGGCACCGTCTTGGGTAAACACATAGTTGTCCCTGGGTACCGTGTTCTTCAACCATGGAAATACATGCTATCTGAGGACCATGTAGTAGACGTCCATGTAGACTTTCTCCTTGCCCTTGAAGAATCTTGATGCTGTCGGACTCCACGACGCCAAGGACCTTGACCTGAGCTGGATGTTTGACCCTGAAGGTTCCTTCGACCTGAACTCTTGATTAAGCTAAGAAACAATCATTTCTCATGTTCAGAACAACGTCCACTGTGAAGATCTTGTTGTTGGAGATCGACTTGTGCTTGGAGGAGATCGTACACCCTCTTCTGGTGTGCTTGTTGTTTGGACATTTTTGATCGTACAAAAACCAAAAAAATATCAAATTGTATCTTTTTGTCAGTTCTTTTGAATGGCGTCAAGTAAAAAATTGTCAGACTTTTAAAACTGAGGCTAGATTCTAATTTCTTAGACCTCATCCTGTTAGTGAAGAAAAAGAAGTGACTACTCTATTTTCTTATATTTTTGATATTGTTCACCTGATTTTTGTATCACGCAACCTTTGTTCTCAAAAAGAAATGGGGAAATCTAAAAATCAATTGTTAACCGTTACCAAATTCTTTTCAACTAGGATATTATTATTTAGTAATTCTTGGGAATTGCTTACAACTTACAAATAACTGATTCTAATTGAACGAATCAATTTTCAGAACGCTGATTAGGTTAAAAGATGGAGAAAATATCGCGAGCTAACAATAAAGTACGAGATATGTAACTCTCTGCTATTTACTAAAACTTTATTTAGTAAGTACTTTGAGGACAAGCCTGTGTATACATAATATTTATTTGTAAGTGACCCTTATGTGGTATGCCTGGTTTATGAAATATTCCATCAATACTTTGATTAGGCTCTCTGCATTTGTGTGATGCCTTAACTAGTGATCTCACGATACCAATATTTTTGTACGGGCTCCAGTACCAAATTTATTATCTGCATTTAAATACTTTTCAATAATGATCGATGAAATGAAAGAAATAAAAATCTCACTGTGGCAATCCACATGAACTTACTGGGGCGTTTGCTGGATTTTGGTTTTGGGGTATTGGGAGGGTACTAGCTCAAAAACTTGATAATTTTATCACATGCAATTTTCATTTTTGCATGCTTTAAATGTCATAAAGTACCAGTTTCTGGTTCACACATCAGTAATACATATTGTTTATGGCATAATGGCATTATAAGAACCGGTACTAGATTCAATTTTGTAAAGAAGCGTGTCTACAAAATTAGTGATAATTAATATGTTGAAAGCACATTAAATTTACCAATTGATGGACCACGAGCTATCTTAATATAAACAATTTATGCACACTCTAAAATTATATCTTTGAGGCGTAGAGATAATTTCTAACCCCAAAATATATTGATGATAAGGGATGAGCAATGAATTTTGTCTAGTAATGAAGAAAGACTGAACGGAGGAATTAAAGTTGGGAACCATTGTTAAAGGTATGATGTTTAAAGGATTTAACTGGTCCTAAGAATGGTCGAAACTCCCTACAAGTAGATGAATCGTCATCTTTATGGTGTCAAAAATAATATGGTAACCATGGGAAATGTGGATGTTAGCTGATTACATTTTTCTATCAAAATATCTTTAAACACAACACATTGGCAGAAAAGCCCCGTCTTAACAAAGAAAACACGTTGTTTTATTTGTTTCAAAATGGCTTTTTTTTAAATTTTTGTTACTAATTTATTTATTCGCTTTATGGAGTGGAGATCCCATAACAGTTTTCAAGCAATTGCTAAGCTTAAACAGTATTTTTTCCCCCATAACAAGCAGTGTCAATTTAAGAAACGAATTTGTGTTTGATCCATTGTTTTGAAAATAAAAAAAGTAGAATCACACTTGGCAAAATAACTCATTAACTAAGGAACAGATTGTCATGAAACTTGGGAGCTTTGGGTCTTTTAAAGGTTAGTAATTACTAAAAAAAATAACTTTCTTCAAAAAGATGTGTAGCATACCCTGAAACCCGCCAAGTTCGGGTATCCCACCGCTGCCACCAGATGTTGGATACGGATAAAAGCAGTTCTGAAGAGGATTGTAGTTGAATTAATACTTTCTTTATTATGGACCGACACGTCCATTATATATGAATACATCAGTCACACCCAGTTTGACCTTGGGGAATATATGTGTATGCATTATTGCGTGTGGGTAAATGTGCTATATGTAATTTAAAACCGTCTGTAATGCTTGTGTGTATAGGGGGAGAACTCTTGTGTGTATTTTAGACTGTCTCGAATGCTTCACCTCATAGCCAGCAAGATAAATATTTTAAAGGCGTATTTTGGACAGCTATAGTTTCTGTATTCATTGTTTCATGGAATGAATTGAGATTCCAAACCATATTAACTATTTGTTACATCCTTTATTTAATTAATAAGGGGTCATTTGCTTCATGGCCTTCCAAATAACATCTATCAATTTTTGATTTTTGGGGAAATATTTTTGCTACATTAAGTGCAATTTTTGAAGCCTATAAAGGATTAATCAGAAGAATAATTTTTTGTTTGAAAAGTAATTGACGATAATTCACAAAAGAGTAGAAATGTTATCCGTATTAAATTTTTGAGAAAAATTGTTCTAGTTTACTTTGAATTAACTGCCCCATATACATCCAATTATCATTAAAATAACTTTAAATTATGTTATAAAAGCACAATGACATCTTCTCATAAAAATATGAGAAGTCTTACATGAATCATGTTATAAATAAACATCCGATTTTTATTACATTGAGGCAACTTTAGATTAAATTGTTTTTGCAAGTACAAACAATTATAAAAATTCGTGTAGAAAGGAAAAAAACAAAACAACTACAACTTATTGCAGTCATGTCATAAAACTTGTTATATAAATTTATAAAAAAATATTGTCAAATACTAAAAAAATTATATTTTATTTGATGGAGATAAAAAAAATATAAAAATATAAAGAAATATTACAAAAATAAAAATATGAAGATAACTGCAGAGACAATTTTATTAAAAAAATATTATAGGCCTATTATTTATTCTATGCATATTGCAAAAGATATATGTAATAATATAGGACAAGGAATCCAAGATTTGCAAAGAAAAATTAATTAAATATATCCTTGCAAAAAAGTATGAAAAAAAAAGTTTTACTTTATTTTCAGGGCCATATATATATACTATCACGGAACCTCTTTATTTGATGATCTCATTTTCAAAGGAAGATCCTCATTATATTTCTCTACACTTCATTGGAATTCTTAATAACGGATAAGGAACTGATAATCCTTAGTCTCCCTCACGCTTTCTCCTTGGATTCTAATAAAATCACATAAAAAAAACAACATTAAAAATAGTGTTTGAAGTTGGTCAATTAGTACTTCATCTTTACAATATAATAGTATATCTCACTACCTTTATTCTAAAAGAAATGTTGATCAAAGTCTGGTGATAGCTAGCCAATTCTTCTGAATTTCTTTGGTGATTGACAACCCTTGCTTTTATATGAATTTCGGATCTATATTTTTTTATATAATCATACTGTTTTTAAAAATAGAAGGATTCGTTTATCATTAATTTCTACAATTAGGGGGCGTTACACAGGAACCATATGGGCCAAGGGCCCCCGCACTTTTGTGTAATTTTTATAGTGACTGGGAAAAGCTTGTTAAAATGTCAAAATTTAAGGTGTTTTTTTAATTTTGTTCAAAGGTTATTTGTTCAAATTTGATCTTTTCCTAAAATTGTAACTCTAAAATTTTTCAACAAGGGTTTTTGTTTCTTGTAAAAATAGTTTTTTATTCATAGTGTCGAAACGGTCAAGAAAGCCCATCGGCAATGCCCCCTTGAAAAAAAAAGAAAAAAACATTTGGAGGCCGCACAGATGACTTCATGACCCCCCTCACATGGAAATACATTCTGGCGGCGGTGATGAGAGAGAGCAGAGCTATATTGTTACTTGCCTTTCATAAAAGAGAGTTAGTTGTGAGTTATGCATTGTTAGTCCTTATTTATTCGGTCTAGTCGAGTCTTAGGACCGATCCTATCAGTTTTTGGCACAGGTGCTTAAGAATTCATGTCCTTCGGACTGTCAGTACTAGAACTGATTAAGAGATGAAACATTAAAGTTGAGTAATGTTATCAAAGACAGAGCTTTCTAATTTTTAGGGATGAATGCACCGGACTGAGATTGAACTGGACGGAACAATATTTTTCAGTCCCAAATAAGGACTTACCCAACAATGGAATATTTCTTACATTAAATAGAAAGTAGGGAGAACAAACTATTATTAATCATGTTTTGTTTACCTAAAGGATGAACTTTTGGTCTTAAAAATTTAAGTAAACATTTTGGTTATTCTATTTTCTCCCATGGAAATTTACCACTGTTTCTTGAGATATTTGTCTCAGGAGATGTCACGAGCTCATTGACCTCCTTGCCACAGACAGATATTCAGAGCCATCAAAAAGTTTTAGGAGTATGACTTTAATTGCGTTTTTGGAGATTTTGGTTAATTTTATACAAAAGTAGTGTTAACAAAAAAGATCAGCTACCTTGCTTACCTTTTGAACATCTTATTCACAAAGTCTCTAGAATAAATATTAACGATATTGGAGCAAAAAAGGTAGAAAGTGGCTTGTTTAGTCTGCGCCAGATTTAGCATTTATGAATTTGTAAAGACCCTTAATGTCTGCAGAACCACCGTCTGGAGGGTCAGAGTTAAGGTCAACAATGGTGAAGATCCCGTCGTAGGGGCGGAAAGTCAATCAATTTAAACCCTGAAACGGCAAAAAAAGTTTTTTTTTAGAAAAATCCGTGGATGGTAATAACGGACTTGGCGAAGAAGCGGTAAGTGAGCCGTTCCACAGTGCACAATGCCGTAAAAAGACGGTGGAAAGTCTCTCCGACATATTGAACTACCCTTATTTATTCCATTACAACATCAATTACAATTTTATCTATCCAAAAAGCTTTACAATGACCTGAGGTATCACGGAAACACAATTTTGTTTTTCTCGGACGAGAAGACATTTACAGTGGATCCCGTGTACAATAGGCAAAATGATTGTGTTGTATGTTTTGGAGAAGTCAACCACAACTTCCGTGAACTGTCCACTACCACACATCCGCCCTCAGTAATGATGTTCGGCATTGTTTCATCAGAAGGTCACAAAATTAAGCCAATTTGGTTCTCTCATTGGATACAGATTGACTACCAAGAATATCTTGATGATTTTGCAAACAAAAGTGCTTCCCTAGGTTCCCAAGATCCCAAAGTAACCAAATAAAGCTGATTATTTGATTTTTTAAGGACCATCCAGGACTTTTTTTTTGCCATCCAATCCAGCACATACGGCAGAATTGTACAGGATTGGATGGTAAAAAAAATGAAGTTTTAGCGGAAGGACTTCTGGCAACCGTAGAGCCCTGAATGAATCGCATTGATTACAGCATCTGAAGGAAAATTTAAAGCAAGGATTGTAGAACACATTACAGCAGCATTGAGTCTCTAAAAGAATTGGTTGAGAAAGAGTGTTGATAAATGTCGAAGCACTACGTTGTCAACATGTACAAAGCGTTCCAGGATCGTATGGAGCATGTGATTCAGGCCCAAGGTGGGTAAATTCATATGTAATGTTCTCTAATTAGTAATAAACAAGCTCCAATTCAAAAAAAAAAAATCTTTAGAATTTCATTTAAAGCCTCTAACTCTAATTAATTGTTTAATGTTCATCATATTCCAAGACTTTAATTTAATTTTTCATCTAATTTCCGAATGTAATTATCTATATAATTAATACCCGGATCTCCATTTAACTCTATGCTTTTATCATGTTCAATAACACCACTAGATGTCACTCTTTCATATGTAAAGGGTCATACAATATACACCAATAAAGGATAGCACACATATAGAATTGACTTCAAGAAGAAAAAAAATAATTTTTTTTCGATTAACTTTATATTGCTTTGGGCATTTATCATATATATAAATATATGAATTGAGTTTGCCCCAAGGAGAAGAAGAATAAATCTTTCATTTAGCTCATGGATTTCTAAATGATTAACAGTACGGATTTGTTTTTGTTTTTTTATTTTCATTCGAAACTCATTCCAAATATTATGATCATACATACAATAAAAATGAAGCAAGCAGTGCCTTACACTACTTGACTTCTAAAAAGAGAAAGCAAATTTGTTAAATGGCTGAAAGACCAATTAAAGTAGTAGAAAAATTTTATTATGAGCTTTTTGACAAAATTTTCAATGTACATTGAACAATTGATTGAAAAAAACGTACCTACAGATTTGTGGTGTGTTTAATTACTACATTTAGCTATATTCAACATAACATAACTCCGCCTACACAAGCAATAACAGCCTATACATGCCGGCAAAAAGATGGGCAACTCTTAACGATGAAGGCAGTGTCTTTGATCTACCATGCTGTCATAGTGACAGCTCAAATTGGATCCAAATTTTGATGATATATGTGGTGGTGAATATCATTTTCCAAGAAGCTCACAACTGCAAAGTCCGAGGGTTTGAGGTCAGGGCTGGAGGAGGCCCACATAGAGGTAGGGCAGAAGTAAGCCAAACCGATGCTGCAGAAGTTTTGGTTCTTCTTGGCTGTATGAGGCTGTAATGGACTTCTTGATATCGAAAACAGTCCGGATGGAGATGCCAACAGTATGAGCACTAACACCAGCGTAGAGGAGGTCACACATGTGTTGCCTTTTTTACTGCTGCTCCGACATTTAGACACTTAGAAACATGGGAGGAAAAAAAAAACTTGCTTGTTTTTGATTCAGTTTCCTATAGTTAGCAAAAATTCATCGTCAATAAAAGTATTATAAATTGATACATTTTATTTGAAAGGCCGTAGTGTCAGGGCCAAATTAAGTTTAATAAATCAAATGAAGGTTTTAAACCATAGTTAACATTATTGGGTATCTGAACTCAACCCATAAATTTGAATAGAATGTCTGTAATTTACAGAAATACGTCTTTGAAATATTGGCCTGTATGTACAATACATATTTTTTGTAAAATATATATTGGGTACTCAACAATATTGTTCATTTGAAAGTTACGTTTATTCGAATGTGTAACCCTAATGAATTCAAGCGGGACTGATAGTGTACAAACTCACTTGGTTACTGCTATTTGGATGTTAAGCCAAAAACAAAAATGAATAAAACTCCAGATATAACAATAAAAGTTATCAAAAGGGTATTCCACGTGACGTCATTTTGGTGGACATGAACAATCTTGGCATAGGTATTAACAGCCAAACTTTATTAGAATATAAGCCTTTATTCTTTTTTAATTAAGGAAAATGGTGAATTATTACTGTGTACATGGTTATCACAATATAAATAACATCGAAGAAAGACTCTTTAAATTTCATCCTATTTCACATATGAGTAAAATTTTATTCAAATATCGCTGTTTTTCTTTGGCAGCATTTTGAATTGATGCCACAATTTAGTTTTTTTTCATCTTTCAAGTCACTAAATGAAGTTTTCTTGATTTAAAAAAAAAAGTTTTCTATTTTTGTTTTCCCTTCAAAATAATATCGATCTTTGTTTATTATGCTATGACGTCATTGAAATGCTCTTTATTACTATAAAGCCTGTTTAGCAATTGGTTGAAATTATTTCTGTCTTAAAGCCAACATTTTCGTAATACGAGTTTATAATCGTACGAATAACTTTTAGGATGGTCGAATGCTGGATAAGGGTTGGAAAAAGTCGAAGAAATTTCAGGTACATAAAAAACCTTTAGATATATACGTAATATGTCTGTTGAAGAACTTTGTTAATCGGACGGAAAAACATTTCAAAATTGACTCTCTACTCGTTTTACTCACAAAAATTTTTCCTTTGTACGAGTAAAGGATATGGTTGAGATGCCACAATACTAATGGGATTACTCAAGACAAAAAGCTTGAGACACACTGCGTCAGACTACAACAATTCGTTGCTTGACGCAAAATATATAAATCACATACAAATGTTGACTTAGTCGACCAAAGTAGCCGAAGGAAACCGATCAAAGCTAAATAATAGTGTTTGAATATTTCATATGAAATAGTCTATTTTCCGATCATCCTTCAAGAGCATGATTATATTGATTAGTACAAACGTGCTCGTGAAGATATATTATTAGAGTTGTAAATTCCAAGCACTTTCGCTTTATATATATATAAAATCTGACAATTTAAAAACTGTTTAAGAGGCTGGTATAGATGATATTCCTTTAGATTATCTACAAGGAAATAAGGACATATCCCACTCTGGATATAGACAAGGATTACTCCAACTTTGATCCTCCAAAGGACTTATAACCAGTATATCCCAAGCTTTCATATTCCATATTGGGTTTGATTAATAATAGGAACACACAAAAAACACTCTTCAAAACCATGATAATTAATTCCAAAAGTATAAAAATTGATCTTTTCAATAAAAACAAGATTAATTGATAGACGGTAGTCTATCAATTAATACTTAGTTATTAAATAAAACTTTTAAACTATAGCTGTAGCCCTTGGGTATTTTAAAGCGTCCCATAAAATTGAATATTAAGCCAATAATTAACTCAAATAGGTCAATGAAATATTGGACTCTATTTATACAGGGTGTCCACGATAAATTGGAACTACTTTAAACTTAATTCAGATCCATAATGTGGATATTCGGGGTTAAATCATATTAATATAAAAGGTTGCATGAACAATACACTATAACTCCTGCCACAATTGTTTTGACAACAAACAATAGTCATCATGGAACAAGCAAGGAGAGACGCCATCCTCGAATTGGCTCGTGCGGGACACAAGCCCTCTGCTATCTACAAGCTTCTTAACTATCCCAAGACCACAGTGAACCAGATCTTCAATGCCTGGGAGGTTGAGGGGGAAGTCTGCTACAATGCCCACAACATGAGAAGTGACCGAATCCGCACTCCCCGCTTCCTTGAAGGCATCTGGAAGTCCATCAAGGCTTGCCAGGGACTTCCTTGTCCAGGTTGGCCAAGAACCGTGGAGTCAGCTAGCAGCTGGTTTCCAAGGCTGTAAATGAGGACCTCGGGTACATGTCATACCAAATGGCAAAACAACACATCCTCACAGCATCCATGAAGGCCACCAGGTTCACCAACGGTAAGCGTCTCCCCAATGACCTGAAGAGCCATGGAGGAAGAATCATCTTCTTCTCCGACGGGAAGAACTGGACTGTCGACAGAAGCTACAGCGTCCAGAATGACAGGTGGCTTGCCAAGGAGAGAGAAGAGGTCTCTGCAGTCTTCAACACAAAGTTCCCAGGCTCCATTACGAGGGAGTGGAAAGCTGTCGATTCCGCGGAAGTCATCAGGGGATGCAAATCCTTTGGTGGCAGGATGGAGAAGATGGTGGTTGCTGAGGGAGGACATGTTGAATAAATTTATTGTTTAATATCATGTCTAACTTTTTCATATTAACAAATACACTCCAAATTCAATTTTTATCAAGCAGGTTGAATTTTAAGATAGCTCCAATTTATCGTGGATGAAGTAAAAAAATAAATTCTATTTTTCTTCTTTTGGTTTAAACTTGTTTTAATGTTGATGGACTACCTATATAATGAATTTCCCCTCCAGAAGAATAAATGTACATTTATTAACTAAATTATCTGGTCAAAAGGATTTTTTGATTAAATATACAAAATAATAACAGTTTATTTAAAAAAAAAAAAAAAACCCAACTTTCTTTTTGTTATTGTAGTTGAATAAACAACAATTCGAAGAAAGCATTGAAAAGAAAAATAATAGAATAAGAAGAGAAGGAGGGGGGGGTCCGAGAGTTGGTGAAGAGGGGGGAGAATTATATATATATATATTTTCATAATTTATTAATTTTCTCATATCTTTTTTTTTGTTGGACAATATTTATTATAACTCGAATATCCTCAAGGCTTCTTATAGCAACATATATAAGAATATAATATAATCTTATATATATTTCTACAAAATACCAAAAATTCTAAAAAAAACAAAACTTTTTAGGCTATATCTATCTTTCTATATGTATGTATATTTATTTATATTCGGAAACTACTAACGTTATTACCACATACATACATAAAGCTATGAAAGAAACAGTAACTGGAAGAAAAAAACAAAAAAAAACTTTGAGTTTTTTTTTTAGAATATCATTAAAACAACTATTGCCGAAGAAAATTGTAAAAAAAATAAAAAGAAATTGTCAAAAGGCATTTACTTAATTCTCTTTCTCTTTTGAGAAAAGAAAATAAGGAAAAAAGTGGTTTTAATACAATTTGATAGTTTAAATTAGTTTGATTTTTTAAAGTCCCAATTTTATTGTATAATTTATCCAAGATGATTTACTTCTTTTTTGACAGCCTATCCTCGCGTTGCCTTACAACGAATATAAAAGCTTGCTAGTCATTTTATTCTGAGCTGTCAATTTATTTGCCTTTTCTTCCTTATCAGTGCTCTGAATAATGATGGATTGGCTTGGAATTATGAGGCTATTTTTAAGCACTGAGCTATTCTCAACAAATATCAAATAATAATTTCATAGTTCAGGGGAAGAATTGGCTAACCACCTGTAGGCCTGTCTTTTTGGATCTAAGGTTGCCAGATGTTATAACGTTATGGACCTAATATGCTACCTAAATATTTAATATATACTTCTCAATGATGGTTCTTAGTCCTTAAAGGTTAAACTAGTCTTGAGACTCAGTCCAGAATCAAGTTTTTTGGTTTTTTTTTTTTTGGTCTTAAGTGATTTTTTCTACACCAATACTTTAGTTTAGACGAGGATCGTAGACCAAAGTTTAATTATTTTCAAATAGTGGCCTGATTTTTTCGGCCTTTACAATATAAAGGTCAATTATTTTTCGATCTTAATTTATAGACCGAATTTCATCCACAGCCTGAGTAATGAATTGCTACAAATATGATCTACGAATCAAATTTAACTTCATACGACGCAATGGTGCCGATGTTCAATATTTTAAAGCAGGCATGACGCCCTCATCTATAGAATAGGTCCAAACTGATTGTTACCGATTACTTTATATGTCCGATCCAAATCTAAATTTCTTGTGGAACCCATCTAGACAGAACTTAAAAATCCTAATAGTTTCAAACCGGTCTAGGATTTTCCGGCCAAAACCAAACAAGAGTGTAATGCATAAGGAACCATTTTTAAGGTCCGTGGAATCGAAAAATAAATATTTGTACAATTTAAACTACTACAAACGAATTTTTAGTTTGTTTTACAGTATAATTATCGAGTAGAGGTTGCGAGATACAACAAAGGCAGTGACGTGTTAAAAAAGTGTTTAAAAGGTAAACTTTATTGTACACACAATTAAAATTTTCTATTTTAAATCAAAATAAATCCTTCTAATTTCATATTATAATTTTTTAGTTTCCCTTTTTATGAAGAAAGCGCTTCTCGTGAATTTATTTAAAAAAAAAAAGAAATTGACGAAATAATAATATGTCTAACGAAGGTTAAAACCGTATTCATCCAATGACGAAGAGAGACGCACCCCAATGCTACAGGATTTTATTTCTTCTTAAAAAAATAAAGTTCAATAACTTTTCTAAAAAGAAAATGTATATATACAAAAAAAAAACTGGGGAATGTGAAAAAGGGAGAAAATTTCCTCCTTTTTCCCCCTCTTTTAAAAAAACTATATATATGAAAAATAACTATGAAAATATTCCCCGAATTAAAAATTGCTTTCTACTCTGTATGTACATACATATTCTTGATATAGTCGAGCTATAAAAAATAGGGGGAGGGAGGAATACGTGGGAGTGTGCGCCCTCTGTGGAGCAAAAAATGAGATATTTTATAATGGATGTATTTCCACATTTTTCTTTGTATTTCTTTCTTATTACGTTTGCCTATTTTTTAATTCACTTATGGTTACTAATATATAAATATGTAGGTCGATGAGACTCTTGAACAACTAATATTGACCCAATGAATTTAAAAAAGTGGTGGACATCATTTACTCTATTCCTTATAATTGATTTTGCTTCATTTTGGTGGGGATATTTGATGATACGATACACATTTACAAAACTTATTATCGTTGAAAATATTTATGTATAACTAAAAATGGGTAAACAATATGTTCCTTCTTCTCAGAAAGGATTTATATCCTTGCATGATCCGGATTCCCCTTCTTTGGTTCTTTGTACGTATAGAACATTTTATTAGTAATAAAACCAAAAAGTCATTTTTAAATCCTTAATGAACGCACGGTTTTCTTAATATATATATATATACATGATATAATAGTTTAGAATCATGGAAATTAATCGAACTTACAACCACAAAGAATATTTCGGGGAAATAATAATAATAACATAATAATTTTTCATTTTCTTTTTAATGTACATTACCGGGTGCGGAGAAAAAATCTCTACATTTTGTTTCTGCTACCTAAATCAAGATTTTTGTGGACGCGGAGAAATTGTTCTGGTCAAATACTAAAAGAAAAAAAAACCCTAGATATTCCTAATTGTTTTAGAAGCCAAGAAAATGCCATCTGAACGTGATCAACGATTTTTGGTCTGCACACTTTTGGACGCTGGCAAGAAACCAAGGTAGAAGAAGTTGTTACCATGGGTCCTCACCAACTACCCGAATATGAACACGGTGTTCCAGCAAGGTGGTACACCTCCACACACGTCCAAAAATGCACAGAAGTGCTTGGATGACAACTTGCCTTTCTTGCAAAGGAAAATGTGCCCCCTTTACTCACCAGATTGAACTTCACTTTTGGGGTGCATGTTGAGTCCAAGGCCTGTACCGTCTGTCACCCAAATATTAACAATATCAAGGGCACCGTCATCCAGTAATGGGATGCCATGTTTGAGGGCTACATCTGCAATGAGTGCAAGGCCGTCTGTAGCCGCCTGGAAGCCATCATTGCTGCCAAGGGGGGCTACATCGATTATTAGCGTAGCCCAGGCATCCTATTAGTTATTCTTATTTTATTGACATACCCTTTTTCAACTGGTTGCTAAAAAACATCTTGATAAGGTTTTAGATTGAAAGTGCAATTATTTTTTCACCCCACCCGGTATAAAATATATTTGAATATAGCTTTACAGCTAAAAGCACTGAATTGTTATTCACAAGTAAATTTCCCAGAATTCATTTTCTAATAATTATACATATATTTAATATTAACGTACATATAAAATTTGCGAAAAGGTTTTTTTTTTCAGCTACGTAATTAATTTGGTAAATTCTTTGGAAGTGATTCTTATAGGGATTAGGGTGGATCAAACGTTCTCATGCTTTCGGATTTTCTAAGCTATTCTGTCAATTATGACACTTGGTGATGAAAAACCTAAGCAAAAAATCAAAGAAATTGCAAGTGTTCCTGGGTAGCCATTCGTTCCTTGTATATATGTAATCGGATTCATAAAATAACTATACAAATTTAAGATACATTGTAGTCTATCAACGTCATCTTCCCCCCCCCCATTTGTATTCCCACTTGAGTCATAGATTCTTCTTCTTCCATAAAGTTTATACACTTATAGTCCTTAGTACATAATTTGTGCTCAGATATCTTTTCCTTTGGTAGTTATTTGAAAATATACACATTCAATGATAATCGTGGTAATTAAAGTTTTTTATTTAAAAACTAAGAAATTAAAAACTAAAGAAAATTGTAAAATAATAACTGTTAGAATTCAAATTTGTTATTCAAAATATGTGAAAAAGTCCTCTCTTTGTAGACATTCTCGAAATGTTGTGCACATTATATTCCGTTCATACTTATTAATGTACACATAAAATAAAAATTGATTCATATGTGAAAAATTTATTAGGGAAATATCCAGAGTTCGATGACATAATAACCCTTAAATTGCTGATTTTTTCTTTGAACTTAGTCATGTTTGTATCCAATTAAAGCTTTGGTAATGAAGAACACAAATTTGAACATATTAAGCAAGAATACAAACATGATTAGGTTTAAGGAAAAATAAGAAAGTTTTGGATTTTTATTTTAAATCTCGAACAAGTCTAGGATCTTAACCTCTTGGACTTGGAGGTGTCTTAGAGAGAGAAAAAGAGTTCAATAAACGTGCACATAAAACTGTTGACCCTTACAGACTTCCATTCTCGAGGTAGTGGTCAATATGGACAAATACTTTCTCATCAGTGCCTGTCCCAGGTTCAGGGTCATGTTGAAGGCTGTGGTTGAAGCAGCAGATGGTTGGTTTGTGTGATTTGACTTATCTATGGATTATTAATTTTCGGAATAAATTGTTATATACATTATCCTTAAATTTTGCGGATTTTATAATCCCCACCCTATAGATGTATGAACGCTTGTTGGGCAACAAGGACCACGACCAATTTCCTGTATTTTTACCCTGCAAAGTACTAGCCCCAAAAATTACATTTAAGAGAACAGGTAAGAAAATCAAAATCCATTAGAAATTTAAAAATCATGGATTTTTTTTCATTTGATTCACCCTAGTAGGTATATATACATATATATATAATTTTTAAACACGTGAAAAAAGCTTTCTAATTGTTCTAAAAGTTTTATTTAAAAAAAAAAAAAAACAGGGAAAAAAAGATTGACACCAAAAGGGGAAGAAGTTCACGCAACCTTTCGTTCTTTTCTATTTCTTGAAATAATGAACACAAAGAATAATATGTATTAATATTATTATTACTCTAAGAGTAGGAGGGGGGGGAGGGGGTTCAATTCTTTCTTTCCCCTTCTTATACATATATATATATACGTATAAAAACCTACTATAAAAGAAACTGAACTAACTTTTTATTTTTACTGTGTGCGTTCCTTGTACATAGTTAAATAATAAAAAAAAAACAGAAGAGGTTAACCAAATTACTCAAATAATGTTCAAGTATTTTTTTTTCTCTCTATGAAGTCACCCTCCCCTCTTGTCTGTGGGCTCCTGTTTTCTTCATTCATCCTCTTTATCAATAAGTACATAATGGATATAAGAAGATATAAAACTCAACATATTATACATATATCAATATAAAATGCTTAAAATAGATTATTTCTTAATTCATATTTGATACATGTTTTTGGAGTCCTCTACAAATGTATTTAAATGTTCTTTTAATTGTTTGAATGGAGTTGTATATATTGATTAAGTAATCAATAAGAAAACGTTATGGTATTGAAATAACTTATTCCTATTTAGTCTTTGCAGTTCATACACATAATTAGGTGTGAAAATCGGGGGTATTTTGTGCATGTTAAAAGAAATAAATCGAAAATTAAAATGGTAACCCTGTTTTACAGGAGAGCAGCTTAGCTGTCCGTACGTTTCATTCACTACTCTGATTGGATTCAAGGAAAAAGTACAGGCTAAGCACGTTATTCACTGAGCTTGTTGGTTTTATATAATTATTTGATACAAAAGTTGGAGGAACATAATTGGTCATGGGCGTTGTTTACACAAAATGACTGAAACTGTCGACGTCTTATGGAAAAATAATACAACTCCATAAATCATACTAATATTTAGCATAAATTATATGTATGTTACTTATATAGAGGGCGCTCTCAATTTTTATTTGATTGAAAATAACAAAAGAATACACTTTTTAGTTTATTCATGTTGCGTGTCTTATCTACAAACAGTCACAACATCCCCTTGCGGATAATATATATTTTTTAGTGCCCTATCGTAAATAGGTATATACCTAATGGAGCATTAAACTTTGGGAGACTTTTGTACGGACACTACGATAAAAAGTTGGGAGAGACTGGTATTTTTTGTTACCTATGACCTTATTGAATATACTTAAAGTATTATACAAGTTTAAAATGGTACTAATGATAAAAACCTATGTAAATTTGTCCTCATTAATTTGAAAATAGGTTAGAAATAAAAGTTTTTAGGTTTAAAAAAGTAATATTTTTGGGTAGGAGGATAGTGGATTAGTTTAGGGATGATTTGATTTTTTTCCAGCAAAATATTAGCAAGTTATAAAGGCATTAGGAAATTTGAGCTAAAATCAAATCTCCACATTTTAATAGCATAAACCCCTCCCTAGTTAAACTGGGGGTATATGCAAATTTCTTACTCATAACCTTATATTATTGCAAACGTATTGTTTTATTTAAAAAAAGTGTTTAAACGACGCTTTTTTTGATATATGTGGAGAAATAAATCATTCATATTTTGAAATATATTCATCAACAAGTGTATTAAATAATATACTTTAAATATTAAAAAAAAATCTCAAGAAAATTGGAAGTGAATAAGAATTCAATTTTTTAAAAAATTAAAAACTCTCACCAGACATTAAGCAAATGCTTTACAAATAGTAAGGAGACGGTAAAAGATGTTAATTACCTCTATTCCTGGTACATACCTTCATTAAGGACTCTGATGTTATGTTGCAAGAGACACTTTTCCCCCCTCCTTTTGGATTAATTAAACGTGATAGACATCCATATGTACATACACTTATGCAAATCAAACATATAAATTGAATTAATGTCAAGTACATTAGAGTTGATTCTCACTAATCAATGTGAGGAAAAGAAGGAAAAGAGACTCATTAAAGAAATTGGAGTTATGCTAATTAATTCATCGTTACTAATACTTCGTTTTTTTTCGTTAATTAATTTCCCAATAACTTTGCTGTGTATGATTTGTTATTTGGTTTTTCTGACATGTGATTCCCCTCATTGTGTCTCGCAGCCCTTCTTTAAAAAAATCAAAAAGTGTACTGATGTATCAGAATCGGCAAGAATCACCGTTTTTTGATGTATCGGAATCGGTTCAGTACAGCCCATCCAACTTTTACCTATTCATAATTATTTATATATATAATATGACTTATTTAGAAACAATTTATTTATTTATTTTAAAATATTTAGTGGAGGAGCTTCAAATTCACTAATATGAACCAACCGTAAAGTAAAGAAGAATTAACTTTTTGAGGGCATTCAAAAACTTTGTTTGATATGTCCTCGTGGAATAGGATGTTTAAACAAGGATGTGGATTTTCTGATCCTATTCATTGTCAAATGCTATGACGGTAAACTTTTAATTCATGAGCCATTTTGACTTTGTTTAAAAGTACATATATATATATATTTTAAAGAAAATGCCTCAAGGGAGTTTGGACGTATCTTTTTGAGCGTGTCACGCTAGTTACCGTGTTATTTCTCAGTGTTCTTTACTCACTGAATGTGATTAGAATTTACTGGTGATCCCTCTTTCTGCGGATGTTCTTTTCTATAATACCAATTTTCATTCTTTTAAAATTATTAATGATCTGTCGTTTAATTTGTTTGAAAAATTTGAGCTAATAGTAGAACTTACGATATATTTTTTTTCAAATATGCATATTTTCAATATATTACAAGATTTGAAGAAGGTTAATAGAAATACAAGGTTATGCCATAACGCATATACAACTGATGTTTGATTTCCATCACACTTTTAATATTGACGCCATAGTAGATGAGTGGTTGCGTGTTTTGTCAAAATTTATTTTTCTTTCCCAGCAGTTGGTACGATACATTAAATTGAAAATTCTAGCAATAGTGATGTCATTGACTATAAGTGGTTGCGTGCTATGTCAAAATCCGCCTGTCTTGTCCAGCAGTCGGTACGATACATCAGATTGAAAATTCTAGAAAGCCCGATCTCATGATGGTCTAACCTTTTATTCCTATGAATCTTGGATTTGACTGTATTTTTTGAGAAACTATTTATTGATGAGTATATATATTGGTACATCAACATAACAACAATCTTAAACAGTAATAAAAAAATCCGCCGAATATGCTTTTTTACTTCATATATATGAGTACATACAAACAAGTGTTTATACTTAAAATTTTTAGATAAAGTGTAAAATCTTTGTTTGATCAAAAATACTTATATTGGCCCCGTTATGGTCTTTCAAATTTACATTTCAAATTTATTATTATTTCATTATGACGACGACTTTATTCTACATTTAATTGAAATTTGCGGGCTTCTAAAGGATTAATCCGAATATTTTATTAGCTGAAATAGAAGATAATAATTAGCTGAAAAATATAATTCAATTTTAGTAGAATAATCGTTCCAGCTTAGTTGTTGGTTGACGGACGAAATGTTCCATGGAATCTAGATCAAATGCCCACAGCTATATTACTCGAAAATACACAATAAATCAGCAATTCCTTTAGGTAAAATAAGTATTACATTGCATATTGCCACGATGCCATTATTTTCGTACTGGGTCCAGTTCCAAAATCGATATCGTTATTTCAATACTTTTTCAACTGAAAATATATAACAAAATTGTTGCTGATGGAGCAATTTAGTAGAACGAAAACTCCTTCAGACGAAACAATTTTCTGGAGCTCAAAGTGCGTAGGTTTGTTTCGCGGTCACTCCTTGAGAAGGCAATATATATTATGTATATCGACTTCAAAGACAATTCCTGGATCAAATAGAGTCTTTGTAATACTATAATGTTTATTTATACGTAATCAGTCCAACTATATTTGACTTCTTAAAGGGAAGTTTTGAATATAATGTCCTCAAGGACAATTTAAAGGACAATTATAGAGACGTATGTAAAAAAAATTGCTTGGAAGGGAGAAATTTCTGATTTTAAGCTCAGAAAATAGAGGATACAGAGAAAAGAATAATTTTCATTTATTTTTTTAATTTATCACTATACCAAAAATATACAGTGTATTTTTTTTTGACAACTGTCGATTATTTTACTACTTTTCCGCATGTCAGTTGATTCGTTGAATTTGAAGAAGTTTTTCTTTAGTTGTGAACAGTTTTCTACAATTATTTAATAATATTTATAGCGTTAGAAAGAGTTTAAGGGTCTTAAAGGACAATTTTGCCTTTGGTTCACGCCATTAACTGGCTAATTTTGATATGACGTAATAGGTGTTCCGATATTCCGATGTAAGTGCCTTGTAAATACAATAGTACTCTCGTACTTAACAACACTAACACATCGTTATGAATTAATTAAAATGGTTTGTGTTATAATAAAAATTATTAGTAATTTACACACTATGACGAAATGATAAGTAGCTTTTTGAAAGGACTTTAAAGTCATAATAGAATCATAATAATACCTCTTTTAGCTATATTAATAATAAAATAACCCTTGGTAATTATATACCTATATATATTAATGAAGAAAAAACATATTAAACATCTCATTAAACCACCGGTTACACCATGCACAGAGTGGTTCAAATAATTCAGGTCAAAAACCAGATAATTGCAAGAAAAATAGGATTTTTTAAGAACTATATTAGACAAAAAAAATATAAGATTCAATACGATTTCTCGGGATAAAAGATTTGATCAAAATAATTTGTTCTGAACGACATACTGAAGCGCTATAGACTGGGGCATGAGCGTTTTTAAAACTTATATTAGGTTGTAAATAATGTAACAAAGAGTAAAAAGTAATGCAAGTCACTTAATAATAATGTTATATAATATAGTATATAGGTGAATGTTATTTACATAGAGGGTGCTGTGAAAATTCTCCTTAACTTATGCCATTTTTTTAAACAACTAATTTGAACAAGAAACTACAGGTTGTCACAGTACCTTGCAGAGAATATATATTGTTTATTTTGTGAATGCTTTATTGACCAACAAATGTGATGCAATGATTTTAACGTTTCTTTTAGTTTCATTCCATGGCTTCCTTGCCTTTGGAACAACACTCTTTACTTGAGAGATAAATGATCATGTCACAAACACTTTTAATAATTGCTACGAATAAACTATTAATACTGGAATCATCATCAGCTCTTAGAATGATATAAATAGTTTAAAACAATTGATAGATCAACGCACAGAGGAGAGGATTGTCTTCTCCTATGAATGATTAGAGTTGTGAAATTTGGTTGATTTATCCAATGACTTGAGAAAAAATAAATATGTGGAATTACAAAAAAATGTTCTTAGTTGCAACATTTACGTAGTTTATTTGAAAGTTCCCTAAAAAGGCTTGATCTTTTCTAAATAAGAATTATTGAAAAAATAAAAAATAAAATATTTTATCTAGAAAAAAGCACCATTGGCTTCAATAAATAAGAAATGCCTTTTATTAAACTTGACAAAAAAAATGCCATTTCATAGGTTGAAAAAATTGGATGTCAGTCGATAAATTTGTACAAAATATTCAACAACACGCGCCACCCTTCTCAAGAAAATTCCTAAGACTAGCTTTGATACAGGGGCTTCCAAATAGATGAATTTTACTTTTTACTAGAAAATTTATTTATTTTTGGAATTTTTTTTCAAAAAATTTAATATAATTTTCCAAAAATTTAATTTTTATAAATATCTATGGATTTTTGAAATTTTGCCCCATAAAAATTTGATATTTGAAATTTAATATCTGAACTTTTTTAACAAAAAATTTAATTTTTTGTGAACAACAGTGGATTTTTGAATTTTTTTCCAAAAATTAAATATTTGAAATTTTTTTTTGCTAAAAAATTCAAAAACAAGTCCTCCTCCAAAATATAATCATGCAGACGCCTTATGATAACATCAAATCATTAACTTTGGGAGGAACTTAAACAAGAAATTACAAGTTTCTCTCTGTAATTATCTGGACCACCCTGTGCATACATAGGCAGATAAACAGGCAAGGAAGTAAGCACTAATAGTAGTCATAATGTTAATAAAACATTATACTTCATAAAAAGAGGGAAAGAAAGAGAAAGAGAGAGAAAAAAATAAGGAAAAAATCTCATTTATTTATTTTTACAATTTTTATTTTGCTATTCTGCGACCAACCACCATTAAGAAAAGACAAAAGTTTTAATTAAAAACTCTTAAAATGTATAATATATAAATACATAGACTGCTAATTATTACTGTAGGGGACTGGTATTCTATTTTTCTTTCTTTCTTTTTTGGTACATGTATAGATAATGTAAAATCCAACAGTTGTATTTTTATATGTAAAGATGCAATAACCCTGTTTTTGCCTTTATCAATTGGTTGAGCTGTATTTGACAAAGTTATTAATCCTTTGAAAAAATGGGAATGAGTTCAAATTGTACCTCTACTCACGAGTTCAATTCGTTCGACAACATTGCTCGTATCTGATTATATGTACATTTATACTAGGAATTAAAGCTATACCCAGAGTTGACATGTTTGTAATGAAAAACATCATTTATCAATTAGAATAGGAAAAGTGTTTGTTGCGTGTACCCTTTGTTCTTTTTCCTTTTTTTCCATTATTTAATGGGTTGTTGTGGTGTTCACATCTCCCTCTGTAGTAAGCATTATTTCCTATCTTTGGTGTAAATTGTTTTCAAAATACAAAATAAAATAAATATATATTAATTTCACTATAATTACAATATTTTTCTTTCGCTAATTCTAATGAAGAAGGTTTTTTGTTAAAGGTACTTTTGTACTAATTCCTCGGGTTTGTAAATTAACCTTGATTTAACTTGACAAATAATAATTGCATTTAATTTCAAAGGGAATCCAATTACATTTTGACAATTTTTCCTTTTCCTTCTGAATACCCTTTTTCAGGGAAAATTTTTAAACAAAATAAATATGTTTAGTATGACCCATCATCCGAAATAAAATATTGATCAACTGTTGATTATTTGTTGGTAATTTTGTATATTCCAAAGTTAAATCTGTTAAATGCTATAAGTATTAAATTCTAGTATATTTAAAGAAATGCATATTTTATTTGACTAAGGTTGAAAAAAAGAAAAATCAAATTACTTGAGACACTCAACAAAATCTCGCAACCTACTTGATATGTCAAATTAGAACAAATAGTTTATTGAAAGGAAAAGTTACTATTTAGCTTAGGTTGTTAATAGTGTTGAGTCTTGTCCAAAGATTTAATTTTTTCCCAGCTCAGTCTGAAGTGATTTTTTAAGCCGATTTGGAACAATCGACTCGGTCTGGACCGCTATCTCAGACCATAGACCCTAATTTAATCGTTTTCAAATTATGGTCTGAATTTTTTCGGGCTCAATCTTATCATTTTTATAAAAAAAATTGTGTACAGCTACCGAATTTACCATAAGACTGGTCAAGACCAATTTCTTATTTCGGACTGATCTAGACCAAACTTCTTTCAAGAACCAAGTTAGTTCATCCAATAAAAATTATAAACACCTGAGACGTTCTGTGATTTACAGACCAAACCCCACCACTTACTAGTTGTTCAATTCTTTTCTTTTGATCAACTGGACAGACTCATCGGAATCACACAACCTACGTAACATTTTCAAGTATCTTACTTGTATTCAGATATGATGTTCATCCTTTTTTTTTAATAAAGAAATAAAGATATTTAAGTATGTTTTGAGTTTTGTATTGATTCTGGAAGTGTATCAATTATCTGCACCAGTACCCGGGATACCCAGTATTTAATAAATTTTAGTACCTGAATCCAGTAATTTATAGCAACAACCCGTATGCACGTTTGAAAATACAAATACCTGAGTATTCTTTCTTCAATATATGTTTTCAAATTCACGTAACCAATGTTAAATATGTGTCATATTTAAGGGTAGACTGAATATTGTTTTCAAACTTTATTAAAAACTAGTTAGTGAAGACAGTGAGAAATAAATTAAGTTTTTTACCCGTGAATTATAACTGAAATCAACATTTTTAATACAATATAGCCCCACTCTCTTTCTGAAGGCCACACACACCTTATGAAAGTAGGCTTCTGACAAGTCATCCCATGCAGACTTGAGTAGGGGTCAAAGATCTCACAGCCCCGTGAGGCTTTTTGCTTGTTAGCAGCTCTCTGTCTTTTTAACTTGATGGAATACTCCAAAGGAGTAAGATCGGTGGAGCTAAGAGGCCACATGTTCTTCAACACATTCAGAAGAAGCTTGACTCTATAATCTTTCTAGTTCTCCTTTGTGGCTGTCGTTATGAGATGTTTCTTCCTTCTTGCCCCCCCCCCTAAATCATGTTTAATGCTCTTTTGGATTGTAACCTGGCTCATATTTATCTTCTTGAACATGCCATGAATCTTCCTCACTGGCTTTCTAGCAAGGCGTGTTTTGACATGCATAATAATTACTTTCGTTTTTACTATTCGTTTCCTAACTTGTCCAGACATTCTGGAGACTGTTTTTTGGTTTCAAATGGCTTTTCAATACCATACACAGCCGTCCGACTGATCCTGAGGTCATTGGTAATCTCGGTTGGATTCTTCTGGTGCATGATCCTTTCCAGCACAAGAATTATATTGTCAAATCCCATTTTGTCGTCATTGAAAATACAGTCAATATTTATAAACAAAAGCAATACAAATAATTATCAAAATATTACACCATCTCAATATTGTAAAAAAAACCCTGTGAGTATTTCTTTAAGTGTAAACTTAAATATAACACATTTGACACGTATATTTTTTTGAATTTCAATGATCTTTTAGTGCTTTCTTGTACGACTAAGAAAATTTTGGTTTTTTGCAATGATTAAAGAAATAGAGAGTTGCGCTATTATACCTATTAGGCATCAAATATGATTCTACTTGACTTTTTTTCTAAAAAAGGAAACCCGACTTCAATGAACCCCTCAGTACGTAACAACCATGTCAACAATTAACCATTGCTATCAATGAAAACACTACGTTATACACACAAACACATGGTAAAGTGGATATAATTAGCAATTAGGCTTTATGTAGTACTTGCATATATAGTAATAGATTCTACCTGATGATTGTAAACTGTTTAAACAAACCTTCTCTTATACATATATTACTATTATTTAATAATATGTTCTGTCAAAATAAACTCATTGAAAAATAAAACAAACAAGGGGGGGGGGATTTTCTATTTATGCATTATAAATATGTAGGATATATTTATTAAATTTAATGTCTTTGTTCTTTCCTCTTTAATTTATAAAAATAGTAGACCTTAATAAATGACATTTTTATTTGCATAATGTGGGCATGACCGTTGCTTTGTTTACTTCTCCAAGGACAGTGCCACCATCTTGGATTTGTTGTTGTTTAATAGTATTTTGTAGAAAGAGTATGGGATGCACTCTATAAATTTGCCTACACGTCATACTTTCTCTTTTGAATTTTCCACCTCGAATTTTTCGAGATATTCGGACAATCAGCACTTTGGAGGATCATGACAGTAGATGGAAGGTTTCAACTCTACTAATATATTTTTCGCGTTGCTCAATTTGGGGAAGTTATTGCTTTATAATTAAAAGGTTTGGGTAATTGAGTTTCAACATTCCACCGTCTCCAATTTCGAGATGATAGAATAAGTATGACGTGCGGGCAAAATTATACAGTCTACACAGAGTATTCATGTAACGTCACAGACATACTTCTTAACATATAGTTCCCTCTGAGTTGAAAAAAAAAAATAATATATATAAGAGCTATTTTCAGTGAATGAAATTTTAATTTGTATTTAAAAATTATTTAAGTACTTTAATTTATCCTATTCATGAAATCTCAAGAATATTTAATGAATAAAAATAATATAATTCTCCACTTTTTATCTCTTAGGTGAGGGAAGAAATACACGTATTTTTATAAAATAATAGTGTGATATATGGATATAAAATTATAACTTTATTTTTATAGTATTTTTTTCAAACGTAGTATATTACAAAAGTTTGCTAAGACCTCGAATTTTAATAGTATCTCTTGGAAGAACACACGCCATCTTTCATCCCGATCGGTCTATTTCTTTCTGTTAGATATTCGTTTGAGTCGAGGAATCGACCGTAAGGATTATGGATTCGCAAGGAATAATTCTCATCGACTTTCTGAAAAAGGGTAAAACTATTGATGGTGCATATTATTCATCGTTATTGAACCGTTTGAAAACTGAGCTAGAAGAAAAATGCCCACGATTGCCCAAAAAAAAAAAGTATTTTTCTATCACGATGGTGCACCAGTTCACACCAGTTGTTACAATAGGGTTACAACTCGATATACCTACAAGACTAGCAATATCACGCACCTACACTCTTCTGTTATCTATCAACATATTATAGCAATGATTTCTGGAGGTGTAACCTCAACAGGGCGTCGAGAACATTCAGTGACAATAGTATCATGTGGCCACCCTGAAGTTTTTGAAACAACTTATAAACTGTTTTAATCGAAGGTAGAGAGTCCTTTTAGGCTCTTGAGGAGTTTTCCCTTGCATAAAGTAATGTTTAATCAACACCTGAAATTGTTGTTCGTCCAATTTTTGAAAATCACTCCACTTTCTCGATTCAAACGAATGCAATACAGAAAGAAATAGACCGATCTGGATGAAAGCTGGTTTTGGTTCTTTCAAGAGATGCTACTAATTGGACATAACCTCGATACGTAGTGCCATCTCTCGGACTTTGCACAGACTTTTCAAATGAACCTCATAGAAGTCAATTTGCTCAATGTTTTGATATTCTGCGTTGGAGAAGGGATCTATTTTTTTTAGAAAATGTGACGTTATTTGATTTGTTTATTGAGAAAAATGAGTATATCTGTGTGCCACCTTGAGTACATTGATGTTCTTTAGTTTGCATGTGCTCTATTATAAACCTAAAATTTGACATACTAATACTGATTTTAACATCCAGACGTGACACACAAAAGATTTAAAATTTTATGTATGTTAATGGTTGCATTTTTTCTCGACATTAACAAGTCAAAATAATTACTTGTGATCAAAAATTCAGAAAACCCTTTCTTCCTCTGTTTGTCCGTAAGGCAAGTGCTCAACGGAGTGGAGAAAATGGTACAACAACAGCGTAACTACAACATCCGGGAGGGTTACTGGCCAGTGATAATGGGGTTGTCACAAAGATATATTCAAAATAAGGGCATTGATTTCCAATTATCTACACTGGGAAACCATGTTAGCGAAGAAGGCATTCCGTAGAGGCTACATTTAAAAAAATGGTCGTACTAAAGACAAATTTAAATATAAAGGAAGTCCATTGCCGGAAAAAGAATGCTTCGGTTTGTTTACGGTTTTTTTGTGGCTATAACAACAATTTATAACAAATGACTATTTATATTTGTATCAAAAACTGTACATCTTAACGTAATCAAAGTAAAAGTAATTCTTCTTCCATGAATAATTTTTAATGGCAAGATTCACAAAAATCTATTCAATTTTTTATAATTTGTTTCTTATGAAGAAAAGTAAAATTACTCGTAAATTTTATCAAATTTGGTATTTATAAAAAAATTTTGTCAAAAAGTTTAACATTGCAGATAAAAATCCTAGTCAATATCCTCATTATATAATTTGGGCCCCACTCGCAAATACATGAGCAAAAAATGATTTAAACTTAATTTTTTAACAATTGATCAATTCAAATTGATCAAATAAATATTTACCATTAAATATTTAAAACTTTATGTCAACATTTTCCCAGTTTTTTAGGGTATACTCTTTACTTAATACTCACAAGATAAATTATTTCAAATTGACGCAACCTTTCATATTTTTTTAAAACGGTCCATATACACACATAAATATTTATCCTTAAAGGATATAAAAAAAAATCTTCAGTGTTATTTTTTTTTTTTTTCAAAGGATTTATGAAAGGAACGTGCCTTTGACTAAGTCCTCCATTTTTTATATATTTTTTTTTTGAAAAGGTATATTTTATAAATAAAAAATATATGTAGTCTTTTTTTGCCAGTTTACAAAATAAAAAAAAATATAAGAAATGATTTAGTTTTATACCTTTTTTTTCTCTCTCTCTCTTTCTTCTGTCTGTTTTTTATTCTTGAGTTATAGATGTATATAAATAACTTATAAAGATTTTGAAAATGCGATCAGAATTTTTAATGTGAAAAAAAAAGAAGAGAGAAAGGGAGAGGGAGAAACGCATACAAAGAGAGGGAAAGACAAAAATACGTATCCAGTTAGTTGAAAAAAAGAACCCTTAACGCGAGTACTTTCATGGTGTGTTTGACCACCCCAATGGAAAAATGAATATTTTTTAACTAAAAAATTAATTTCCATTGTTAGTTAAATAGACAATGATTCCAATGTCTATAATCGATTCTACTCAATGATAAATTCGTGATAAATTATTCTTTTGAACTCAATGTGCGTAGGGTCGTTCCCAAGTGATTCTTAGAGAAAGAAATATACTTAAAAATGTATATAGACTTAACACAATACTCATAGTCAAATTGAGTAATACTATAATATTTACGTATACTTAATCAGTACAACTCCATCTAACCAATTAAATAAGCATTAAAATAAAGGAGAAAGGATAACAGCTTCGACAAAAAAAAACATAACTTTTCAGACTGCAAATGAGTAAAAAAATCTGTCACTCCATAGGTCATATTTTATACTACTCTGTGCATGATGCTATAAGTATCAGCGAACAAATGGAATACTTTTTGACCATCAATGACAATGACATACGACTTGGATTTTCAACCCACATCAATTATACTTTTATATCTTAAATTAAATGATATTTAATTTCAGAGTTTTGAACATGTCAAACATTGTCGATGGAACATCGGATTCGACGATCAGATTGTCCAGATATACTAAGCACTATTGGCTAACAAGAATCAATTGGGATCATGATTTTGTCCTTGACAAATCTCAATGATATGGGACCAGTCAAGAACACAATTATTTCATCGATGTTAAATGAAAATGCAAGAAAATTGGCTAAAACTTCATGCAGCGACGTAGCTCTGCGGACAATGCGTTTAGGAGGAATTATTCTCTTGAATTGAATGTACGTAGGTTATGTACTCGGTCGCTCCTAGAGAAGAAACTCCATCTGACCAATTAGAGTAATATTTAAATAAAAAGATGAATAGATGTAATAGACACCCCATTCAATGTTGTATTTTGACCTTTTTATAAACTTATTTAGATGATATGACAAGATAATATTGCCATGTATAAATTTATCTGAGATTTTAAGAACTATGTACCCAGGTACGCTTTTACTGTGAGTTGAACCTGGGGTATATGTCCAGGTTCTTTTCTTATATTTGAGTGTATTTTCGATTTTTATAGAAAATATATTACATATCATCGCTTTTATTTATTTTTTGTTCTTTTAATTGGTCAGATGGAGTTGTACTAATTAATTATAAGTAGTATGACAAATTTCTCCCCATGACCTAAGAATCGGGTTAAAAGTTTATCTACATAATGTATTTTTTCTTTCCCAGGAGTGACTGTCAATCAAACTTATGCAGATTCAGTTCAAGAGAATAGCTTCTACCGATCAGTCGTTTTTAATTGGAAAATGGAATATTAATTTTTTTATTTCAATAACATTTAACAAAAATTTTACTGTGCATGGTCTATTTTTTTATAGTCAACCTCTAGCCGAGGTTATTGAGCCCAATGCTCCCGTAAAACCGGATATTTATGTACCTCAAACGAATGTGGCGAAAAGGTGAGAGTAAGGGATTAAATAAATACGAGTTCATCTAAACACACATATGTATGTTGATTTTGATCCATTCTTGGAAAAGAGAAAGTGATCTGTGGAAAAAGTGGATATACGGGGTTCAGAAGCAAAAAGTGGACTGAAAGACGGATTTGAGAGAAATGTCAATAATTTTATTTTTTAATCAATAATCTTGATATTTTGTTTACAAAACTTTGAGACACGACCTTTGTGAACATGTTCACTTAATATGGCTGCCCTCAGCAGCAATCACAGCCTCCACACGGCGGTGAAAAACCTTGCAGGAGTTGATGATGAACTTATCGGACAAGTTGTTTTACTCTTTCACAATGATGGCCTTCAGGGCGTCCATGTTCGGATGTGATGTTCGGTTAGTCTCCTCCTCCAAAGTGCTCCACACATCAAAGTTTAACGAGTTCAAATCCGGCGAAGATGATGGCCACATGTCCTTGGCTCAAAAGTCAGCCATGTTGTCGGCGCAGAACTTCTGGCATTTTGCCGATGTGTGTGAGGGTGCCCCATCTTAGGTTGTCTCATAGTTGTCCTCTGGGTAGGTGACCTTCGGCCATGGCAATATATTTTAACCCCGTCATTGTTGAAAATAGGAATAAATTATTTTAATATATTTCATAGCTGACTGCTAAAAAATTCTAAAACAATTTCTAAAATGTCTGCATCATACTTTTAAATCGAGTTATCTTTGTTTAAAGTGGAGAATAGGTGCTCTTTACTCAGAGACTCATAGCTTCAAAAAGAGTAGATTCAAAAAGTTTAAAAGACAGAGAAGAAAAAAAGAGATAGAAACAAAGAGAGAGAAAAGGAAAAAGTATTTGATTTGAGGACTCCCGTTTTTTGGAATCCCTTACTCACTACGGGTATGCAACGAGTCCTCTTGTGTCCATGAAGCTTGAAGTAATTTATTTCTAGCTGGGGCATATGAATCCTTATTGATATTTATTATGAGATCAATTCAAAAATGAGTTTTTTCCTTGAAATATTGTCGTGGTCTTATCTTAAATTGACAACGATATAAAGCGTTTTTGGAGAGGTTCTTTTAAAAAAAAATAAAGTTCATACTTTCAGCTATCAAATGCAATACTTTTCAGCTCTTTGAATCTATTCGTCTTGAAGCTATGATCCCCTGAACAAAAATCATCTATTTTCCGCTTTAAACAAACATAACTCGAGTTTAAAGTATAATGCACACTTTTTAAAATTGGGTTTAGAATCTTTTAACATTCAGGTTTAAATTGTATTAACATAATTTAAAACAGCCTTGAACCTTAAAAATAGCCAAAATTAACCAAAATGTATTGCCTTTTTCATAAGGTCACGAGGCTATGAGAGAAAAAATAAGACCATATTTGGAATCAAGGGATCAAACTGTACTAATTTGAGCATATGTTGTTCTTGTGCATAAAAAAAGTGTGATTTTGTTGGATAGTGTTATTAAAAGTATTGGACTAAAGAACCATAGGTTGGGAACCACATTTGTATGTCATTTTTTTTACATTATTTCATATTTTTTAAAACTCTAAAGATATATTTATTTGTGTACACAAATGTTCAAACACTTAGAATGAAGAGTAATTCAAGCAATGAAGCAAAAGCTGTACATACTTGTATGAATGGATTTGAGCATAAGGTACATTAGTGTTGCTTCATGCTTGACTAAGATTTTGCCATTCAGGCATATCCACTTCTAAACTGTGTATGTATTAATTACTTGATGTATGCATGTAATTGATTATTCGGTGATGAGGTTGAGTGACCTTCCATTAGACATTATACCAACTGAGTCAATGTATATCAGTGCAATTTTTTTTTGTTGAGCATTTCATTATTATTTGGCACGCTCACAGTGCTCCAACATAGATATCTACTACATCTATGTAAAGGTATTTTTTGGCACCAAATTTCCATTGTTAAGGTATACAAAAATCAGTGCATTTGCATATTTTTTTCTATATCATTAAACCATCCTTGTCTTGAGAAAAAAAAAAAAAGGAAGGAGACAACAGCCGTGATATCTTTTGACAATTTTATATTTATTCAATATAAAATAAGATATTTTTTAAAATCTTCGTCAAAGAAAAAATAAGTTTATTTATGAACTTTCCTTTCTTTAACAAATATTAATATTTAATTATTTATTAAAATGCTTTCTCATTTTAATAAATTCGTATTTTTTTTTTCCTGAGCATTGAATAAAATAGTTGCATGCATGTAGCTTTGAAATGAAAAAAAACAAAAAAACAAAAGAACTTCATTGTCAATCACGATTCATGAATTAATTTAAATAATAGTTATGTTCCTTTTTTATGTTTTTAAGTGGGACAATTCCCCGAAAAACAATTTAATTAATACAAAAGCTATGGCCGAACATATTGAGTTTTATTTTAATATTTAATTAAATTACTCTGTACAACGTTTTGATGTGTTTTATATAGTTTTTTTAGCAGAAATACCTCAGTTTGCGAGTGTTTTGGTCTACATATTACATAGTGTATGTGAGTGACTGTTTTTAATTTGTATGTTGCTTGTATGTTTTGATTGCTCCCACCTTTCCTAATTTTGAACTACCATTTTGAATGGTACTATTCGTTATCACGTGCTATTTTTTTCTTCCATCATATATGTTTGATCTAAATTGCTTGAAGATTACATTCGTATTTAATTTATTTTGATTCTGATCTTATACGTTTAATTTTATTGGGTGCATTGATCAAAAATGATCATTTCATTTGGTGTTATTATTACATATACATATATTAAATGTCCGATATTACCGGTCTCCTTCATTTATACAAAAAAATCAAGGTTATATTTTTTGAGAGCTTACAGAGCCTTTTTTTTATAATGATAAATCATATGTCTAATTAAGTATTTGAAAAAATTGCCAAATTTTAATACTTGAAGAGTGAGGTCATGCATTTTTAAACATGCATACGCCGATTAAACATGCATACACCGAGAATAATGATCAAAATTACTCACAATACTGGTTGATATGATATTTATGTTTCATTTACTCATTTGATAATAAATACTATCCTAGCACTTTGTATTTGTAGTTACTGTCTTGAAAACTATGGATTTTATGAGGAACTGAATTGAGAGTATGCATTGAAAAAAAGATTTTTACTCTGATATTGTACTTGAATTTTCCACTCTTTCAACGCTCATATCTCTATTGTTAAAGCAGATATTCGCTAAAAATTGTATGTAGTCTTATTAACTTAAACAAATGTTGTAAAAATGAGCAAAATCTGTGGCATAGGTTTACATCTGCCCAATGAATTGCCCTGAAAGATAAGCTTATTTAACATATCTAATTTCTACTGAAATGTCAACAACCCATCTCATTTTCGACTAGAATACACGTATTTATAATTAATAGTTTAGTATCATCTGATTTCTTCACAGAGTCTATTTCACCTTTCAGATTATAATTAAGTATCATAAAAAAAACTTTTAGTATATATTTTTTATGGAGCAAGTTCAACATTTTCATATTTAAGCGCATGAGCCAAGCTCTCGACTGCAGATACCCTCTTAAAACCAACACAGCTACTTAAATATAGTCAAATCTGATTTAAAGGCCACTTGTATGAAGTTTTCATATTTAGAATTCTTACCAAATAGAAAAAACTGTTTTAAGAGGTCACCTGCACTAATCAATTTCCCTTTCCTGAGTCTTACTAAAAAGGTCAGACAATCTAAACTTAGTCAGATGTACTTAATAGACTGTCCAGTATCTGATATTATTGTTTTTTGACGGGCTTAATCCATTTTCTACTTAGAAAATAATTAAAATAAGATGACGATAGAGAATAAATTTTTTTGGTTTTTTTTTGTGAACAAACGACATGATAAAAAATTTTTAGTAAAATTAATATTACGTAAGTTTTTTAAGCTTTGTTGCTTGAAAATTAATAAAGCTATCAATATTTATTAATAGCATATTACATGCTATTCTTTGTAAGCCACAAAATCATAGGTTTTGCCCAATAAAGGCTATTTTGATGTTTTTCTCAGGTAAAAAAAAAACAAAAAAAAAACTAATAGCTAAAATTCATTTATTAGTTTTTATCAAACTTGTACTAAATTATAAGCAATTGATTGACTGATTCTTAAAATTCAAAATCTACTTTCAGTTACATCTCAAACTGGATAATTGTCCTTAAAAAAAACGGAACAAGGCAAATACTTCTACACCAAAAATAAAAATTGAGTAAAAGCATGAACTCCTATTGTAAAAAGGTCTTATTTTATTTTAAAAATACGGAATAAGGTATATATTAAACACATAAATAGGAGTGCTTATATAATTTATTCGCATCTTGTAAATTCTAAAATGTTGATAATGCCCGATATTAATTCCTTGGGTTGTTTATCCATCCCAATGATGAAAATATTCTTGTAGAATCTTGTGTGAATTATAACTTTGCTCCATCTTTTATGAACTATTAATTTATCATAATACTTTATACATCCATTTTTTTGCGGGTTGGGGGGATCAAAAAGTATTTCAACGGCATTGTGGTCATAAAAACCTACAACTATCTGCGTACCAAAGACAAGAGTGGCCCAACCACAAGATCTATATACACCTGCCAATTTTAATAACTCAAAGTAGGCTTGAAGGTCAGTCTTAAAAAGGGTTGTCTAGGTCGTGCATTATCTTGATAAACCTTCCAAATTTGTCATTTTCAATATCATTTGTTCAATATTTGGAGTGATGAATAGGCAAAATGATGAAAGTAGGCCCTTCAAATTGTCTATGCCATATTTGGGAGGTCTAAGAGTCATTGTTATGATGTTATGAGTATAATTCCTACCCTCCTTTCTATCAATGAGGACCATTTAATCTTACCCTTTTTTGACAAGAAAATATCATATTCAGAAAAAAAAAGAAGAAGTTTTCTTCATATGAAGATGAGTCAAGTATTCATCAACATCATCTTTGTCCAATACATCCTTTCCAAAACTCGGATCTTGCAATTCTTCCTCATTATGGATCTTTTGACTATTTACTTTTTGAAAATGTTAATGAACCACAAATTGAAAATTAAATATCTTTGTCACTCTAAATTTACTCATTCAACAATTGGAGTATACTAATATTCCTATGGGGCTTGCTACAAATTTATATGATTTTCTAAAATTATTTATAATGTAAAGTATCAAAATGACCCGTAAAGCAATCTTTGTACGTAAGTCATTTTCAGCAAAAATGAAATCATAATTTTTTATTACTTTTTCTAATGTTGAGATTGAGATTTAGGAAACGTCAAGAAACTACAAGTCTTTAAAAATGTCAATTTGAGGTATTTTTGTAGGTTAAAGTTGAAAACGTGTTCATTTTGACACTTGAGACGAAACAAGGGATATTTAATAAAAGTAATTATTTTGTCTTTTAGTCTATGAGTATTTCTCTAACACAAGATGTTGTTCGTAATCCAAAACATAACTGCATTAGTTAAATTAACTCTTAAGTGGTTCTTTTTAACCTTAGATTATTTAATTATGCGGTAAAAGAAAAAAAGGTGTGACAGTTGCTTTGGTCCATTCTTAAAAAGAGAATAATATTCATGTATTTTTTTTTTTAAGAAACACAAAAAAAACTGCGACAAATATGTACATGAATAAATAAATATATATATGAACAAAAGTTATATTTAATTTTTATATATATATATAATTGCAGTTCACAGAAAAATAATAATTTTTTGAAGACAAAAAGAAAGGAAATACCGTGACAAAGAAAAAAAAAATGTTAAGTGTGTCATTGCAGTGTCGTAAAATGTAAAAAAAAAAAAAAATTATTATTAACAACAATGACGGTTGGTATCTCATAATTTAAGACTATAAAAAAAGTTTTTAATTACTTTTAACCCGAGTGTCAAATTGAGAAAGAAAAGGAGGAAAACTTTAGATAAGAGCCTTTTAATAAGGAGCAAATATTGTTTGAACTAGGCTTAATACATTTCCCAACTTTTCCGAGTCATCAGAACACAAGTTGTACAAGTCTCCGGGAATTTATAATGAAATGAAATTACCTGGAAGTTGGCAAATAATTGAGTCCAAAGGGTCACAAAAGTAGCCCATACGACGACTCAGCTAATTCAATGTTCCTCAATAATGTTTTCGATTTTATTTTTGGATTCATAGCTCAAATATAGATCATACTAGTTAATTGCATAAGGCAAGAATATATCCTGTAGAATGAAAGTAGGCTAAAAAATCATAGAAATTTCATTGTTTGTTTCGATAGTTTAAACGAGGGAATAGATAAAAATGGCGCTCAATTTTTGTAGGCAGGGAATGCTTAAGACACTGAATTAAGTAAACAAATGAATCTGTAGTGATGAACATTGTTGTAAAGGCCTTTTCATTAGGCACGCTTCAATTTTTTTCCGTTAGGGAAAAATAACCAAGCTTTTATTGAAATTTATAAACTTTATTAGAATACATTTTATCATGGAGCTATATATATACACTTGTTCAGTGATTGCAAATTATCCAAATTTATTATGAAAATAACCGTAATAAAAAATAACTGATTTTCACTGCAGTGATGAAGCTAATGTTTTGGCTCAAAGACTTTGTAAATACGGACGGACGGTGCAGGTCTTGGACTCAAAATGTACCCAAAATGTGACGTCCCATGGGTTGCCATCGGGTGAGTAGGGGCCACACTTTCTTTGCACAAAAAGGCAAGTTGTCCTCCAACCACTTCTGGGCCTTTTTGGACGTGTGTGCAAATGCACCATCCTACTAGAACACCACGTTCATCTCTGGGTTCATGTTGAAGATCCACAACTACAACTTTGCAATTTCCGTTGGTTTCTTGCCAGCCTCCAAAAGTGTGCGGACTGAAATTCGTTGGTCACGTTTATATAGTATTTTCTCGGCTTCTAAGACACTTAGGAAGATCTTTTTTTTTTTTTTCATTTTTTGTTTATTTTTAGTATTTGGCCGGAACAATTTTACCACATTCACAAAAACTATATTGTATATGACAATGAATAAATGAAGCTGTTATATAATTGATACATATAAAGACTTATCCCCGATTTAAAATAACTAAAAATAATCTTATGAAGTAAATTTTTATGTTTTGTCGAACGATAAACAAATACTTTTCAAACAATCAGTTTATGTTCAATAATTTGGTCTAAATTTAACCAAGTCCGATGATATATTTAAGACACATAGATATAATGCCTCCTAGGTGATCTATTGATCCATCTCTTACACAATGTGTAATTAGTATTAAAATGGGAGAGGACCCAGCTTTTCGTAGTTGGGATCTATATATAACTTTTTTATTTTCTAAAGTAATTATCATTAATTTTATATTCCATATAACAATTTCCCTTTCACGCAACCTTTCATTTGTTTCAACATTCGATTAACCTATCTCACTTCTACGTATGTATGTACAACAATCGATTATCAAATGAATCAATACCAAATAAAGATACTTTTTTGTTTGTTTTGTTCGTAGTTGACTCACTCTAGTTTTGATGTTTGATCTAGTTCCACAAATACGGCAATCCATCTCCTTGCAACACATCTCAGAAGAGGTTATTAAGAGATGCACAGAAACATGGATGATTTTCCCACAGTGTACCTAGTTTACGTATATGAGGATTTATCTAGTAACAATTAAAAATCCATTCGAAAAGAGAGGCATCTGCCATTAATTGTTTAGTAATTACTATTATAATCGCTATTTAATGGTATATTATAATGTCAAAGTTTATGTTAAATGTATTATATCACTCAACCTTTCCTCCAAATGAAGAAGGAAAACATATTATTCCTAAAACTGAAGGTATATTCTTCAATAACAGTAGGAACGTGTTCACAGATTAAACAGTGCTGATTGGAAGTCAATCGATTAACATTCTGGACACTAATAAGTGGGAGATGTATCAAGCTCTAAATACGAAAATCTGGGCAGAAATGAGGGAAAACAGTCATTCTAATGACGTCACTGGAATAAGACGTTGGTATTTATTTTAAAATAAAATCATGCTAAATATTGACAAAGAATGTGTTAAACCAAATATTCTTTTGAGGAAGTAAATACAATTAAAATTATTTTTACCTAATAATACTATCAATTTAAAATATATTCCCAACTTCTAACCCCAATAGCGTTATTATATGTATAGTGGGGAGGGCAAATTATTTATTGATGACGTCATTAGGAGGTGTTTATAGGTTTTTTGGGCTGTGAACAGGATTTTTTTTGGGGTGGGGGTTATTTATAATTGTGACCTAATGTTTTTTTTATAAGTACATCAAAATTTAGGACAAAAAACATTTTTTGACAATTTTTAGAGTAAAAAAATGAATAGATTTTCCAAAATTTCGGAAAAAAAAATTATTTATGGATTCATCAATCATTGCTGTGAGGCAATGGCCCCTGTGGTTCCGGCGTCACTTCTGTATAGTAACACGGTTCGGAGTTTCTGTTTTTTTTACTTTTTAGGCCTTATCATGTATATGGGCACTGGATATTCAGTAGTACTTGTCCAATCAACAGCAACAAATGTGTCAATTTTAATTTTAGAGGGGGGGTGTCAGCGTGCTTCATCATGAGCCTGAACCGTCTCTTACATTTTGTTAGACGTGAATTGATACTAAAAACTGTTTGTACAACTTTTTCAACAGCTATGGGGTCAATTTTAAATATTGTTTAGAAGCTTTATGTACATATATATACCTATATCGGTGCATCATTATAATCAAGCTCAAAGTAAAGTACGAATCACTTTGAAAAACAAAAGAGGAAATTAGTGAAAGTATGGGAAATCTTTGGCTCATTCCTTCTTGAGTATCAATCATTTTGAGTTATGAGATTTTAATTAAAACTTTTTTTTTCTTCAAATAAGTAAATTTGCTAGAATCATGTGAGTATATTTGTAGAAATGATTTACACTCCATTAGTTCATTACATTCATTTATTTTCTTCAACTCTTCCAATATAAATAAATTAATATTGTATATGGATTCAACATAATTTTTTTTTTCAGACAGTTTATGCGTCTGACAGGGGTGGATGGCTGTACACAGCCGACGTAGAAGCCATTTCTCCTCCTTCACTATTATCTTTTCCTTTAATTACTAAAAGGGATTTTTCTAAAAATAAGAAGGAAAAAAAAAAATGAATTGCTTTATACGAGTCCCAAAGGAGTCTTTTCCGAAACAAAATGAAGATAAAGAGAGAATCTTCCCCTCGTCTTGAATATAATATTTTCTTCATTTCTCTTTCTTTTCTCAATCTATGTACATTGTACATAGCTAGGTCATGTACAAGTTGCAATTTGTATAAGATACTTATTCAGAGTCTGTTTACTCAACGGAGCATTTGCCCTTGGAACATTGATTGGATGTCCAAGGATTGAGATGATTTTTACGATCTAGACAAGACCGTATACAAATAAGAAACAAATATAGTTTTGATATTTAATTATAACATATTTATTATAATTTAAAGATGCATTTATAAAAAAATACACCAAAGGTAGGCGAGAATAGTACTTCTTTGAGACAAAGATGTAATTACAACGCCAATCTATCAATGAATGAAAATAATTTCAAGAAAGAACCAAACTCTTAACCGTTTTTCCTTTAATAATCTTGAAACTATATTTTTTTTCTACGCTCTTCATTTTCGAATTCTTTTTTATTGTAATATGTGTGTATTTTTTTGTTCCATGTACTTTTGTTTACCCAGACTCATTCCTAATGGACTTAATCATCAATTCTCCTTCTTAAGGAAAATAAACTCCAAACCCCTTCCGAAACATTTTATCTATCTACAAGTTTGAGTTTATCAAGTAATATACAAATATTAAGAAATAAATGTACATATGAAAATAGTGCTTGGTATAAGTTTAATTCAATATGTGAGCCCTCAGCTCTAATAACTGCCTCAATACGAGATCTTAATCACTTGTAGACCTTGATTATGTAGTCAGGATCGAGCTATGTCCACTTCTTCTTGATTCAAGACCTTGGTCTGTGTGTTGTGATGCCACGTAGCTCCGTCTTGAGTGGAAAAAATTTTTGTCTTTGAACTTACTTTGGACCAAGGTAGGAGTTTCTTATCCAGAGCTTCGATGTAAGCATCTGTAATGAGCCGCTCCTTCCGCACCACAAAAATTGAAGAGCAGACTTCGCCTATGCTGGTCATTGAATTTTTGTTCTGAAGACATATCTCACTCAAAGCTGAGACATTGATTGGTTGTGATGTATAGGCTGTTCAACTGTCGCATCAACGTTGAAAAAACTTTCACTAGAAAAGAGCAAAACCCCAATTTTTGTTGGCCTCGAGAAAATTTAGAATCTTCTTTGTTCTTTCCAACCTTCTCAACTTGCTCTTTGCGGAGATAAGATCCCACATTGTCCTCCTCCATGATTTTGCAGCAATGTCATTCTGGATTGAAAGTAATACAATGTGTCCACAAGATAAGATCAATCCTGTACAATTATACGAACCAATGTTGAACCTAGTAATACTATTGTTTGTATTTAACGCCCCTCAAATTAAATTCATTTGTATAACTGGAGGACACGTTCCCCCTCTACCATAGTGACAAATTATAAACTATTATGATTATTTTTACTATTAGAAAAAGCTATGCATATCCTCAACTAAGGACTAATTAAATACTTTATTATACGTACTACAAATTCATGTGTTTGTATTAAAAATCTCATAAATAAATAAGGCCTCTAAAAACCCATGAATTGAGGAAGGGAGGTAGGGGGCGTTTCTTTGGACTTGTAGTATGTGCCTTAACACCTAAATTACCTACCTGACTCATGAATTGAGTCATTGAATCTTGCTATTTTGTATATTTGTATGAGAGCTTTCTTTGTTTGGCGATATTTTTTTTAAGAGGCAAGAAATGTTGCTAGCCATTTTGTGTTTTGGATCGTTTATCCGAAGCTGGGTTTACTCAAACAAGTTAAAATGTAGTATATTAGTGGGGCAAGGGTAACCAATTTATTCGCATAAGTTCGTATTAATATAGCTGTCGGTACTTTTTGATACTTTTTCTACTAATAAAAATAATCAAAACAACAATGAAGGCAGTTAATATCCACCTAACGAGCTATCTGCGGGTCTTACGTCTGGGGTAGGAGCTAGCACAGAAATTTGATAACTTTTAGCATTACAGGATTGTATTCTTGCTTTGTTATAAGGACAATTTTGTTTGGAATGGGGAAAAGAAAAATTCCTAGGTGTTACGTCATCAGCAAGTCAGTTTTTGTATGACGTAGTGGAACTACAAATATAGGTTACAATGTCAGTAAGGAAAGACGTAGCCCATCTATCGTGAAGTCGAAAATGTGTACCGACGATTATTTTCTGAATGGTTATGAATTATAGGTATTAAGTGCTATTAATTTACGAAACTTATTAAGTTATCTAATTTTAAAGTTTACTTTACAAATTTCAAAGGTGCCCTATAGCCATGCAATCACAATTCCCAAACATTTTGAAAATAGAAATAATTATATGGGGTGCAGCATAGGCACTAGCCGTGATAGTCCATTAATTAGTCTTATGAATAGTCTATATCATCAGAGAAAAGTGTAACATTGCAGTGAGATGTTGTGTGTATCGTCGTTCCTTGGTTACAAGTACATTATTTATTTTCCGAAACTTATGAATGTATGAGCAATAGACAGATTTTGATCCATTTCATTTCTAGTTTATCTAGTTAAATATATTATATTCTAAATATTTTCTTTATACATAAAATGCCCAACTCCACAGCCTTGTCTCGAAATCAATGTGCTTAAATTCGATACTCAGCTGTTCCAAGAGAAGGATGAATACTTTATGTATATGGACTTTGAGAACCATTCTTAGGTCAGGTTGAGTCAGGATACTGCTATAATGTTTACTTAAACTTAATACGTGCAACTCCATCTGATCAATTAAAGAAACATTAACAAATACCTCTCAGTTTAGTATTGTACCGTTCTGAATGCATCAGTAACACCGTAGCATTATGGTTCTGAGATATCGAACAACACTAATACCTTAATATGATTGCTGCTATTAGAATCTATTCAGAGATGATAGAAGTCAATAGTTTTTCCAGAAATTGACTCGTCCAATGTTGCAACTCTTTCTTGAGCCGGCGACAGTTCCAACAGTTTAAAATAATCGAATTCGAGTCAGAAAATAAAAAGATTAGACACACTAATATTTTTTAGGAATAAATTAAACCTTTAAAACCTTTAAAAATAACCTTTAAAGATGAAATTTTAATGCCTTAAAGCGGATCAAGATATTTTAATAGTTATATTATTAAACAAATAAATTCCTTCGGACAATCCTATTCAGAATCTGTCCCTGGCTAATAAACCTACTTGCTGTGTAACATGAATGTAATAAATAATAAAGAAGAATTGATAATATTTGCAGGCAAAAGTGTCGTAATCTAATATATATTTTTTTTCATGAATAATAGTGTATATAAAAATTGAATAATCTGAGAAATTGATTTTAATAGTCTAATATTTCATGTTAATACTTCAAAATGGAGAAAATCAGACTTTGAGGATGACATAGGCAATAACACTAATATTTGTTATTTTTGAGTTACTCAAATTAGGCCCTCAATGAAGAAAATTGCAACAATATCTGCCCTTTGCACTTTGCGTTACAAAATCTCTATTTTCTCTCAATGAGTAAGTTTTGCATTTTGATACAGTTATACTAATTGATAGAAGAAAGAGTTAATTATAGGGCTCAAATAAGATAAGTTCCAGCAAAAACAAGGAACAACTTACTCATTACTACAAAAAAAACTTTTTTCTTAAAAAAAAACAAGAAAAAAAGCTTTTATCCAATAACTCAAAGAAAAGTTAACATAAATTATTTATTTTTCCCCAAAATAATTTGCATAATAAGAGCTGCAATGTAAATTTTGTTAGTTTAACTATTCTAGTGTGTTTGAGAAAAAAGGCATGTCTCCTCTTTCATTGATAATTGCAAGTGGTTTGTGAATTTTCAATTTGGATGACTAGACATGGCTTGAGTGATTGGTAGTCAGTTTCCAAGCTTGGATCACTACAAAGGAAAAAATAACAAAAAAACAAAAATAATAACAATTGATGCATATTTTATTATCATATTATGTCTACACCTCTAGGATATTTTCATGGATATGCAATTAAATAATATTTTGCTTCTAAAATTAAATCTGTTTTGTTATTATATTATTTTTTTCCAATTAAAGAAATTCTTCAAATTACCTACTTCAGTGATTCTCAATCTTTTCATCCCCGTGGAATCCCCAGGCGTATTATATTTTGAGAAGTTGCATTTTTTGATAATCTCGATAACTTTGTGGATCCCTAGAGGATGCAACGTTGAACCCCGATAACGAATCACTGAGCTAGTTACTCACATCACGTTTGAAAAAGAATGAAAAGTACAGTCGTTGTTCAGTACCAAAATGAAACCTCTAATGAAATGGTGCCTTATTAAATGGCATACTTGAATAAGTGGGCTTAAATCTTTTGAGTGAGAATATGTACATATAAATGAGTGTATAAAACTAAGTAATTGCATAGAAAATGATGCTTTTTTAAATTAAATTTTGATATTTTTTGAGCTCATGTTTCCATCTTGATTATTCTCTATTTAAAATGACGACAAAAGATTATTTTAAATCAAAGTGTGCCATAATTAAATTCTCAATCCCAACACTTATAAAGGTAGTTTAACGAATATCTCACACAAAGGATCGTTTTCTACTTTTCAAACAATTTAAAATATCCATACGTCAATGGAGATGCTTTTTCAAGGGCCCTCTTGATTGTGTTGTCGAAAGCAAGATCTTGTGATGAAGATTTCATGATGAATAAAGTATGGAATTGGAAACAGAGTTATATACAAATCCAAATTTAAGTCAAGTCTAAGCAATCTATCGACTTAGCTCAAGATTTCTGAGTTTAAAAAATTAAAAATTATAATTTATAATACAAAATGATAGGGAATGGTCAATTTTGACCCCAAAATCCCAACTTTTTCTTCTTCTTTAAAGTTACAGGCCAGTAACATGGCAAAAATGGCAAGATAGATGTGAAATTTTCATATTTTCTTCATGCCTCTAAGAGAAAAACAGTACAAAATTGTGCAGTCAAAAGAAATTAACAGAAAAACGAGTTATTTTATTGGACTATATAGATACTTATGCTAAAATCAAAAATATTTAATAAAATATGATGTACTTTTGGTACTCATCAAATACTTCCCAAAATGGTTTTAAACGTAATGATTTATAAATGTCTTAAATGCAGTTAAATGTACAAACGGTGAGTAACATAAATCAATAGGGGATGAGCGGACTAAAAAATATACATATTTTATCTGCAAGATGGTGCGATAGTATGGATTTGTTATTTAAATTAGCAGAAAAGATTTGAAGACAATCTTGTACGTCATTTGACAAAGACTTTTCTATTCAGTGATCTGTTCTCAATCTATCAGAATTGCTCGACGGTATATTTCTATTTATGTATGTTCATAGTAATTTTCTGTTTCAAAATTTAGTGGATTTGATGACATACAAGTTCCTCTCCATGATACCTATTACTTTCATACCGTAACTATACTTTAATGGTGAATGGTAGATACAAAAAAAAGTCATACTCCTTTTCTAAATGAGATGTGATCTCCTCGGGCCTCATCCCTTAGTCCACGGATCCCTCTTCCAGAATACTTCATAAGAGAAGAGTTCAGAGGTGCTTCCACATAATGAGACCTTCCATTTACTTTCATGATTCTCCAAATTGCTAATTGTCTGAATATCTCGAAAAAGGTAAAATGTACCCGTTCAGATCTACGTAAATAATAACCAAGTTTGCTTGGGTCCCTCACTCCCTTCTCCAAGATAACAACTACCTCTCATCTCCTTTCAGTTCAGCTCTGGATTGAAACTTTATAAAGTTAATAAATACCAATTTTTAAAGTAGGAAGAAAATGCCCGAGTATGAATTTTACAGGGAATACATTTTTTCAGAAAGAAAAGAAGAGAGGACATTAATTTACTGTGAATGAAATTGCCTATCAACGTTAAACTAGCTACTGTTATATATATATATATACAGGGAGCGGGGATCAAATTTTCGCCTACTTTAAACCTTAATAACTTGAAGACGACATTATCAAATAAAAAACCGGTTACTAAATAAGAAAGCTATTCTCGTCAGCTGACGATACGTAGTTCAGTTAGCATCATGCCGTCATCATATAAGGAGATAAAGAGCTATAAGTGGAACGAGGAGCTTTCGAGGTCCGCCGTAGTCATGGCATTGGTTAATAATGGAGGTGAAATCTCCAATTCAACGATTGCTTTAACCTTAGGGTGAATTTACGGACTGTTCAGCGTATCCGTAAGAAGCTAGAGGACACCTGGGATATTGATGCCACCATAAAGAGGGCACCCAAGGAGGAGGGCGCCGACAGGAAGGTCAGGGACACCGACTTTGTCGACAAGGTGAAGAAGATGGTTGAGGATGACCCTACCAGGTCCATGAAGGCCATGGCGAGGGATCTGGGCTGCCATGAGATGTGGCAACAGGACTCAGCACCCTACCATGTGTCCAAAATCTCCATGCAGTGGTTAACCGAGAACTGTTATGACGTCGTAACCTAGGATTTGTGGCCTCCTAACTCTCCCGACCTTAATCCTTTGGACTATTTTGTCTGGGGCTATGTCGAGAGACTTACCAACAGACATCCCCATAGCACCAAGGCCAGCCTGATGGACTCCATCAAGGAGGTATTCGGCAACATGGACAATGAGATGGTCTGAAGAGCCTGCGGCCGGTTCAGAGGCCGTATTGAGGCTGTTATTGATGCCAACGGTGATTATATCGAATGAATGGCTACTCTATACCTATATGCTCCTCATAGTTTTGATTTTCAATAAAAAAGTTAAAACATGTATATTTTGTGTTGTTTTTTGTGGAAAAATATTTTGGGGACAATTTGATCCCCGCTCCCTGTATATATATATATCAGATGTACTATAGACAAACATAAATTGATTTGCAGTGGAGAGAGGGGAAATGAGATCCAAATGCTAAAACAAACTCATAGTTTATAATTAGGAAGTACGTATACATAGATAGTAAGCACATCATGAAAAATTCAATCTAAATGATAAGAAGACAAACAATCAAAGGGTAGAGGACAGTCCCCTCTACCCTAGGTACACACATATGTATATTATATACATTCTAGGAACTTCATTGCCGTTATCATGAGTAAATATCTCATGCATTGACGCAATAAATGGAGAATTAATAATTATTGTATGTCATTTGTTAATTATAAGATAAAACAAATCTGATTAATAGAGAAAAATTCTCTTTCCTTTTTTTTAGTGAGTAATCAACTTTTGACAATCCACATTTTGGATATTTATTAATAATAATGATTATTTATTTAAAGAGAAGAGGTCAAATTAGTTAGGGCTGTGGATACTAAATAATAATATACTTATAAGAGTCCAACATTCAAACATGACTCATTCCACTTGGTTTTTAAAGAAAAACAAACAAACCAGTAGTGGGGCAAATTCTATGCAACAGCAATACGTTATGAATGTAACAACCTTCTTAAAAAACTAACTGGGTAATAGAACATTTTTAAATATATATATTTACCATGAAGAGCAGCTTAGTTGTCCCGAGGTTTCATGAAATTAGCTAGGACAAGTTGTGAGATTAAGGAAATAAACACAAGTCCCATAGGTACATAGAAATGACTTCATTTTCGATCCTCAATCCCACTCTAAGTCCAACATGAACTTACACTTATTACTACCCAACAAAATCTCAGCATTACACTCCCTCTTTCATGAGTAAAAACACTCGTGGTTTCACTTAGGTAATACTTAGATCAGCGATGGGCAACTGGCGGTCCGGGGCCGGACACGGCCCTCGTCCTGACTCTGTGCAGCGGTAAATAAATCGATAATTAGTAAAGAAAAAATAGCAAATAAAACAAGAAAAGAAATGTCATGTGGCCTTCCAATGATAGTGCTGAATTATTTTTGACCCTTTCTATCATAGAAGTTGCCCATCCTTAGGTGCTCTTTCTTCCAGAATTAAAGAATAAGTATAACCGCTTTAGGAAATAGAAAACACTGTTCAGACTCCCAAAAGCCAAAAAAACAAAATACTCGCGCTCTAAATAATGCTTAGAATTTACAATCATTATATATGGTCCTAGTGATTAATATTCAACACGTATTAAAAACAGTGTGTAGACCAAAAAGTAAAAAAACAAATTAGAATTAAATACATAATATACAAGGTTAACAACGTTCAGTATGGGTGTGTTTTAATATATACCTAAGTGTTAGCTAGTTTGAATTTTAAAATGTATGAATTGAATGTTTTAAGCAAAGTTTTACCAGTTTTTACTCTACAAATAGATGAACTTCCCAGTTACTATTCCATGTGTCAAGAGTTCTAGGTCTATGGGACTATGGAACTAGTTTCAAAAGTCCTTGTCTCTAAGGAAGGGTGAGACAAGCTGCTTAAAATAATAATTAAAATACAAACCATATTTACGCATTCACACACCCTCGATAAAAAATGACGAAAGATGGGACATTTCTTGGACACGATGATAATGTATCAGAATTTTTTTTTTTACAGGAATCCCGAACAAAAAAATGATGCGAGTCAAAAGATGAGCATAGAATTTTAAGGCAATAAGAATTCAAGTTGATCATTTAGTTCCCAATTGATATTTGTGTTGCCTCATTCTTTGGAGCCTCTTTAATTACGAGATTGGTTTGAAAAGTTTCTGACCTTAACATCTCAAAATCTCATCACAACTGTTGAAACTTACTCATCAAAGTTTCACCCATTTTGAGCATGCAGTTGTCATGTGACAGCCGTTTGACTGAGTTGATGGGAGGGTTTTTGCGAATTTGGACAAAATCGAGTATTACACTGCCATTAAATATTTGCTTTGGATAGTGTAACCTTTAAATAAATTTTAACAAATGTAGACGTTTAAAGGCTTCTAGTGATAATATTTGACGCGTCTATGTCAATCCAACTAATTGCAATGGAACCAAAAACAAAAAGTGAACAATTATTTTGCAGAGAAAAACGCGGATTGCTATTTGAACGGATTATAGAGATGGTAACATCGTTGGGACAAGTGTGTAGATTTACAAGGTGACAATATTGAAAAATAAAATATAAAAATTAGAAAAAAATGTATTTTATCTTTGTTAAGTTGGAAACTTTTCAGACTACTCTCTAATATATTTGTAGAGTGAGGGGGGATAAGTCCAGTTTGAAGGCCGGTCTTATCGGTCCTTGGATTTTTTCATACAAATGTCAATGGTTTATGAAGCCAAATAAGATATATGAGATTTTATTAGGAATATTGCAAAAATCTTGCTGAAAATATCCTTCTTTTCAAAACAATGCAATGTTATACGAACATATTATATTTTTACTTAGTCCTCAGTCCTTAATAAGGACCAACACACTAGACTACTCTTTGGGGATTATGTCCACATGGGATTTTGTCCCAGGTTTTTTTGTTTTAGTAGAGTTTTATAGTCAAATATGCAGATCAATGTTTGCAAATAAAGCCAAGGAGAGAGATATGGAATATTAATTAAGAGAAGATAAACTATTTAATTTCCTTGCAACTTTACTAATGGTATTCATTTATCAATCGGAACAGACTTTGATCCGGCGAGCCGGACATTTTAACAAAATGAAAAATAAGAAACACTTTAAAGTAAATGAAAATATGTAAAATGAAGAGAAACGTCAAAATAAATGCGCGTTATACGCAGTACCAAAAGATAATATTTATTTATGGCAGCATGCTTGGAACTCAAATAATCATCCTTTGTGGCAATTTAGAGAAAGATTGTATTAATATTGTAGCAAAGTATATGTGTTATCTATAATACTTAATAAAATTAAAGTACTTTAACTAGATTCAAATCGAGCATTTTCATGAAATAACATCAAAATTTCTTTTTTTCGATATTTTACAGATTTTCAAATCAAAATATGTCCATGAAGAACCTTTTTATGGACGCTTGATGGTTATTTTCTTGAAGGAATAAAATGCAAAATAAAGAATATCCAGCGCTACCAAATTCCCAACTTTTGCCATTACGGCACACCCTAATATGGTATGTACATATCTAAATTTTTAATTAGAGCCATATACTCCAAAAGAACAATAACAGAGCCCCTTATTATTACTTCTTCATCTTGATTAATATTATAATTTATATTATTGATTGCCTTTTACATGTTTCATAGCAAGGCAAATGGCTTTGGAAGTGTCTTTAAAAAAAAAAACTATTTATAAAAGAAAAAACAAAAAAAAAGTGTACAATTGCATAGAATCAAAGTTGGATATTGAGTGGAAAATGAGTGAGTGTTTTTCAAGCTTTTCTTTATTTTTGCACGCCTGAAAGCGAAAAAATCGACTGATTAATGAAAAAAAAAATGATCTCAGCTTCAACCGTTCATTTTTTGCTTACATTTTACTGTTCTCCAAAGGGATCTATTGTCCTAAAATAAGATAAAACTAATTGGGAACACGTGATCAATTTTTGTACAAATTGTGGTGCTTAAATAATAAATTTTCCTCCAATAGAGGCCTCTGTATTTATCACGAATTCGTCCATAACTAACTATACTCTCTATGAATACAAAATTACGAGCTTCAACTGATTAAGTGACGTTTTTATCTCTGAATGGACATGTTACAAGGAATTTTTATTTATTTTAGAGTCGATTTAATTGTGACAAAAGTTGATAGGGGTTTGTAAGCGTTTTGTTTTAATAAAGTTGAACAAATGAACTTAAAGAAATTAAGGAATGAGGACCAAAACTAAAAGTGAACGGAAAAATTGTCAACAGGTTGAATAGAACACATAAAAAAACGCATTGCTATATCGAAGGAATACTCTATTCATGGAACATGCATTCTTTTTAGTTTCCTTTTTTTCTTTTTTGACGAACTTATTTCTTTTTTCTATACGTAGAAAATGAAACGACAGAAAATAATTGAATTGAAATAACAGTTTAATGAATATACTAAGGAATTAAAATAACTTTTCTTATTTTAACCATTATTGGGATGACATAAAACACATAAATGTTTTAACTTTTTAAGACATTCATTTCAATTTGATATCATAGCTATTCTTCTCCAAAAAAATCCCCTTAATTTCACCAAGTAAGTGGTATAGATAAAAAATAACAAAAAGAGCCTTCATTTCATGAATATTTTTTTTATCCATGTGGTGTGTCAACAAGAAAACAATTGTGAAGAAAAATCAAGATTAACTCCCAACTTATTGTTTTACGTCCCATTATTTTAGTGACTTATTTTGGTCAATTATGGGTTTCATTTTCTAATTTACAGTATAGATTGAGCCACCACAGAGTATTAACTAAAGTTTGGAGTCTTTATTTGATATATAAGACTTGTATTCATTTCAATATAGCCTTTCAAAAATAATTTATTTTTATGTTTACCTTAGCGGATCAATAATTTATGCTATTTTTTAAGTGAAATTTGTGGGTTCTCCAAATGATTTATCAGAATAATTTATTTATAGAAATGTAAGATACTTAAATTAAAAGTACAAATGGAATCCGGCCTTAATTTTGTGAAAAAATGTTCTTGATTCCTTATTTCCTGAGAGGTCACATATTCGTATGTTATGATCGCAAAAAGTCTTTATTTTAAAATGAGAAAATCGGGAAAATTCAAAGAGAAGCCGTTCATAAATGACGTCATCATTGTGGCCAAAGCTAACTTATTTAGGAGGTTGAAGGGGTTAAGAATAACGTTATTTAAATATAAATCACCTATAACAACACTTCTTTAGTGTGTACTGTACAATGCAGGATATGGTGGGTGGCTCTTTTCCATAACTAATATCTTTATTGCTCCATAATTTAAGCATGTATTTAAGCACTTTTTTTATGATATTTAACACACATTAAATTTCAATCAAGTATCGTGTATTCCAATGATTCAAGCTAACAAAATAAATCATTGATTGAAAGTAGAAATATATATTAATATTTTTTTTGTTAAATGCATATACTTTTATCATTTAGACTGTTTTCTGACCTTTGATCTTAAATATGACCTCATTGAATAAATGACTAAAAGACATGATTTACTTCCATCAGAAGCCTCTATTTGCTAATATGGTATACAGTGCAATAAAAAAGAAATGTAGAAAATTTATCTTCCCTCAAAATTGACCATTTCTTGTAAACCCTACGACCTACAAGGATAATTCATACTTTGTTAAAAAAAAATCTTAAATATATCTTTCAAATAATTCTACACTAGTTGACCCTTGAGATTAAGATGTAGTTGATTTGGTATGATAGACAGATTCATAAATCAATTACATGCTTATATGAAGATATACTAATCCGGCTGAAACTTAAGTCGAAAGGGAAAACGGCTACTAATTGCATCATTATTGACTCCTAAGGTCTGAACCTAATGATACTATGATCAAAGGGGTATTTTATTGCAATACATTTAAAAATGTTAGGGGCCTATTGGACGGTTGGTGAGACCCAGACTTGCAAAAATGCACTGTATATCCACTGAATGAATATTTTAAAAGTTGGATGAATATTTATTTATTTAGTAATATTGTTGAGAGTTTTATAATTTATTATTTTTAAAAATCTGTTTGAAAAAATGATCTCGTCCTTGGGTTATTGGATACGTCTTATACATGTAAGTGCCACAAAGGATGGAGAGCCCATTGGCATCCCCATCAGAACTGTCTACAACATCAAGTAGTCCATTAACGAGCACCCCTTCCTATATAGAGGAAAATAACTAAAACTTTTCCAGCAACAATATGGCGGACTTCTGGCCTCCTCAATGTGCCTCTCCTCCAGCTTTGATCTCTCTCCCTTGTATTGTCTTAGAAAGAATGTATCCCGCACCTCTCTCATCTAACTATAGCTAATTATAGTATGTAAACATATCACAAATAAGTTGTGAGTTGTCTTTTCTTGATTTCATTTCAATAATAAATAATAAAATATTTATTTAAAGCCATTGGTTTTTTTAAACGAGTTTTTTATATGTAGTAAAAAAAAAAATTAGAAATTCCTCTTCAAAGTTCATTAACGAACAACTATTGACAAAAAATAATTTAATATCCATGCCTAAGACCACAAAAAATATTGTAGACATTTTTTGTACAATTTACCATATATGTATGTATTTCCATGAGATACACAAATATGGTTTAATTGTGATATGGTGTTTTTTTAGTTTCCTTATTAAGAAAAAAAAAAGATTTAAAATTGGCCTTGAATTATTCACTCATTTCATATGATTTTTTTTACTCGTATTTAGATTAGATTGTTTATAAAGCAGAGATTATTGAAATAAAATGATGAAATAACACAATTTTCTGGTTCATTATGCCCAAAATATGAACATTTGTTCAACTTAAATATAATGTTACACTACTTACTTCTAAATAAAGTTATACAGTAATTTATTTATTAAATAACGCGTTACTCTCAAAAATAGGTAAATCGAATGTGTATAGTTTTTTCATATCCAAGTTAAAAAATGAGTGTTCCTTGTCCAAAACAATAGCAAAACAAATTGAAAATCATAAGGAATTTATATTGTTTTTGTATATGGTTGCTGGAAACAGTCGCGGAGTGGCAGGGAACGCCAAAAGTTTTGCAAAAAGAAGTAAAATTTGCTTTATTTACATCTAAAGTCTATTGAGAAATATAAAGTTATATTCTATGAAAAATAAATTTCAGTTAGGGAAATTGATATACGTACAATGGAACTTGTCTAATTGAGTCTTTGTACTTAATAGCCGATTATATAATTAAATTTCTTCCTGTGTTCTGTATATGTACATATTTTTTCGCCTAATGGTAGAGTGGTACGACTTTCACAGATGAATGCATGTGTAAAATTTAGGGCTCTACATTATTGACTAAAACACTCCCTTCATAATATTTTTTGACACTCTAAGGTTTATTGTTTATTTAGAAAGTGCTTTTGTGTTCCTGCTCTTTTTATTGATATTTTCTAACAGTCATATGCATTTTTTATAATGGTATTTAACATGGCTTGATTATTGGCTAGAAAACTTTAATCCGTCCAACCAGAGGAAAAGAATAACTGCGGTTATGATGATTTGTTGACGGTTTTAAGCACATGAAGGGTACCTGCATGGTGATGAACATAGTGAAGACCATCAGGGCAAATATTTTCTTTTCTTTTAGCCTACAAGTCTCAGATGTGACTGTCCAAGAACTTTGAGGACTACACTAACCCCAAAATATGTCCTCCCAACAACCAGCCCCAAATTCAATCCCAGTGACTATCAAACATATTTCAACTAATTTAAAAAAGCAGGCCTGACAATTGTTTTTATAGTTCTACGGGTACAGTCTACATTCTTTCGAAAAATAACAGTAAATACATACAATTATATAATAATTGTATGTCACACTTATTTTCTCAGCGTAGGACTTTATTAATTTACCAGTACTACAACATAGTATGACAATTCAATTTGTGTTTCTGACGTGCAATGAATAGGCCTTTTCGGAAAAACAAAATATATAATAAAAACAGAGTGTTACGTAAAAAAAAAGAAGGCTGACGGAATATTTATTTACTTATTTTTTTATTAGTAGATGTTTGTGATGATGTACATATGTTTTATGAAACAAAAGACAATTTTCTATATCATTCTATGTAAGAAATCATCTGTTAATAAGGCACGTAAATAACAACAAAACTGTTAAAAAAAGAGAAATTTTATAAGCTTAAAATCAAAAGGTAAAAAAAATATAAAATTTTCTTCATTATAACCTTAGCATTAATTAACAATAATGTCATAATAAATCATTTAAATTGCTCATGTATATATATATATATATAATAGGCCTCTATTCGCCTGTCGTAATAGTTGTATGTACGTACAATGAAGCCGCTGAAACTGATATGTAATTTTAATCACATTCAAGAAACTCTTAACCTCTTTATGGGTGTCATAACCCTGGGGCTTTGCGGGTTTATATGCTCACAAAGTAGCAAAATGTTTATGTTTTTTTTTGTGATCAAATATACATTTAAAAGCTTCACTTAGTACATAAAACATCGCCATGGAGTCAACATCAAAGACTGGGGATGAAGTCTCAAAGATGACAAGATTTGATAGGAGAAGGGCTGGAGAGTTGAGGATGGCTCTGATAAGAGGCCAATGAAACCATGAGACTGATCACAAGGAAGGAGGTGCCCCAGCACAGAAGGAGGATTGTCAGCACCAAGGAGTTCAGCTGCAAGGTGCAGGAGAGGATTGATGTTGAATCAAGACGGTCCTTTGAAAGCAGAGTACAAGAGCTGAACTCTAAAAGGGAGCACATTGGTCGATGTGGACATGAAGATCTACTGTCAAAATCTTAAAAATACTGAAAATACCAAGGACATGTGGTTTGTCAAGACGACTATGCGGCTCAATAAGCTCAAGAATCCTAAGGAACCAGAGATTCTCTGATTCATCAGTCATTAAAAAAAACTTTTTATAGGATCAGGTTCATATTGCTCATAGGCATTGCATTAAAGCTATGAACAACAAGGGTATGCCAAAAGTTATGAAAACAAGGTTCCCAGCTAACGTCAATATATTTGGAGTTGTCTCAAGCGTGGACTATGTTAAGCCAATGCGCATCTTTGAGAAAGGATTGAGAGTAAATAATTGGGTCTACCTGGAGGTCATGAAGTCTGTGACACTCCTCTGGATCAAGGAGGTCGCCGGATACCGTCCATGTATCTGGCAAAATGACTTGCCCTTCTGCCACACCTCCATAACGATTCAGGATTGGTTCGAGGATCACTTCCACGACTGTGTGTCAAAGGATATTTGACCTCCTCGCTACCCCGATTTGAATTGGATAGATTATTTTGTCTGGAACTACCTTAAGTCAAAGATCAACAGAGGTCCTCACACTACCAAGAAGTCACTGATCGATTCCATTGTCCTGGAATGTAAGAAGTATATTTTTCAGAGGCTGCACGCGGTTCAAGGCCCAAATTGAGGCCTTATTGAGGTCAACAGAGGCTACCTTGGTTTATTTTAAATATGTGTATCTCAGTTTTTGTATTTAAATAAATCTTAAAAAGTTATAATTTTATGTTAACTTGAAGTAGATTGATTGAAGCTCCGGATTTCGTTGTTATACATTGAAGGACGTTGAAGCATATATGCTTTCCCTACACAAAGATATTTTTTTCTGGGAACAATAAATAATAGGCTTTGGAAAAGATTGAGGCATTTGAAGCCCTTTTTTCATGGGTTTAACAGCTATCACTCCAAACAAAGTTAAAGAAGGGGCTTTGATATAAAACAGGGAAACTGCCAATTATGTGGCATATCCTAAATCCCTTAAATTATTAAAAACAAGGCGCACAATATAATATAAAGTATAATTTTTGACACATCAATCTTTGAGACTGTACAACAGGTCTGAAAATTGTCAATTTCAACCACAGAACCCCCTTTTTTTTAAAATTTTTAAATAGTCTGTAGCTCCTTTAAATGACCCAGAGCCCACAAACTTTGACAACCCCCGTTTTTTGATTGTCCAGTAAAGATCTATGTGCAGTGAAAAAAATATTCAACAAAAAACTGGAACGTTTAAAATATTTGTACAATTATAATATCCTTCAGGCTAAAAATTCAATTCCCGGATTGATTTGATGAATTTACCCCCCTCTCTCAAAGAAAATAAAATAAAATAATGATGAACCTTAATTTAAAAAGCTATTAAATACCATTTAAAAAACCATTTTGTTTCGTTGTAGCCATCTCATTATCCCTTAATAACCTCTGCCCATTCACTACAACTCATAATTGATATATTTATTTATATAATTATTCAAGAGGAATCAAGTATGTACAAACCTAATTATTAATAGACACGACATAGGTATGCAATAGATATTATGTGTTAGGATTTATAATTTCCCGGGAAACTAATTTTGAAATTATGGGATGCCGTTAGTAAATAAGTAATACTGTGAAATTTCATCATGTCATTTTGAGGGTTTCTTAAGAAGAAATAATAAATTTTTTGCAAGTCCTACCCGTATAATCTCCATTCTTATTTTTTCAAATTTATTACTATGGCTAATTGTGCACGGATTGTTTTTAGAGGTCACGGATCTAGCTGTTTTGAACTCTGTAATCCGATCTGACCCGCAACAAAAATAAAAATATTCTAAGTGATGAGGCAAATAATTTTTAGAGGAGCTGTTCAATGTACATTGTAGATGTTCTATAATTATAAAGAACAGATTTCCTTCCAAAGCAATCCTTTATCTCATACTTGGGATCCTTTAATTTAACAGTACGTTGGCATCCAACCAGGATTTGAAAGTCGATCAACTATTCGAATATTAAAATATCTAAAAAGGAGGAAGATTTTTCTTCATCCTTTGGCAAATTCTTCATTTTACTTCATTAAAAATTTGTAGACATTTTTTATCACTTCCACAAAAAATAACTATATAGTTAAATACACCCTTCACTAGAAAATATCGGGCTTTTGTCTATTTTGGCTACGAGGTGCTATGAATTTATATATTTTTTTTTTCTCGAAAAGATGAGTTTGTCCTCCCAAACTGCAGACTTCTAAGTACCGGAGGGAGGTATATTAAAATCCCTATCAAATTTGCTATCCATGACTATTTGTTGGTAAATAATGGTTAAATGAAATCTTTTTAAAATTTAAAGATTACTTCCAAGAAATTAAAAACAAAAAAAACTTAATAATTATTTAATAGCGGTTCCCTAAACATTGAAGGGGCTAAACATATTTATAAATAGTAAAATGTTTTTTTAATAGAATTAACGTTGTTTTGCAAGTTTTTTTTGATTTTTTAATCTTTGATAATTTTTTTTTCTATACAAAAAAAATAGTACATGAATTTAATTTTTTTTTTTTTTTTTTTTTTTTTTTTTTTTTTTTTGCTAAAGGAGCTTGTCTACATTTTCTGGTAATAAACAAGACCGGTTAGGATTTAGAATATCGTCATTTGTAGAAAAAATTATTTCACTTGACAAAAAAAGTACTTGTATTTGTAAATTATCGTGAAGCTAACTTGGAAACATTGGGGAATTTATTGAAATTATCCCATCATTGGTTTTCGTCAACTTGAATGCATTTTACCATTTTTTAAGTCATTATCTCTCTTTCTATTTAAATTTTTATTATGTGTTATTTCTTTTAACTCAGATAACTGAATATTTCTGCTCTGAAAGTTTTTTTAATAGGCGGCGATTTATCATTTATTTCAATCAGAAGACGGATTTTTGTCGAATTGACTTATTCAGGTTTTGATTGATGGATCTGTTTCATAAAAAATAAACAAATACATAAATTATTTCTTAGCTAATAGGATGCTGATGGATTTGAATCTTACCTCACTATCTAAATCTATTAATTTTGGAAAAAATAATCAAAAATTTATAGTATCAAAATATTTAAAATGTGATTATATATATATACATACCCCAGCGAGGGTAAAAACGTACCAGCCAAACTGTGTTACAACCCCGTACTATACCTCCCCTGATAGATAATTATGAATATATAATCAATAGATCATTAAACAACGAAATATGCGTATTTTTTTAATCTAGTATCATCATAAATTTAAATTTTAAAGATGTTTAATAAAGAAAATGCTTTATTTAAAAAAAATCACATTTTGGTATTTTTAATTTGAAATAAATCTCAATTTTCAACTAAAATATCTCTATTGAAAAAAAAAAAAAGCAAAAATCATTGATTTTGACTGACATTTAAAAAATAAACTTTTTTTTCTTTGTAGAATTTACTGTTAATTCAATGAAAGGGTAAATTCATGGAGGCTTCATCGTCAATTAAAGAATCATCTTTAGTGATGGAAATTGTGTGCATGCTCTCCCGTTATTTTGGAGTTGTAATCTGAGGAGTGATTTTCCCCCGTCAGCTGTTGTCATTGTAATTTAATTTATTAGGAAAAAATGTGTGCGTCTAAAACTGAACACTCCCTTATAACTCCTACGCCATGCACATATTTGTGATATTATGGAGTTGAAACCGGTTTATACTTCGAGGCAAGGGGCTTGAATACTTGTAAACAAAACTCCAGCAAAATCTAAATAGCAACAGTAAACCAACAGCCGATAATATGGAGAAACGTCGAGTCGCAATTTTGGAACTTTCCGCGCGGGGAAAAACTCCCACTGAAATTGCCAAGGTTCTGAACTGCAGCCGCACCACCATTTACAGCCTGGTAGCCAAAGGGACTCCTAAGGTGACCACAAGATCTACATCAAGGCCTGGAAGGTCGGATGAAATGGTTGCTGCTGTGAAAAAGTCTATCGAGGACAAGAGAGGCAAGGTCACCGTCAGCGGCCTCTCCAGGGAGTTCAACGTCAGCCGAAGGACCATGGACTGGCTAGTTAAGAAATATCTTGGCCTTAAGGTCTACAAAAGAACCCCTCGTCAATCCCTCAAGTCGTAAAATTTAAAGGAGTGTTCAGTTTTAGACAGGCACACCTGTAATTGTAAGTCCTTGTTGGACTCAAAATAGAATTGAAGATCGACATCAAAGTAATGTTCTTCTTTATTTCCAATCCTCCTCATCACAGCTGCTTGTAGCTGTTTTAATGGAACATCATTACAGCTATAGTCCTCTCCTACAAAATATTATTCAAACCGTCTTACCTCATTGATTTTCGGTTTCTTATCTTTTAAAACGACCAAAATGCTCCCGATTTGCATAACTGTTAATATTCATGGCACTTTCAGCAGACATTAATATCAACCTGATTTGAAAAAATTGTCGCACGTTTTGTAGAATTGTGATGACTCGATTTCTCCACTTCTCAGTGGAGATAAAATAAAAATTTGGACTTTTTAATTTGCTAATAACTTTTAAACTACGTATATTCACTATAATTATCAATTTTGGGAAACTTATATATAACATTAATTTACATATGTTTGCTAAATATAGCTGACTTATCACATGTAAATAAAACGGTATATGTTCCAAATCGAGTTATCACTAATAGACAATTGGTTATAACTTATAACGTAGTTTTTTCACATATTATAGATATCATATATTACATACTCATTCAGGCATACAAAAATCGTCAAAATAGAGTTACCATAATTCTACAAAACAGCGATAAAGTACTAGTCATGTGATCTTCCTTTGACCACTAAATTTATAACTTGGGTAAGACTCACTCAAATAAGTTATTTTTTATTAAAAAATAAAAATAAATGTCGTTGTTCTTATTATTTACTATGGGATCCCGAAACTAAAAAAAAATGTTTCCGGGATCTGAGAACCCTAGTTGGTAGATTTTGCCAGGTTATTTAATGACCCCAATATGTGTATTCTCTTTGGAGTATACCGCTACGACAAGATTCTCTCTGATTGTATTTTACATATGATAAAAATCTTTATACATTACCTTGCTCCTTCATCAGATTAAGTCAAATGATTATTGTTATTTATGATTAAATCCTACAAGACAATAAATACTGATTTCCTCCACCGTATTATCGTCATGGGAGCTCTAGAAGCTTTGATTGTCTATCTTGAGTCCTAGCTTAACAAAAAGTATTTTTATGTAGAAACAATTTCAATTAAATGGGAAAGAGATCGTCCTTCTTAATTCACTCGCTCCTATCGGTTTTGTATATGTCCTAATCTCTACATATACATATGTACATATTGGGGGAAATTTGATCCTTTGCAGTTTCATTAATGGTGTAAACAGTCTCTGATTTTATTGTTATTTACACTTTAAATATTTATTTATGTACATTTCAAGTGTCGAAGGCACAATGAATGATTTTTGTGTGTTTTTAAAATCGAGTAAATAGTATTTTTGAATTAATTGCAAAATGAAACTCCATAGATCAGTGTACAAGGCCATTATAAGTAAGACAAACAATGACATTGCAGTTTCTTACCTATAACTGTGAGTGGCCTGGCAGGCAGGAGAGGAGGTGCGACTAATATTTTAGAAGTAGAATGTAGACTTTATAATATATCATAAAACACTTTGAAAACTAAATGAAACTTACATATTGATATAATTAAATGTGGAATTTTCATGAAATTTCCTGTGTGGGTAAAATCCCAAAAAATTCCAGGAGTACGGGATCAAGGTATCCTGGTAGATAACACCTAATAGGTATATAACAAGTATATATTCAAGGTCCCTTTCATTCACACCGTTGGAAATGCCTTACTGTCTGAACCAATGACACCAAGCATCATGGCATTGGCTGGGTGTTTCATACCCCGATGAATTTACCTCGGGAAGGGCGTCTTTGGGGGTCTTGGTGATGTACCAAAGGCTGCGGGAGTCTGGGTCAACTGTGAATATTTTTCATCCGAAAAAATGAGGACTCTCCTTTTGGTTTCTTCAATTTATTAAGGAGGACTTTCGAACGTTCCAGCCTCTTTTGTCTGGGTAAAGTTGTCGAACTTTTGTAACAGCCCTAGACTTGATGCCCAAATCCTCTATAATGATGCGCCAGACAGCCTTTTTTTGAACCTTGATGCCCCTGACCATTTGCCAGATGTTGTCACGAGGGTTTGTCTCTATCCTCGCCTTCACACTCCTTTGAGGCTCTTTGTGTTGGTCTTTCCGTTCTGCGACGATCGACAAAGGATTCAGTTTCATTGTAGAGCTTCTTGGCGTTGTATACAGTCGTCCTACTGATCCAGAAGTTACGTGCACCGGCTTTGATGCGTGCAACGATTTTTGATGAAGTTTTTCTATTATTGTATTTTGGAAGTCCTGAAAGACCTACAGATGATTTTATGTTTTTCACCTAAAACACCTAAAAGAAAACTATTTTTTTTATGGATCCCTTTTTTTGAAATCCACAAAATTTAAACGTAATTATCTGTATAAAAAATATACAAGGACTTATGGCGGATACCGTATATTAACAATAAAGTAATGACTACTGAAGTATTTAAAAAATGTATTTAGACGACCAAAGTTAACCAATTTTGAAGCAGAAAATAAATGCTCATATAAACAAATTCATTCTTTGTAATGGTTTTTTTCCATTAATATTTATCTGCTCCCCATTATTTTATCATCATTTTCAACAATACGCCTTCCAGGGCGTGGTGCATCTTCGACATCAAAATTACCGGAAAGGAATCGAGAGTTAATTGGAGTTACAATTAAAGAACCATAAACACTATTCATATTTTCAGGCACCTGGCTTGTGTTTTTGCCTTTAACGAAGAAAAGCTGTACAATATGTACAAAATTCTCTTTGCTGGTGTCCATCTTTGATGCACACTCAAAATAAATACCTGAGTCCATCAAACAGAGAACTGTCTTATCCTTTTTTTTAAATAAGAAATCTTATCTTTCTAACGCCATCTAGAATAAACAAATTGCACTTATTCAACACGAGATACATATTACTAAAACCATCTATTCAAAAAATAACAGATTTTTTTTTTATAACATCTACTATTATATTATGTAGTTTTTGATTTTCACTGTACTTGTATTGAAGTAAAGATGAATTGTGACATCCCCTTCTTTTTCTCGGATTTCCTTCTCCGTATTTATGTATCTTCCTACAAACACTGAAGAAGAAAAGAATAAGGGGATTAAATCCGCAGTAATTGAAAACCTTGACGAATAACGAAAAATCACTGAATTTTGTTATTTTACCCCTTAGGGTTGAAAGGTCATGAAAAAGGTTAAAAGTAATTACGAAACCCTCAACTGTATCGTAAACATTATAATAAACGCTTCAACTGGGTACTTACATTGTATATTTAGGTATATAAGTAAATTATTCTATTACGAATATAAATGTAGACAGTATAGTCATAATATAATATCATGTTTACATATTAGTGTTGGGCTTCAGTCTGGACCGAAATTCCGGGTTTTTTTCCCCTTCAATATTAAGGGTTACAATTTTGATTTCAAGGGTATGAAAACCACTGTGCAAAGTTTTAAATCTGTGTAAACTCTCAAGAACATACATATAAATATAACCACCATTTTGCAAAAGTATTTCTTGTTTTGATGACAAAAAAAACAGCTTTAATGTGTGGCAAGAAATATTGCATACTTTAAAGAGGAGTGGAATCCCACGCAAATAACTTTTGAAATAAAAATAACCTTAAATATTACAAAAATACGATTTTTATGAAAAAGCCACAACGGTCAAATAAAATTTTGCAGACAAAATTTTATAAATTATTTCTAACTTAATTTTTTTTTCTTTTTCAATGTTTTGATTATTTTTTTATTCATCTCTCACAAAACTAAGCACTAAAAAAATTAAATATATGTATAGGAGTAAACCAGCTGTTTTTATAAATAACACCTCAAAAATATCGGGTCAAAAAGACTTAACCGAAAAAACAATCCGTTCTCAGAGTGTTTCTCAACACGAATCTATAGCCATATATATTTATGAAATGGATGCACAAAAAAGATCAAGTGAGGAATATTGAGCCATAATTTATATACACAACTTATTTTATAAGACGTTTTTAATTAATAACTTTGCTTACAAGGAAAAACAAAATAAGGTTATGACCTATATAGTATGGTTATTATTATTACTTTAGAAGTCTTTGTCTGACATGACAAAGAATTAAATACATTGTTTCATTCATATAGGTAATGTCTTTGAAGCAATAAATGAAGCGGTTGGAGTCAAAGATACGTAATACATATACTGAGTGGTCCATTCAAATCTGAACACTTTGAATTTCAAAGTACCCAGAAGCATTTATCATTCTTGGCCATGAACTAGTGTTTGATGTTTACAAGAACATCCTTAGGCCTCTTGGGGTAGATATAACGATCATTCTGAAGGTAGAAAAGTGCGTCAAGAGTAGATATATTTTAATCATTCGCGCGAGACCCAATTTTTTATCACATTCCTTTGCTCTTCCATGTTGGACAACATTGTCAATTTATGTTCTAATCAACAAAAATTGGAACATTGCATTATAAATTACTCAACATTGTACACCAAAAATTAAATCAAAATTAGTTTGTTCATTTTAATTTTATTCAACTTCATCTGAAGTGTATTATTTTATCTCTCGTTTGAGTCTATTCCTTATCAGAAGACTCAAAAAAGTGTAGTTATCTATTTTCTTGATCGGATTTGACTTTTGTCCCAATTTTTGAAAGTATCATCTCTCTCTCTCTCGATTCCTCAAGGCCTTGGTATTCCCTTAAAAAAAAAGAGCCTACCCCTAAGTGATGTTTATATCCACCTCATTCTAAATTTATAAATATATTTAATTCATACCCCACAATCTAATGCAGTTATCACCCAATGACACATACATACATATTAGTATACTTTTTGATTTTGAAGGAGAATAGTTGAAAAATCCGTTATAATCTTCAACATAAAAACGCAATTACCGTAAGATACTTCTTCAAAATATTAGTTACCAAGTGGATATTGCCGCTTAAAAATGGTCATAAACCACTCCAAATCGAATATTTTTGACTTTTTGGTTAGAAATTGAGAAACTTTTTGTTATTCAAAGTAAACGACTCGCTGTTTTTTTCATTATGTTTATATATCTTGTGTACGATGTATTTACAAGTTGCAACTGGTATAATCAAATTGTACAAGTTGCAATTTCTATGTCTTAAATGCCTTATTTTATTACAACATAAGTCATTCTAGTTAACAACTATTAATTGATTCTATTATTTCATTTTGATCTATTTAAACTACATGGTTATTGTGTATTGATGAGTAATATAACTGTGGGCATTTGACCCTTAAATGTGCAATTCATTACTTATATTTTAGTAATTTTTATTCGAAAAGTCAAAAATTACACGATGAAATCATCCATGGAATATTTAATTTACGTATTATCCTATTCCCAAGTACTGTAAATCCTTCATTTAAAATTATTCATCTCATTTTGGGTTGCAACTTGTACAGTTTTGTTCTACACGGTACAAATTGTGCAAAACTGAAACTTGTACACAACAAATATAAAGAATGATTTTCTCCATGTAACATCCATAAATAATATTTGTATCTTTTCAAAAAAAAAACACGTGTCTTTGACATTTCTTCGATGATAAAATTTGCATTTTCCTCAAGTTTAATAATTCAGGGAGCATCCATGAAGTATTTGAGTCAAAACATTGTCAAGTAAATCGAAGATTCCAAAATTCATGTTTCAAAAGATGATACCTACGGCGTTTTAGGGTTAATTATACTCAATGAATGCCTATTGTACCTACAATTAGGTTCTTAATTGGTAAATGGTAAAAAAAAATTGAATGTTTTTTTAAAGTGGCAATTTGAATACTTATTACACTCCTTGGTCACAACTCTGGTTAAAAATAGGTGACAAATAAACGATCAGAAGGCACTGGAATACAGGATTTACTCACAATTACGCAGTTTTATTTCTAATAAATTGACTTACTGTTTATAGTAATGGAGAAACGTAGCTGAGTGGACAACAAAAGGAATTATTCCCTTGAAATCAGTGTACGTGAGTTCGATACCCCATCCCTCCTAGAAAAGGTTACATAATGTGTATTGCCTTCAATGTTCTATGTCATATAGATTAATTGAAGTCCTGAAAGTTCTATTTATGCCACATCGGTGCAGCTTCATCTGTTCAATAGGGGAACAATTATTTTATATGTACAAAAATATCGTCTGGGGAGTCACAGCTAGTGTTGTGTGGGTCCTTATTTAGGACTGAGGACCGCGGCCAGTCCAGTTCTACTTGCTGGTCCTTTAAGAAAGTAAAATCGAACCCTTGTGACGTCAATGAGGGTGTGTTTCCTCCTTTTAATAAGTCTGTTATATAATAGAATAAATTTTAACAATATAATATCTTCGTATTATAATGAGAAAAAAAAATATTTTTTTAAAGATATGTGCAATAATCTCAACACATATTTGGTATTTATTATTTGGCTTAATAATATTTTAATGAAAAAATGCAAGGACCGGTTCTAAATCTGGACTGATACGAATACATAATAACCGACCAAGTACAAGTTACAGCTCTTTAGTGATTCCAGAATTGGTTTTTTTATATATTTATTTGATCTTATTTTTTTATATGGACCTTTTGCTAAATCTCCATAATTACTTTGTACTCGTTTCTACTACGATAATATAGATGGATAGACTTGTAAAACATATGACTTTAAATAATTTTTATATAAAGGCAGACTGAGACGTGTTTTTTTTTCTTCCAAAGATCCTATAATTATTCTTTAATTCTTTAAAGGAGAACATTTTATTATAAAGTCATCACCAGTGCGTGATGTACTCATGAAAGACCCGGAGTGACAGCGAGGATTTGTTTGGGAAATTATAAATGTATGTAAGTGATCTTTGGAAGTAGAGTCGTATATTGGATCCAAATTTTTTGGATTGAGGTACTTCCTGCCGTTGTCCATGCCTAATAATACAGAGTGGGATTTGCAGGGTGTCCGTAGGATTAGATTTTTGGGGGGTTCGTAGAAAAAAAAAAAAATCCAAATCCATAGCTATTCACAAAAAAAAAAAAAAAATTTTGTAAAACATCTGAAAAATTAAATTTCAATTATTAAATTTTAAGGAAAAAAAATTTAAAAATCGAAAGCTATTCACAGAAAAGTTAAATTTTTTTGGAAACAAATTCAAAAATTAAATATCAAATTTTTTGAAAAATAATTTAAAAAATTAAATTTCTTCGAAAAAATTCCAGAAATTCCATTCCAAGTATTACTTTTCTTTCGAAAAGAATTTCTAAAATCCACATCTTTTCAAAACAAAATAAAAAAATTTAATGTTAATTTTTTGAAAAAAAAAAAAAATCCATAGCTATTCACAAAAACTTGAAATTATTGGAAAAAATTTCAAATATTTGTACTTTTTTGGAAAAAAAATAAATGCAAAAATCCTTAGCTATTCACATAAAGCTATTATTTAAATAAATAAAAAATCTCTTTTCTTACGGGGTTGGGGGCTACAGCCCCTCCAGCCCACCCCCTGCAGACACCCCTTCTTTGTTTTTACAATGACAGCTAAGATCCTTTTCTTAATAATATTATTCTATTTGTAAGGATAACCACGTTAATTTTCGGGTTTGTTTCTTTTGTATATTATAAACAGAGGTAGGGGTTCATATTTTCTACAAATCTATTGTATGGATAGGTAGGTACATATGGGTCGTTAAATATCATCAAAAAATACTCTTTAAATGTACCTCAAGTTGTATGTATCCTCGTCTCGTGTGCGTGTGTCAGCCATTGTTTTGATGATGTTCATGCATGTAGATTGTAGGCATTGTATACATATATAACATAGAATCCCAAGTCATTTGAGCCCTCATGAAAATACAATAACAAGTCCCAATTTTCTGTATTTTCATATTCCCTTACTTACTTATAAATATACATAAATACTTTGTTACAAAAGGTATGTAATATACATAATTTTCAACATAAAAATATACATCATACACATAACTTTTTGTTACCCTGAGCTCAATTATTACTTTCTCTTTGGCATCATCATCACAGAAATATGTATGTATATAGGTATGTTTGTACACATGCCTCCCATATTATTTGACCATGACCAGCAGTTCCTTCCCACATATAACTATGTAGTACACAGCATTCACGGAATAAGTGAAAACTAGTAATGTTTCAAACCTAGCTCAAATAGACCCTTAATTGTTTTATTATCATTTTTATTAAAGAAAGAGAGCAGAAACATCGAAAATTAGACTGTAACTTGACATAGTTTGAACTCGAACCACGGACACTTGAATATTTATATGAGATACGGAGTAATCTAGTTATTTATTTTGGATATCAAGGAATATCAAATGATTAATACGAAATATAAATTGATAAATAACTTTTCAAAATGGAGGCGCCGAATTTACAAATATTTATTATGTAATTATTCATAACAAAGGATATAAATGGCGCCATTACCTAGAAATTATAACAATTATACAAGGTATAACTAGCTGTAAGGTCCACCACAATGTTACAGCTTATAGTTGAGAGTCTTAACAGCTCATGGCCAAGGGTCACATAATATTTTTATCTTATAAACGTTATGTTTTTGTGGTACTCGGGTCTTTATGAGACTTTGTATGAAATTAAAATAAACCCATTTAGTTATTATAAATCTTCCTTTATTAACTAACTCACCCCCTCTTCCGATCAGGGGTGCCACCTACCATGTCTAAAAATGTTACTACATGTTTAATAATCAATATATAGAATTTCCCTTTATCGATCAATCAAATGATCCACTCAAGGGGTGGCACACTGATGGAAAATGAGTATTTCCTTACCTATTTCAGTTAAGTATTTATGAATACCTACATATTCAGTTCCTAGTGAGAGAGTCTTCTCAACTGCTGGGGAAATAGTTTATAAGAAGATAGCCCAGATGAATTATAATGTCGCAGATATGATCAATACATAACCACGATTAATATTGTATTAAAGTGTAGATAATTCAATAACTACAAGAGTTGATTCATCAACTTCTTGAAATAACTTCCTATGTCTGTCACAAACGTGAGTATTCAGTGATATATACATACATACCATTAATAAGCAACCTATCTTCTCTTATTTATTTCCTCGATAGCAAACTCAAACCCGATTTTAGAAACTCTACGTAAAATATGAGGATCATCTCCTTACTCGAACTCGACTCTACTTAAATAATCAAAATCTCAACTCGAAAATCGAACTGGAGTATTTTAACTCGAGTCCAAATCTACCAATGTTCTCCTTTTTAGAAGAATGGTTACGACATATGATAGTGAAAAAAAACAACCTAAAGTTTGATTGTCTTACTGTTAAAGATTTCAGCCAATAATTAAATACGAATAAATTTATCAAACTTCTTGTTCTAATCGATGTTTTATTTCTTTTAAGTAATATCTACATTTCTTAAATTTTTTCCTTCCTCATATTTAGCTTTGACCCTTATGACGTATCCTTTTCAATACGTCATGAGTCTTCAAAAACTTCATAAATTGAAATATCAAATATATAACACTTTGTAACGCGCTATAAAACCCACAATTAATATTGTTATTGATGCAGTAGAACACGAAAACGACCATTAAAACCTTCAAAGACCTAGTTTGGCCTTTGTTTAATCAAGTTTTGTGGTATCATTACAAATTATAGTTACATATACTCTCAAACCCCGCGAATTTTAACAAAGGCTCTAAAGCTTGAAGAATTTAATGCTAATTTTGGTATTATAGGGCTTCAATAGCAATATTTGGGGGTTGAGACCTTGGACGAAATTTCTTGATCAATAAATTATTAAACAGAAAAAAATGCAAATTTATTTCCTATGACCTCTTATAGCTGCCTTTTTTATTATTTTCATAAGTCCATGGAAAATATCATAATTATATTTATATATATTGATTGTATTATACATTTTTTAAACAATTTACACCAAAAATAGGCAATAATACCTACTTCAGAGGGAGAAGTTAACACCAAGACGAAAAAAATAGCTATTGCACTAATTTTT